>NC_079887.1:14117500-14451000 GCF_029227915.1 Hydractinia symbiolongicarpus | reverse complement strand
ATCAGTAATGTTAAAGATGATGTAAAAAGTATAAAGAACATAACAATATACTTTACGACTGTTTTCTTAGATAAGAAAGAAAGATGCAAAATATAAATGCTAATCGAAAACATCAAAACACAAAGTAACTGTTGACTACAAATTTTTAGGGCGTAATGAATATAAATTTATCTCATCAGAAAAAGAGGGCAGTTTCTATCACATACAAAGGGAACATAACGATAACGCCAAGGTCATAACAAAGGTACTCGCACAAGTACAATTTAATAATTCTTTGTTATGACCTCTGATAGACATTAGGAGAAGGATTTTTGTTAATATTAGTAGTACAAGGGAAATATAATTTTTTCGACCCACGATTAACCTGTAAAAGGTAGTGCCATTACTTCTTCTCTGTGTTATATTTCGTCACACAAGATTAAGTGATAGTGATAGTGCATAACGCAACATTTTACTACCAAGTGCAACGCAACAAGAGAGATATGCTGATAGCAAAGGAATAGTAGTCGGACAAAAACTATTTGATTTGGGCCAAAAGGGTATATAAAAATTGTATCTAGAGAGATTTGTTCTTTGATATTTTTGAGAGCTTGTCCTGCCCCCCACTTGCGATGCATCAGTAAGGTTTGTCACTTTTTTTTAAGTTCGGCAAAACATCTATTCTAAAGTTGTTATAATTTGGTACTGTGAAAAACTTCGGAAATTTTATAAAAAGGGAATGGAAATTTTCATTAGTTTTAGGTAGTAAAACATCAAAACTAAACGTTCTGGCGTATACATTAAACCTCTCCACATTAAGAAAGTCAGTGGCTATAAAACAACAAGATGGAATCACCACAAAAGGACAAGAATTTCTTTGCAAAAAATATTTCATATGTGATTTCTGCCCCTATCAATCCAAAATAAACCCCTTTTCCCGCGCCCTTTTCCTGCCGCAGAGCAATTTCAGTTGTTCCAACTATACATTAATATTTTAAAAAATTATTTAAAGGACGAGACATTTAAAATTAGTTTTTCAACATAAACGTAATTGCGTCTACAAAACCATTAAATTTTCCCAACCCTCATCCCAAACGATGAAGATTTGTGATTGACAACGCATAGTAAAGTTGATAACTTTGGGTGTTTCGCCATTGTTCTTTTTTTTGAAAAAATCATTCTGATTATTTCAAACGTCAAATTCAAATACTTAAGTTTCTGATTTCTCCTGTCGGAAAAGAAAGAAAGGAAATAAATTAAATAAAATCCAATTTAAGTTATCAGGTTATATTCAGGTTATATTCCATAAACTAATTACTGGAGAATACCTCTGTCGTCGCTTCCGCTTCCGTTAGTTTCAGGGTTATGAATAATTGCAAAATAATTAAAGGGTAATTGTATTTAATAACAAAGAACGTTGGAAATACGATCAGTAAAAACTGACAAGCAAAAAGTAAGTTTTATACATTACGAATAAGTTTGAGATAAATTACTTCTTAGATATTACAGTGATTATTCTTTTCGTCTAACTTGCCGAGAAGAGTAAGTATGTTGGTTCTTTGCAGACATACGGTGTGCAGTGCCATTACAACCATTAACCACAACGATTAACCACATCGGTAAAATATTGGAAAATATTGCATCAACACATACATGTGCAATTTTGGCGTATTTCACGACAAAGTCTAGTTTTACATTTTGGTCTCACTTTGTGGAGGTAGCAGAAGATTTAATAACGTTTTGTCGTCGTTGCAGTTGTATTCAAGATAAGGAGATAACGGTACATTAACTATAAAAATAAGTTTGAACAAAATTTGTTTTATGATATTTACAAAGAATCTATATGTATCCTATGATGAAAGCGAAAAAAGCAATAGAAAAAGATTTCATTGTCTTTCTTAAAGACTATGAAATTGAATATATCGCATTATCAAAAACAAAGAACATAGCAATTACTTCCTTTCTTTATTTTTATTAAAAAAACCCTGGGGGACACAACATTAGGAAAATTTCTAGATTGTCAGGTCAATTTAAAATTCGGACTATTAAAAACTCGGACAATTAAATTTTGGGATATTTATTCTTCCAAAATAAAACTAACTTATCAAAACAATAAAAAGGTATGAGATAGAGTTTATAAAATGGGCGTGCCTAACCACCATTTTCAGGCTCAATGGGTTAATGGTTCTAACGTTATGAATGAATGTGTCCCAGGTAGGGCATGCTTTCTCTCCTCTCTCCGTTCCCCCTGCCCCGGCATTAATTGTTTCTGCTGTACTAAACGAAATACACCATCACCTTAAATAATAATCTTTTAAAACATCATTTAAGAATGATCGTGTTCACAGGAAAAATGAGGAAAAGTATCTGTCATCATTCAAAAATATATTATTTTGGTACAGTCACGCAAGACCGGCTAAAAATTATCGCGAGAAAAGACGAAGTACAGAACTTATATTATGGAATTACGTAGTCATGTGTTCAGACAATTTAAACAACAATTTGCTTGGTAGGTTGATAGGTAGATAAGTACTATCTATTTACGTGTTAAACAACATCCAAGTATTTTTGTGCATGTTTGGCTAGGTTAGATTTTTCTGTCACTAATAATCATAAACGGGAAAATATTGATGCTTTTGTATAACCAATAACAAACCTTGTTTACTCCTGCATTGTTTCCGGTGTTTTTTGATGAAATAAGCCATTACTAACAAAACCATAATTACTCCAAGCAATGACACAATCATCCAAACATTTATCTCCCACAATTCCTTGTCTGTAACAAAAAAAGTTTCAAAATGACGTTTTATACTTCTTTAAAATAAAAAGTGTGAAGAAAATTGGGAAAAATATAAGTTAGCTATTTCTTTAATGATATTGTAAAGAGAAAAACTGAAAAAATAAAACTCTCTAGCAAATGTACACAAATATCAGCTTAAAGTTACTGGGTTTTTTCATTACACACTCTTATGTGAAATGTTTGCAGAGCAATAATCATTTATATACCTACCATCAATAATATTTTTGCTGCATTCTTTGACGTCACAGTATTCCCAACGTTGCATCGACTTTTCTACGTAACACCAAGGTTTATGCAAATGACCCTGTGGATTTCTGCAAAAGTTTTCCTTTAATGTTGGGTAAGAGCCAGGGTCTAAATAAGGATTTATAGACCAGGGTTGACAGGTTTTTCCAGAAGATGTAACATTAATGATCCCAATGTAACCACTTCCATTTCCTTCGTAACACACTTTTGTGAAGTTCTGATTTGAATCTTCTAAAGTAATAGTGAAGAAAAAAACATGTTTATTTAAGCTGTTTGCTTAAATCCAGCTTTTCTCAGGATCGTTTTCGCTTCTGCTGTTATGCTACATAAACACTTAAAAAGATTTATAGGGGCCACTGTAAAATTGTTTCGGAAAGTTACTTATATTTTTCGTCACTATGAGGATTCGAATTCGATCCTTCTACTTGTTCATGGATTGTAATATGTAACTGCTTCTGGCACCTTCGCCACTTTGATTCAACTACGCTTTTAGGATCTAAAAAACTGAAACTACGCTTCCTTTCCTCCATGATCTTTACGCCCGCTATAAGCGTATGTGCTGTCAGATTGTGGGTCACTATTGGTTCAAATAGCGATAAAACCTTTGTAAGGAATTGCACATGGCCCAGTTTGCTAGCTAGCTGCTCTTTTTTTATAGACTTATAATATTTTTACAAAATTTATCCTTGAATATTTAAAAAGTTTATAAGAATTCATATTTTTTACCCACTTCAGCGCTTTGAAATCTAATTTAGCAAAAATGTAGAACGATAGATTTGGTGGTGAGGCTGGTTTTCAAAAACATCTCATTAGTAACCCAATAAATCTGGTAATATAAAGTTAAAAGCCAGCGCTTTCATTTAAATGCACATTATATCTAATTGAAAAAATATGGTGTTGCAATATAACGTAAAACAATTTGCATCAGAAAGGAAAATTTAAGCTAGGTGGCCTTATCTAATCTTGTTTAACATGTCAAATGTAAGACTACATCAGACTACATCAGTTTCATAAAAAGTTTTTAACTCAAACTTTCTAATAAAATAAACTTCAAATCTTTTTAAGTAGCTAGCTAGGTATATCCTTCAAAATTTTCAATAGAAGCATATAAGTTTATTGTACATAAACCAGTCTGACCAACAACAATGACTTGAAGTCTATTAAGAGGTATTAATTATCTTCTCATGCTAGCAACATAGCATTTCTTCACAATTACAGCTCTTCACGTTGCCTCTGTTGTTTTGTCAAAACAAACTTTCGAATTACTGATATTTATAATCAATTAATTAATGATTGATAATCAGGCCAAAGGAAGGCGTTAAAGGAATTGCTATCGGACGAAAATATTTTTATTTACCCGTACGATAAAGGAGCTGTAATAGCGCGAATTAAGAAAAATGAAGCGATCAAGAAAATAGACGAGCAAATCGGCGAAACCAAAGTCATAACAAACGATTCGACACCATCCCTTGCTCGAAAATGCTGTTCTACTCTCTTAAAACTTAAAAAAAAAAAAAGTTCACCAAAAAAAAAGTACGAATATCTCTACCCGAACAACCCCATTCCGCCAAGGATGTATGGTACAGTAAAGGCTCACAAGCTCTCCAATGAGAGTTTCGGTATCAACGATCGGTACACCAAGCTATAGGACATCAGAACATCTTGTCATGATCACACAACCAACGTTGAATAAAAACGACACAAGGTTGAAGAGTTCGAGAACGTTTGTCGAAACTTCAAAAGATTGTACGATCACGCCAGACGAAGTACAAGTTTAGTATGATGTTGTAAACTTATATCCATCAGTACCGGTGCAAAAAACAATGGATGTAATAATCGAAATTCTAGCCACTGATGATGAAATACGATGAGAACTAAATTGATTCTGGAAGATTCCTTTTTAAAAATATAAAAATTAAAAAAATTACACATTAATCATAAAATATTAATTATTCCTTAACAAGTTGTCTAAACCTCTATGTAGTTCTAAATTGTGTATAATTTCTTGCACATTGACCTGGTTCGTTATTACTCGCAATTCTTCGGAGATTGCGGGGATTTTATTTATAGAACTGTTGTGTAGCCCCTTGAATGAAAATATAGAAGTTATGTCATTACAACAAGAAGAATACCAGTTGCGTGAACGAACAATGGAAATCTTAAAGAAATAGATAAATTAGCATCATAAATTAGCATAGTAGACTACAGTTTTTAGCAGAGTAAATGCATTAATAAAAACCTATAGAAAGAAAAGATTATCAAAGCAGTTTAACCACAATAAGTGAACCATCTGAACTGGACACACAACGTTTAAGCATGAAAAGGCTTTTTTTGAGGAAAAAAACGATGGATGCATATATCGCCATTGCTGGTACATCTGTTAATAAAGTTCCAGTTGCCATTGAGATATTGGACAATTGAATCTGAAAACTTGGCAAACCATATACTCTCGTCAAAATCACCATCGTAAGTAAAAAACACAGCTTTTTTAAAAACAAATTTTGAAAACAAGTATTGTTATAAACTAGCATTGGTATAAAGATTTTGCATATACCGACGACCATTGAATGCTAATGATAATCATGATGATTATAGAAAAATAATTGTATAAAAGCGATTGTATTACTTCATTTGTTCTTTATTCCGCATTCAGCCAAGCATGTGAGGTTGAATTGTTCAAGATGCTAAAGATTTCGTGCATGGAATTATTGAACCCAAGTTATTTCTAGGAATGGGCATGCTAAGATCCGGAACCCCGAACCCAAGCGGGTGCGTACTAGGATCTAGTCCGAAAATGCTGCAAATGTATACATGGCAAAAAGAAGATGCAACTAAGAGACTTTCACACATCTTTGTTTAGTGGCCAGTTTGGCTTGTGGGTTGAGCCTAAGAGGTATAATGATATATCAGATAGTGACAAACAATAGTAAATGACACTGTAAAACGGAAGTACAGCTTTGCTAGTTCTGGTAAGAAAGACTGAATTAATATCCAAAATAATTGATGTAAATTTCAACTCAGGCCAAAAGGAAACAAAAAAGATCTTTCATTTGAATTTTGATGACGAAAGTAATGGCCGGTTGATGCACAAATAAATTATTTTAGCCGTTACCTCTTTTCCTTAGAGTTTGAAACTCTGATGATGACAATGTATAAGATCGCGTGGTTTTTCCTGTGGCTAAGGAGATATGAGAGTTTAAAAAAAGTTAAGGTTTCTTTTACAATATTTATTCCGTTACCAGATCTTGCATGTACTCTTAACAAACGGTTGAAAAGATGTTGTTGTTTAAAGGTTTATTAATGACGTCATCAACCAGGTAATTCCACAACGGATTCATGGACCTAGGTATGTCGTAGGTAAGCTTCTGTTGTATCTTTGTATCTTATTTTGAAGGAATGCATGGAAAGAGTTCCTCTCTGCTAGGAACAAATGTCAATTGTATGGTCAGCACTAAAAGATGACCGTTCTTCTAAGTCAGATCTAGGTACAATCTGGCAAGATATAGCAAATGCCTTTCCATCATTTCTTCACCGACTTATCCTTTTTGCCCTGAAACGCTATGGTGTTATAATAAAATATTACATCAATGTCTACAGAAAATCTGTCTCTCTGTATGCACCAAGCAATTGGCATAAACATATGCGGGGAATTTTTGTGGGTTGTACACTGTCAATTATTCTTTTTCTTGTAATCATCAATACTATTCATGGGTATACACTACTGGATCCCTTTGCATAAAAGAAAGTATCACTCCCTTTAATAAGGGCCTTTATAGACGATATCACCATGATGTCTTTATCAATGTCTGTTACCTAAACGCTGTTTTCTAGGTGTTCTGTAGCACTAAAATCAGCTGCCATAGATTTCCGTGTGCACAAATCAAGTGGCTTTGTGATCAGAAAGGGTAAGTCCCTCAGTTCAAATTCTTTTTGCTGTCACAAAGCCTTAAGATTTTACATACTTCTCTTCCTTCTTTTCTTCTATCCACACCATGCCTGTGCAATTATTACGTCTTATTATTGGTGGGTCTACCTCAGATACAAAGGCTATTAACGAACATAATGAAAAGTTACCTGCAGGTCTCTCGAGTGTTGACAAGTTATTTTATAAAGGTTCTTAGAAGTTGTGAAAATAAATTGATGGAAGAAAGATATGAGGAAAGTTTTAAAACAGCAGGTGTGGGGATGTTGAACCAGATGGACCGAACTCTCCTGGGAATGTCTACTTGCTATGCCACCAAAACTGTTTTCTTTCTTTTTAAGCTCCACCTACGATGTTCTTCCATCTCTAAGCAATTTACGCACTGGCGTATATGCTCTAAATCCTGTATAATTAATGTGATGTAAAACAGCTTTCATTTCGTTCGTTCGTTCGTTCGTTCTTGAATATGCAGACTATCTTTGCAATAAGGGAGATCTTGAACTGTGCTTTGTCTTTAGAGGGTGTAACCTCTACAACCTGACACAAAGGGTCATTAAACCAGTCTTATCAGTAAAATTAAGCAACCAGAAAACAACCATAGGCCAACATAAAACATATTTTACGAAAATTGATTATAATAAGTTATTTTTCTTTCTTTTTTTTGCAATGCTTTTCTCTTAAATTCTTAATTTGAAAAGTTTGTACCTTTTCCTTGAAGACACGCTATATTAATTTGAACACTTATAACCCGCAAAAACGGGTTGTACTTGTCGCTTCATTAATAAGAAGATTTTAAAATACCTAATTACCAGCTGAAATTGGTAGCTATCATTGGTTAAAATAGATAATCTGTGTTTGAAGTTCCAGTTTTATTTTATGATGAGGCCATTGCAATACAAATAAACCGAGATAGGTAATGCTTACAAATATTTTCACCACTAACAATATTCTAAAATTTTTATCCAAATTAGTTACTCACCAATTAATTGACATCGTTCTAAGTGTGTTATATCCTGTTCCGGAAGAAATGTACAGACAGATTTATTTCCCAAATCGGGCACGTTTATGAATTCTTCTGAAGGTATTTTATTCAGTTGATGAAGAATGTTATATATTTCTTGCGAAACTGGTAAATATTTTTCGCATAAGCTGCGGCATGGCCAGGATATAATGAATGATTTATCTTTCGACGAAGTTAAGCAAACTCTAAATCGTACCATACAGAAAATCCTTTTGAATAGAATTGGGTGTTGGCCAAGTTCTTCAATAACATTTTGAAGACTTCTTGTTAAATTTAATAGAATTTTATCCAACCCAAAATTGGTGTATGGCTCTAAAGAAAACTATGTTTTTAAATATATCATCATGGGGTCAAAGTTTGTCTAATTTTGCCTTAGGACGCTTTAATTGGCTAAAGTCTACACAAGTTACATCGAGGAACGAGTTCAATCTTTACTTATCTTTTAATTTTACGGTGCAAAAAGCATATATTTTTTCTCTTTTTAGCTGAAATATCAGGCAAAAAGACCTTATATGATATTCCTGATTGGTAGAGTGAAGTTATGATTTACTTTAGAAAGAAGAACTTGTTGGTTGTTTCAAGTCTTTTTTCGAATATAACATACTTTTATGACACAAACAGATATTCACGGTCCAATTATTCTTTTGTTAGCATGTAGCCGTTAGGAGCAAGGTGCTATCGACCGCTGAAAAATTCTTAGTTTACCTCAAACTTCAGATAAATAGTTATGATTTGTGTTTATTTCGATTATATACAAATGTGAAAATTTAATTGTATGACCACATAGAATTCATTGTAGGTTCCTAGACTATATGCTGTTAACCAAAGAACTTAATAAACGATATCTGAAATTGGACAAAAGTTTACCGAATGTAGCTATCAAATACAATGACTTGTTTTCGATTCATGTGATAAACTTTTAATTGTACATGTTTTCGAAAAATATAGTCTTGTATGGTGTTTTTTATATGCAAACGATTTCATAAAAAAAGAAATAATTAAGGCTTTGCAATCTTTTCACGAAAACTAAATATCTACTGCTAGTTACAATTGGCACCAGAGGGAAAAGATTGTGTTATCATGTTTTATTCTTTTACATTTGAATAATTATTTATGATATATTTATGTGTTTGATAAAAATAACAACAAACGTAAATAAAGCACTTACCTAACATTATCTCTATATATCTTAGTATTGCCACATAAGCATTTTGTTTGAAAATCCTTCTAACCATGCTCAAAAGAGACAACTTGGGTCCAAGGATCCTGTTATCCCTTTCACCACCCCGTAAACTCTGATACACTTTTTTGTTATTTAGATATTTTGTGCAAAACCCTAACTGATCTGGTACAATATTCTTGTATTCCACACATTGCCTAGAAAAAGAACATTATACTTTAGAGGCAAAATAACCTACTTGACATTTTTTATTTTATAACATTAGAACCATCAAATGTATTGTAATCCCATCGCACTTTACAACACAATTTTGTCACACTGAAATTGTGGAAAAATCGGAAATTGTGATTCTTTCATGAAGCACTTTGTAATTCAGCCTTATCACGCTTCGTAATCCCCGATATTTTTGCGACGGAATCAAATTCCTCTGAAATATTTCTGCAATTATTGCGGAAACGCTTTTTGTCCTAATGACAGTGACAGCTACGCTAAATTGGTAAGAATGTATCTTTACCTAAAATGCAGCGAATAAATGCTGTACCTCATAAAGCAAATCAAAGTAGTAGACTATTTGTGTAACTGGTACCTCAATAAAGTAACAGTTAATGGCTATTTATTTAAAATTCTACTACAATTATTTAAAGAACACGAGGCTCGCTCACTCTAGTGTTACAATATCGATAATATAGTTCTCTTTCTGTCCTTTTTCTGATCTATTTGTCCGAAATACAAATTCATGTCAGCATCATTTAAATATTTTTTACATCACTTCAGCGACATCCAATAACTGAGACTTTAAAGTAAATAGTGTTAACTAGGCAGTGACTCGTGGAAGCAAAGAGTTCGCCCGTCCTTTTTACATCGCATTGCGTGCGTCTTGCTATTTCCAGTACCACTTTGCGTGAGAAACAGACGTATACGGGTATTATAATATGGACAAATAATATGCTTACGTCTTTGTCCAAAGTTCTTTATCTAAAAATATTATTAGACAAGCAATATTACAGCTGTGGTTATAGCTTATAGGCAAATGAAATCACATTATATGCTTACTACTTCACGCTGTCTCGAGAAGAAATGTCTGCAGTCTTAGTGAACCTTACGTGTCTTGTAACTTATTTTAGATTATTATAGGTAAAAGCAATACTGATTGGCAACTCAAACTTTAAGAGGGTTTGGGATTTGAGTATGTACTTGCTGGTTAAAACCTGGTTAAGGTCTGAACAAGTACTGCATTAAAAACTTATTTCTGTGATTATGTGATTCATTTTAAGAAATAAGTTTTAATACATAGGATGCAAAGATTTGGCAGGCAGGTGTCCAGTACATAAATATAAAGAAAAGAAAGTATTACTGTTATGGAGTATTGTGGAAAAGACTTTTAGACAAGTGGCATTCTTATTCTTGCCTTTCGATGAGTTAAAAATATATTTACGAACTTTAAACCTGATTTCGTGAAACATACTTTCTCTGTAATAAGTGGATTATCCTACAAATCATAGGGCTAGCCTGTTATTATGAAATGTTTTGTTAAGGACGCTTTGTGCCCAATTAACATTCTGATGCTATCCATACTGTTTATATTAAGCCATGTGATATGATTTTACACTTTTAAAAATTTTGACACAACTTAATATAAAATTGCAAGTTCTATGAAATTCGTTTTTCGATTTGTTGAAATTTTCTTTTGTGGCTTGTAGGAGCAAAAATCTATTCGCAGCTTTGTGCTCCCTCTTCAATTAGTGTACATTTAAAATCAAGTATGATCGAAGGAAAAATATGTACTTACTTTTTTCTTCAGGTGTCAAACATTTCTCTAAGTATCCACACGTTTTCCAGGCACGGCTTCGCATATCAGTGTAACACCATGGTGTGGTGGCAAATCCCTGTGGATTTCTACAATATTGCTTATACAAAGTTGGATAAACGCTCGCTGATACGTACGGGTTTGCTTCACTCCAAAATACGCATCCCTCGCCGATTTCTCCAACAAAGCTGTCGTCTCTTCGGGTATAATTGTAACAGTATCGCGTGTGCAGGATGTTCCGGTTTTCTGTAATTTAGTAAAACAAACATCTTGAGAAATGTGTCGTTGTAAGAAATCTCGCACATAATTTATATTCATTGTAGAACCTGTATTTGAAAAGGATGATATAGGACTGATCATATGAGCTCACTAACGTTTTCTATACAATCACATAGAGCGAGCTAGTCTTGTTGGGCAGGCTAAAAAGCATACACGAGACTTTCTGAGTATTACACACTGTCATTAAGTGAATTTTAATTAAACTATTTTTAAAAAATATCCGATATATCCATGTGTAAATACGTTCACGCTTTATGCAAAGGAGACATAAAGTACATGTTTTTAACAAATTGTAACTCGTCATAGTATTGCTCTTTTTGCAGCCCTAAGTAAACCAGGAAAAGTGGGTAAGTTAACCCATCTGTTGATACTAAACAATGGACACATAAAAGGTAGACTTACTTTCTCTATATTTTCTCAACTTTAGGAGACATAATCTAACGCGTGCGTAAAGCACCTGACACATTTAAATCAAATGAAAATATCGACAAACTCAACTTCTGCAATGGGCAAAAGCAAGGACATTAATGAACGAAATATGTTTTGCCAGAAAACTTAATTTTAAAGCCAGATAAGAGGTCATAAAGCGTATTAAAACAATATAAGCTGTTCTGTCTATCTATGCTGAGAAATATAATGTCAGGTCGAAAGTGCAGACCAAGCTTGCGAGGACTATACACCGACCGAAGGTTAAAAGTTCTACCGTGCTGTATAGAGCCCGTAGTGAAGGTTCCTATCCAATCATCGCAGTGGATTTCCCGCATAAATTAATTAAAAATAGCTATCAGTAAATAAGTTATGGATATAAACTTTGGTAGGTACATTTCTGCCGTTTTTAGTTATATTTGGGTATCAAAGGGATTTATGGCATAAGTGTAAAAAAAATCAGTTTTTGTTAAAAAAAATTTTTAGTGATCAGATCGAAAAAGATCTGGAAGGTGCAAAAATAGTTTTTGAAAATGTATTTGACGTTTTTGCTTTGTGATAACGATCAAATATTTTCTCCCAAATAATGTTTTTAGAAATCAATTTTTAATAATCATTTATATGAGCCACCACGTGCAGCATAAGAAGATGTAAAAAACAGTTAGGTAATGGTCGTTACCTTTGTGACTAAATTTTTAGGACAGTACTTCTTACATTTTAAACCTCTTTCACAAAACCATAAAGTGGAGAGGTATGTTTTACCTACAGCAAGCAGAACGCAAGTTACGGTAAGATAGTTTTCCGACGATATTAGGTTAAAAATCGTATAAAAAATTTATACTAAACTTTTCCAAAAATAAAGAATGTGAAGAAAAAATGTAAAGATGGTTTTAGATCATATTTTGGGATCACAGAAAAGCAAACGGCAAAGACGAAAGCCTAGTAGTTTTGTAAAACAGATTAAACTTCAAACTTTCTCATTTTTATACCATTATTAACGAAACAATATAAGCTGTCAGTCTCCAAAAAAAACAGCCGAAATTAAGATAATCATGCACAAAATTATAAAATTCAACATACATTACACGAGAAATTTTTTGTCTGCCTAACCCAGATCACAGCATATGAAAGCGATCTGGCCAAACTGGATTGGCTCATTTTCCATATGATCGCATTTTACTTTATCTGAGGATCCTTTTATACAATAGCCCAGTGAAATAAGTTAACTAATCAATTAAGTCTTCTTCAAAGATATTATAATGTGCTTTTTTTTCATACGAGAATTTGGACGCAAACGAAAATGTCTATTCATAAACGCGAAGTCTCGGCAAAGCGAAGCTGCAGGGTTGACTAAAATGGTTTGCCCGATACAACGAGTGCCTTGAAACTTAACTTGACTGATGTCAAAAGGTATAGTAACTTTAAAATAACATCATGAATATAAATGTCGAAATGCATACAACTTAAGTTCAGTCGCGCCGATTCCAAAAAAGGCAGTTCAATATATATCTCTTATAATAATACAGAGCTTCTGTCTGTGACTTTTGCAAATACGATGTTCTTTAACAACCGAGTGCGCGCGTTTGCCGAGTTTTTTTGTTTTGTTTACATTTGTCTCGCAACCGTTAGAAACCACGTGATAGAAAATAAGCAGTATGATTGGCTGAAATGCGTACTTTCGAACGGGACGGCATTCGAATAAAAAGTTCCGTTAGCGTAAAAACAAACAAACATAAAAATTTCTCGACAAAGTTCTCGACACAAAAGGCGAACTGAAGAAGCGGTTAAAAAATTTCTTATTTTCGACGATCCCTTAGTCACATAAAAGTGCAGATATTAAAAGCAAGAAAAGTCAAAGTGGAGAAGTAGAAGTACAAAAGTAAAGTTAGAAGCCACGAGAAGTTGCTTCGAAAGTGAAGAGTGCAGCTAGAAGTAGTAAAGAAAAGTTAGAAGTAGAAAATAAAAGCTTGGGTTTAAAGTCGATTTGGATTCACATATAGTAAGACCTTTGATATTTTTTTATATTTAAAAAGAAAAAAGTCCAAGTGAAGAAGTAGAAAAAGTGAAGTTGGAAGTGAAAGTGGAGTTACGTGGAGCTAGAAGTGAAGTAAATTTAGAAGTAGAAAATAAAGGCCACCAAAAGGAAGCACAGAAGAACGATCCTTTTACCTTGAAAAAAAGGAAAAAAAGTGGTTTAAAAAAGCATAGCTATATATTTAAAAAGAAAAGAGACCAAGTGAAGAAGTAGAAAAGTGAAGTGAGAAGTGGAGCTAGATGTAAAGTAAAGTTAGAAGTAGAAAACAAAGGCTAGAGTTTAAAGTGGATTTGAAATCACAAATAGTAAGAACTTTGATATTTTTATTCGTTTGGTTTTTATGTCGGTGGAGCAAGCAGACTCGCATTTCCCAATAAAAACTACAGTCTCATATTTTACCGCGTATGTAGCCATATTTGCTTCCCCCTATATGTGTTTTACTAAGCATAAATAGCTAGCTTTAATTTTAGGTAAGTGTTCCCAGTTTAAGTGTATTTAACTTGGTGTCTTAGCTCTACTGTTAGCTAGCTAATGTTAGCCTCCAAGTCCAGCTCCCCATCCCATGGTTAGCTCTCTAACCTATGACTTCTGTTGTTATTCCTCTTTTTTAATTATATATAGCTAACTACTATAGTTTCCAAATTTCTCTTCTTTTATGAGCACGAATTTTGATGTAACAAGCTAGCTAGCTACCTACAAAATCTTTCAAAGACTTGAACTTTTGCAGGATAGTAGGATGTATTTTTATGCCCATAGAGAGTATAGATGAATTCCGTTGTTTACATTTTCAGTGATAAGCTCTTTCAGCTTTGGCATTTGCATGGCAGGGAAAAAGATTGGGGTGCTAGGTGAAGCAAAGTAATTTTCACTTCTTATGACTTTTAATGAATTCAAATAAAACAAGGCATCAACCTACACTCGATAATAGTTTATAACCCCAGCGATGTCCCCGTTAGAAGAAATCCACAGTAAAAGACCTTTCTTTACCAAATCCTAGCATCTTTTTTCCTGCCACGCAAAAGCCAGAGCCAAGGAGCTTACCGCTAAAAAGTAAACAAATCACGTCACGCTGGATTCATCTATAATTTTTTTCACATTACCTGTGCACTTTAACACATGCAATATGACAAGTGGAACGAATTTTATAGAATTTAAAGTGTGTGTGTTAAGTTATTTATTATTGTTTTGTTTCTGATTTTGTAACCTAATGGGCGATGACTGTATGCACTGAAATGACTGATTTTTCTAAATTTTAATGTGTTTCGTAACCTTTTGGTGGAAGATTGATGCAATATACGACATGCTGAATGAAATTATTTTTGTTGATTTAGATGTGTTTCTCAAAAACCAATCTGTTTTACATTTTGTGTAAACTTTTGTTTACGAACCGTATACAATGTTTCCAAAATAATGATCTTTTTTAATTCAAGATTCTTTGATTATTGATTTTTTGACATTTAGGTTCAGATTTGTTGGTAAAGGGCAGTACGGATCATAATACTAAAAAAGAAATTTTTTTGTGTTCTTAACTGGTTGATTTTTACACTGTGTGTAAATTTTTGTGAGAGAGAATGGTATGCAACTGAAATGACTGATTTTTGTAGACTTACCTTTAATGTTTTCTAAACTATGGCTATATTTAAAATGTGTAAAGAACTTATTTTTGTTGATTTGTGCTAACTCTTGCAGGCCAACTTTTTGACATTTCAGAATAAAATACTGAGGGTTTTCAACATAATCACTTATAAGATGTACATATTTGAGATGCGTTATTTCTGACATTGTTATTATCCGTGTTGTGACTGTTGGTGTTCTTACTGTCGGTTTTGTGAGTATTGGTGTTGTGAGTGTCGATGTTGTGAGTGTCGTTGTTGTAACTTTTTATCAACTAGATTTTGCACCTTGCAAGCTGTTCTTTTTTTATTTTGTGTAAGATTTGACATTTGACATTTTGTGTAAGATTTTAAGAACATTTTTTTTCTATATGCATTTCTTACATCAGCAAAAAACATCTAAAGCAACTTATTTTTTTAATGGCCTTTTGCCTAAGTGGATTTTTCCACGGGCTTTATCGACTAGTCCCACTAATAATGTGAATTTATTGCGAGCAACGACTGGTAGCCATCTCCACGAGGCGAAAAATGTAGCAGCGAAAAAAGTCCCCCCCCCCAATTTTCCGCCTCGTAAAGATTCATCATTACAGGTGTTAAGACTGCCTATAGCTGTATAAAAAAGAACAAAAAAACTCCCCATGGTATTAAAAACTGAATTCTTCCATCATAAAACCTATAACTGTAGCAAATAGACTAAACTAACAATTAGAAAAACTGGATTTGTATAGTTGCCTTAGCGAAAGGGGAAAGGAAATAAACCAGTTACTTAAACTTAATTAAAATTATACCTTTGTTTTGACAACGTTCAAAATAAGTAACATTCGCTTCAGGTAAAGCTTGACAATTTAGATTAAATCTGCTGTCATTCAAGTGAGGCATCGATACATGGCAGATACTACGTAAATCTTTGATCAGATTGTAAACATATTTAAACAAAGGCAAACACTTGTCATTGACGCAGGTTGATTTACAAGGTGGAGATAGTATTACTGAAGCATCAACATTTGATTGTAAGCACACTGAATGTGTTAGATGACAAAGAATCCACTTGATATCATAAGAGAAGCAACTAAAGAATAACGAAATCTTCTCCTTGTATACTTCAGTGATATTTTCCAAATTTGTTTTAAATTTGGGCAAATGACTGCACATATCTAAATTAGAACAACATAAATGCAGTAGATACAAAGCTAGGAGACGCAGCGTTGCACACCTCGTTAACACCACATCCGATGGGGCTGCTTAATACAGGCATCCTTTGTGGCACATCCGCCATTGCAGATGATATAATTTGAATATCATCTAGGTTAGTCAAGCTAGGTAGATAGGACTTTATGTGTGTGTTTACTTTAAATATGGTTATGCATTCATAATACAAACTTTAGCAATGAAACAGCAGTAAAATGTGTCGGCTAGCTAGAGCGCATTTAAAACAAAAAAAGGAAAGTATAGCTAGTTCATGGACGTATTGCCAGAGTCGCTGTGCTGAAGTGACTATCTAAGCCTACGTACCTAGGAATAATATTTGTGGAAACAGCTGTTTTTGCCTAATTGTGTAATTGACACTGTTCAGCACAAAATCTGTTTTATGTTGAATACTTTTACTGTTCAGCAGAACACACAAGCAAAAAAAAACATAAATAGTTACCAAGTTTTTGACGGATGTAGCTTTGCAGCCAAAATCGTTAAATTGTTTGTTTATTGTAAACATTTATACAAAATATAGCCACTTCAGTGTTGGAAACACTGTTATCAATGTAGGTCCTGTGTTCTGAATATATACATTAAGTATACACCAATACAATCTCTCTTACATGGTATGGGTTGCTAAACATGCCCGCGTGGTAGATCGAATCACAGAACCTGTGATTACGAAACGAAATCTATGACCAATGGCTAAAAGCGTTTTTAAATATTTACTTTAAAATTTAGAGTACAAAATCGTAACTGAAAGTTCAGAAAAAAATAAATCAACTTTGTTTTAAAAATGCTCTCACCGTCACTATCGTTTAAAGTCGTCTCTAATGACGCCCACCCCAGTTATTATAACCAACAGCCAAGAACGGTTTCGACCCTTCAATTCAATAAGTTGTAAGCAATATTTAGGCCAAAACACCATTAAAAGCGGATTGAAAGTTGCATAAAAGAGGGTACCGCGAAGAACGAGTTTTTGTGTTAAGAAATTTCAAACTAACTCTTTTCTTCTTGTTATGGGTTTTACTGCACAGACAGTCAACCTCTATTATTATTGAGATTTAGCAGTCTTACCTAGGTGTTCTTGCAATTGTCTATTAATCGCTATCATCTTTGTATGGTTATCGGCATTCTTCCACCCAGAAACGAGCGAGAAGACTACACTCAAAATTCTATCAGTGCTTTTCAGCTCCTCCATGTTATAATTGTAGATATTATACTTAGACAATGCATCAAAACATTGCCCATGCAGCAACACATCTTTGTAGGGAATGCAACTAAAAAGAAAAAAAATCAGGAAAATAATAGCACGTTACTCCTTTAATGAAAGCTTACAATTTTGTTGCGGGAAAATAAAAATAAGGGTCCGGCTATTTTATTAAATTTTGTTATTAAAGAGAATAATTTCTTATATTTATTTTACATCTTATTAGCTTAATTAACGAAACCAAAACTGGAGCAAAAATGGATAAAAAGTTTGATATGTATGTACTATAGTACGGTACAGGCATGCTCAATGTCTTAAATGGTTGAAGCGCACACAGCATTATAGTGTTTCAGGTGTAATATATTCTCCAAAAAATATTTTACACAAAAAGTTTCCGCGTAAGTTCGAAACGTACGGTACACATCCGGATAGGCGTTATACTATTTTCAAAAAAATTTATCCCAGGTTCGGTTTAAATAAGAACATAGGAAAGCACCAGGCTCAGCACTTATATGGTAAACCCTCTCGCATATGCGTACAGGTGTAATACCTAATTCCAATTTTGCAAATTAAGTTTTGAAATAAATATGAATTTGCTCTCATTAATTTAGTTGAACAATAGATCTAGTTTGCGCAAAAATGTGTTTCATATAGGGCAAACTGTATTTCCAAAAGTCAGCATAAAATTTATTTATACAATTAAGGGCAGTATTTTTTAAAGTTAATTAAACCTGACACAATTGTTATATTGCACGAAGAAACAAAGCAAAGGTAACATATAATCTGTGCCATGTCACAATACTTTACAAATTTTCGCTCAGAAGTTATTAAATTCACTTGTATATCTAATTTCAGCGCTATAACTAAATGCACTTTGCATGTGTCAAACGTGCATGTGGACGGTGCAAATAAGTTACAAATACTTACTTTATCGAATAATATAAGTATTATCATGTCATATTATGTTATATTATTCAATGACAATGATTTAACAAATAAATGGTAATTTTTTAAAAAGAGAAAATTACTTACTTTCTTGCAGTCAAGTTTTCGTCACATTCTATAATGAGTTGAAAAACAATAAAAGAGCTGCTCAAGGAAAAACTTTGGAATTTAGGACAACTGTACTTCAGCAAGGATAAGAAGAATAACCAATTAGGTGTTATAGTAACGAATTGTGTTATTAAACAATGACTATAAAATGGCATACAGGATACTTTTTTCTGAAGAAGCTAGACAACTTTACCTATTCAGGAGCAGCTTTTTTTTGAGTGTCATACCGTATATGGGTCAGTTACACGTATTTTTATGCCGTATTTTTACTTCACGTCGCACTCTTAAGAAAGCCTATGTCATCTTTTTTTAAGTAGGATAAAAACTAAATTTTCTTTCAAAAAAATAAACACTCCTCTTTTCTTAAATAAGAATAGTAGCAGAGGAACACTGTCTGAGCTGGTGAGACTCTATCCCTGTCTCTATGATGAATACAAGAAAAAAGACAGAAAGGAGAACGCTTGGAGATAGATGAAAAACTAGAGTATAAACAAGGTTTGGTGTTGTTTTTGTTTTGTTTTAAATTTGTTTGTAAAAAACTTCAGATGTCCTCGCTATCCACATCTATACTTACAAATCACAATTCATAACTCTCATTCGAAAATTAAAGACAATTAATTCTGATATATATCACATTTACTCGGTATAGGTTACGGGAAATAGCAAAGCATGGTCTTCCTTTGTTACGTGGTGTCATTCGTAAAGAGTGAGTCAATGACATAAATTCTTAGGACTTACGTACAGGGCACTTTGGTTGCACTCATAAGCGCAAGAAATGAACAAAATTTGGTACTTGTTACAAAAATACCAATGGGTTTACATCACATTTTTAAGATTATACTACACATATTTGAGAACACCTGCAGGAAAATGCATTGTTCATCAAGTTACCCCATATGGCTAATATGGAAGATTTCTTCATAAAAAGCATCAGGCACTTTTTTCATGTGGATTACTTTTACATTAACAAAAATAAAAATTTGAAGAAAAACTTTTGCGATTTTGTCATTCATTAGTTTTCAAATTTCTCGCTGGAAATTTTTAAGGTTTAAAACCCATATCTCACAGTAACTTTTTCATTCTTATCTTAATGTTAATACATAAGCTATGCAAGAACTTTTGCAGGAAAATAAAAACACATCAAGAGAGAAAGTTTGTTATTAAAATATTATAAATAATTTCAAACCGATTAGTCCCTGCAGTCATTTTGGTGTCAGCTGTATGAAACACTATGCTAAAACTATACTAAGTAAAAGTCCTATTACTTCAGTAAAAATTGAAATAATGACCTGAAACTTAGTATTACATGTTTTTAGACCAGTTTGATGAAATGAACCCAAAACTACTATCATAGTTTCTGAGTTCTTAATTTTCGCCATTTTTGGAGACGCCGATAAACTTTTTTTGACAGCATATCAATTTTGACAGGCCAAGTGTACAGAAAACATTCTAAGTGATTCTCAGGCTTAAAAATAATTCAAACAGATACAATGTGTCCCAGGTTTAGGACCAAATACCTTATCCAGCTCAGAGAAAAAAGGAATGTGCTTCTAAAGCACAGTGCTAAATGTCCACCTGCATCTGCAACACATTTACTTTGCACTAATCGCCCAGTCTGGTGCCACTCACAATTAATTTTTGAATATCCACAGGAACTTTTTATGCAAAATGAAAAATGCTAAACAACTGTATTTGCTTCTCAGAAGTAACAATAGGCTTATCTTTATCATAAGTCCTGTGAGTGTTGGTTTATGAAAAAGATATTCTTAATGCTATAATTGTCCACTGGATTTGTAGCACATTACAATAAGTTTACGCTTTACTAAGTCTTAACCTGAAGACTTTAGGTCTTCCCACTTCAAGCGAATATTACTTCTGGCTATACTTTCCCAAATTTTGTTATTTCATAAAAGAAAACTGAAAATCTACAAAATTATTTATATATGCAGAAATTTATTTATGAAATATAGGTTTCAGTTTGTCGTGGAAACATGTTTACCAACATGCAATGTCTTCCATACCTAACTAGCTATATACTCAAGTCTTAAATGTTCACTGCTATGGGAGGTCCAAATAGCTACCTATTTTTATTTAAAATGACAGAATGCCTTGAAAAATCTCTTGTGCAGCTAGCTAGATTAAAGTAATATATTAAGCTCTTGTACCTTATCACCTAATTATTTAATAACAAATGTGCCCAGGAGTGCTGGCATGGTACTGGCTAGGTAGCTTAAAATCACAAAATAAGTATTATCCAGATGTGACCATCACTCATCATCAGACATCGGAAAGGCGTTTCTGTTCTTTACTTCTCATTGTGGGGCACCTCAAATTCTTGCAAATCCAATGAATAAAAATTACTTAAGAATTCCTCTTCTTTCCCTTGCACTACTCATGGCATTTCTTTGCATGTCTTTAGTTTCAAGCCACGATCCCTGAGCTTCCAACCCCGTCTCAGTCACAACTTTCAGCGCTAGCCAAAATGACGGACAACGTTGAGGAAGAACTCTGGGTAATTTTGAAAAAATGTGGTTCTGCCTTATGATTTTCAGATATTTGCTGCTGATATTAGCATATTTTGGTCCTCGGGTGCCACACCTCCGTATATATAGGAGTTAATTATCTTTAAGTCCAGTATGAACACATAATCTTACTGCATAATCAATTAGATAGAAATAAACTCAACGAGCTTAGTAATAAACATATTTTTAATAATAAACGCGTTGGTGGGAACTAGGCTTAACAGTTGATCTTGTAAAATACAATATTAGTTAAGCTTGTAAAATACAAGTAACATTGAACGTCAGTCAAACGGTTGTGTTACTTATATAGGAAAGTGTAGTAAAAAAGAAGGATCATTGAAAATATGACTTTGACATGATAAGTTTAAAATAATATCGTAGAATAACAAGTAAAATAATACGTTTGTCCTGTTCCTTACTCATAAAATAAAATAGAACTTACTTAATAACGACAAGTTAACCACAAATATAAGAAATAAAACCTTGTAGTACTGCATCTCAGTTTCTTCTAATAATTCAAGAGCGAGATTTAGCTAGACATTCTATCGTACTATAAAACCTTATACTTACAACACCAATTTATATCTACGAAATAGCTTATTGACGTCTTAAAAATGTATTTACTATTAAATTATAATTTTTAATCTTATTTTTTTTATTCTGGTTAAATTGTATTCATACTTTGGTTATAAGACGTTCCATTGTGTTTCTACAATACTATTATTGTTTATATAGTCTAACAAGATAACTTGGTAGTTAATTAACTGAGATACCATTAATAAGGTACCATGATCTATTAAAAAAACACGGTGTGTGTTCAGTAGAGGTATATAAATTTAAAACGTGAAACAAATAGAAAGCTGCTGTTACTAACTTGATTAGCTTGCTTGGTGAAATTTAAAATCTTAATTGATTTCCTGACCTAAAAATATGTGCAAATAAATTATGCTGTGAAATTTCTAACTTCTTAATTGTCGAAAAAAAATAAATGGATGTACCATCAAGCGGTAATGGCCTAGTACAATTCTCAAGACAACATGTTATGGATAGTGTCCAAGATAGTTTCAGTTTTGATACGAATTGAAACAATTTTCATCGTATGGTAATCGTTTCAATATTTTTTTCACATCGTTTCATAATCGTATCATGAAACGAATTAAATGTTTCATATTTTATTTGCGAAACGACTTTGTATAAACTACGTAAAAATGAAACGATTGTGAAACTATTTTGAAACGATTTTGAAACGATTAGAAAAAATTCTGAAACGATCTATATATCTATCTGTAAGATGTTAAAGTCTTTGAAGTTATTGAAACGAAATTTGAAACGATGTTTAACTAATTAAAAACCAATTAAACTTATATATAAATGTAAAATTATTGTTTCTCTTTCATTCATTCAACACAACATCGACATCATCAACAACATCTTTTATCATAAATATCGTAAAACAGTTTTTTCAAAACTAAAAATAAAAGTTTTTCTTAAAACTAACAATTTCTTTAAAAATGGAAAATATTGCGATGAAAGAAAATTAAGAACAAAAACGGCGATAGAAATGCTTTTTGAGATCGCATTTTAAAAGTTTAAGAACGAAGAACGACGATAGAAATGCTTTTTGAGATCGCATTTTAAAAGTTTAAGAACGAAAAGCAGCGATAGAAAAACCTATGTGATAGCGCGTAGGTTTTATTAAGAGACCTTTCTTAGGTTAATAATTTCTTTTATTTTTTTATGTTAAAAGAATGTAAAAGAATTACCTTGAAACGAGTTTGAAACGATTTAAAATAAATATACTGAAACGATCATAATGATACGATTTTGAAACGAATTATGGTATGTGAAACGATTTCAAGTAAATATAACAAAACAGTCTTTAAATAATCTTGAAACGATTATGAAACAATTTTATTCTTTAATAAAACGATTTGCAAAATAGTGAAACGATTTCCATACGATCTGAAACGATTTCCATACGATCTGAAACGATTTCCATACGATCTGAAACGATTTCCATACGATCTGAAACGATTTCAAAAAATTAAACATTACTTTAAAATCGTTTCAAATTCGTATGACATGCTATGTTAATTAAAAAATGAAACGATTTTTTTTGAAACAATCTCGGAGACGACCCTAGTCCATCTTTGTTACCTTGTTAAATCACAGACACTCTTATATTATTTTACTAGTGACATATGAAGTGAATAACGTTACAAGAAATTTCCAAGAACCTAATCGTGAGAAAAAAAAGGATGTAGTAAGTTGGAGCACCAGATATCTGGAAAACTTGAGAAGTTTAGTAAAGTTAAAATTCAATAGCGTTATGCATCGTCACAAGAACGGAGTTGCTCCTTATACAAACACAAATAAGGTATTTAGAACAGAGACATAGAACTTTCGCAAAAAGTAGTCTAATTGTATCCGAAATTCATGGTCCTTGTCATATATCTCTCCCAAAAACTTGTGTCACACTTATTGGCGTTTAAAGACAATTAAGTCATCCTAATACATGGCTATCAACTTCGTAACAGAGGAAAACATAGCCATTTTAGACGCTGCTTCTTCTATTAGACATGTTGGAGAATCTACTCTGTTATCTAGTTTTGTTTCTATCAAAATATCATATTGTAATTAAATATTCATTTTAACTAAGTTCAATCAGAATGTTTTCGAGCATATTATTGCCGGAAGTGAGAATGGTCTGAAAAAAAATTTTGTAATGTTGAATAATTGCGAATGTTAACAAAGTGCACCCATACATATATATTTTTGTTTTTTAACTCACACATTTCTCCTTGCAAAGTTAACAAGTCCACAAGGAAAGAAAAACAACCAACATTCGCCTTTAAACAGGAAATTCCGTTAAAAATGCAATCAGCTCGTTGTAGATGAAGCTTTGTCGCATTTTTCATCTTTCTTTTACTCGTCAAAAAAAGAACCGTAACATATACTATATAGATTTTATTATTAAGAATTTTATTATCATCATTTTATTATCATTGTACTGTTAAAAGCTTAACTCAATTATTACAAAACTTACCGTAAATCCTTAATAAAGCGCCGACAGCAAGTAAGCACCGCCCTTTAATAAGCGCTGCGCTTTTATGCTTTTTTTTAAATAACGCCGCCCTCGAGTAAGCACCGCATCTTACACTATAAATGCGTCGCTTGTTCGAAGCATTAATTGATAAAGGGAGTTCGAAAAGACTAAAACGTTATAATTTATAGTGGATCACTTCTTGGCCATTTTTTTCTGTCAAAGGATATCTTATCAATTTCAAAATGACCATATTTAGTTTCCTACTTTCAGTTTATGATGTAGAATGTTAGCATCACGTAGAAAATAATTTAGAAAATAATCCAATTAGGACGATTATTCAATTGGGATGTGTTTAAAAAGTTTTACTTTTGCATTTGGTTTGTCAACTTTTTTGTAAACACCATATGAGTGCTTGTCGTACTCCATAGCGTCACTGCAGTTGTCTTTAGAACAGATCAATTGTTCCCCAATTTCAAGCGTCCAGCTTGCTTTGTAGACATGATGTTCACGAATGTTTGTATGGAATTATATTCTGTAAATAATTACAAAACTAACAAGCTGTAACCATGCCATGTTTTTCTTCTTAACTCTACCGTACTTTGTTTGATTTTTCCTGTTTTGTTATTGTACACGTTCGATCGAATTGTCATTCGAAAATCGAATGTTTTGTTTTCCTTCTCTTTTACCAAACCACGTTCCAGTCGGAAATCTCCACATCAAAATGGCAGATTCAAACGAATTAGAGATGTCTTATAAGAGGAAAAATGTTCTTTCTTGCCTGTAAAAATGAAAACAGAAGCTGTAAATTATGCTGGAATTCGTGGTAACAGATCAGCTGGACGAAAGAATGGGGTAGACGAAAAAAGAATTAGAGCCGAAGAAATCCACCCTGGTTTCTTTAAAAAACAGTTAAACATGGTGGTGGTGCGAAGCCTTTAAGTACCAATCTTGAACAGCGCATCATGAACTGGATAACAATTCGGCGAGCATTAGGAGTATCGAGAATCGAGAAAGCTTATAATGAAAAAAAGCAAAATTACTGCATCAGGAAATGAGCACTTCGCCGTAATAACTTGTCACTAAGAAGAAAGACTTCTTTAGCTTAGAAGGATCCTGAAAAGTTTATTGCTAAAGTCGTATCTTACGTTGTCCAAATACATCGAATGCAAAGAGCACATAACTACCAAGTTTCGCAAATAATTGCAATGAATGAGACTCCCGTATGGAGTGACATGGTTTCACAAAAAACCGTTGATGCGTCTAGCAAAAAACAATCACAATGAAAGGGGACTGTTAGAGAAACTAAGGTCCTCTTTCAAGAATTCAAAAGTCAAGCTGTTGTTGCAAGTTCCCCCAATGCTTGGATAAACATTGAGTTAACAAGCGTCACATATGACTTGGAAGACCTTCAAAGCAGAACTATTGCGAACACAACCCTCAAACCCTCGAAGAACCTCAAAGTAACGCCTTCCATAACAGTCAATCTGAGCCAGTCCGGGTCATTGATCCTGACGAGGAAGGGAATGAAGATGAGAATGTAGACATTTGCTAGTTGCATTGGTTGTCAGTGTATTCTTTTAATAAAATAGAAAATATGGATCTGCCTGAAATCTTTAGTTTCTGGATTGCGCCGCCCTCGATTAAGCGCCTCACCAAAAAAGTCGAATTTTAATTAAGCGCCGCGGCGTTAAATCAAATATTTACAGTATATCTTATTTGGACGTTTGACAGCATTCGAATTTAAAGAAAGTTTGTTAACTTTTTCGTGTGTACATTTTAGCTGCTACCTAATCGATATAGGGCGTCTGACTGGTAAATAATCGTTGGTAATTTCAACAAAGGCATCGTTCGGCCCCTAAAAAAAGGAATAGTAACTTTTTGTATGAACAAGAGTAATGGAAAAAAATCCGTAATGTGAAAGATCGATGTTAAAAGTATAAAGAACATAACAATATACTTTACGACTGTTCTCTTAGATAAGAAAGAAGGATGCAAAATATAGATGCTTATCGAAAACATCAAAACACAAAGTAATTGTTGACTACAAATTTTTAGGGCGTAATGAATATAAATTTATCTCGTCAGAAAAAGAGGGCAGTTTCTATCACATACAAAGGGAACATAACGATCACGCCAAGGTCATAACAAAGAATTATTAAATTGTACTTGTGGGAGTGTTTCATTAGGAGAAGGTTTTTTGTTAATATTAGTAGTACAAGGGAAATATAATTTTTTCGACCCACGATTAACCTGTAAAAGGTAGTGCCATTACTTCTTCCCTGTGTTATATTTCGTCACACAAGATTAAGTGATAGTGCATAACGCAACATTTTACTACCAAGTGCAACGCAACAAAAGAGATATGCAGATAGCAAAGGAATAGTAGTCGGACAAAAACTATTTGATTTGGGCCAAAGGGGTATATACAATTTGTATCTAGAGAGGTTTTTTCTTTGATATTTTTGAGAGCTTGTCCTGCGCCCCACTTGCGATGCATCAGTAAGGTTTGTCACATTTTTTCAAGTTCGGCAAAATATCTATTCTAAAGTTGTTATAATTTGGTACTGTGAAAAACTTCGGAAATTTTATAAAAAGTAATGGAAATTTTCATTAGTTTTAAGTAGTAAAACATCAAAACTAAACGTTCTGGCGTATACATTAAACCTCTCCACATTAAGAAAGTCAGTGGCTATAAAACAAAAAGATGGAATCACCACAACAAGACAAGAATTTCCTTGCAAAAAATATTTCATATGTGATTTATGCCCCTATTAATCCAAAATAAACCCTTTTTCCCGCGTCCTTTTCCTGCCGCAGAGCGATTACAGTAGTTCCAACTATACAATAATATTTTAAAAAAATGTTTAAAGAACGAGACATTTAAAATTAGTTTTTCAACATAAACGTAATTGCGTCTACAAAACCATTAAATTTTCCCAACCCTTATCCCAAACGATGAAGATTTGTGATTGACAACGCATTGTAAAGTTGATAACTTTGGGTGTTTCGCCATTGTTCTTTATTTTTGAAAAAAATGTTTCTGATTATTTCAAACGTCAAATTCAAATACTTAAGTTTCTGATTTCTCCTGTCGGAAAAGAAAGAAAGGAAATAAATTAAATAAAATCCAATTTAAGTTATCAGGTTATAATCAGGTTATATTCCATAAACTAATTACTGGAGAATACCTCTGTCGTCGTTTCCGCTTCCGTTAGTTTCAGGGTTATGAATAATTGCAAAATAATTAAAGGGTAATTGTATTTAATAACAAAGAACGTTGGAAATACGATCAGTAAAAACTGACAAGCAAAAAGTAAGTTTTATACATTACGAATAAGTTTGAGATAAATTACTTCTTAGATATTACAGTGATTATTCTTTTCGTCTAACTTGCCGAGAAGAGTAAGTATGTTGGTTCTTTGCAGACATACGGTGTGCGGTGCCATTACAACCATTAACCACAACGATTAACCACATCGGTAAAATATTGGCAAATATTGCATCAACACATACATGTGTAATTTTGGCGCATTTTACGACAAATTCTAGTTTTACATTTTGGACTCACTTTGTGGAGGTAGCAGAAGATTTAATAACGTTTTGTCGTCGTTGCAGTTGTATTCAAGATAAGGAGATAACGGTATATTGACTATAAAAATAAGTTTGAACAAAATTTGTTTTATAATTGAACAAATTACTTGTATTTACAAATATTCTATATGTATCATATGATGAAAGGGAAAAAAGTAATAGAAAAAGATTTCATTGTGTTTCTTAAAGACTATGAAATTGAATATATCGCATTATCAAAAACAAAGAACATATTAATTACTTCCTTTCTTTATTTTTATTAAAAAAAACCCTGGGGGACGCAACATTAGGAAAATTTCTAAATTGTCAGGTCAATTTAAAATTCGGACTATTAAAAACTCGGACAATTAAATTTTGGGATATTTATTCTTCCAAAATAAAACTAACATATCAAAACATTAAAAAGGTATGAGATAGAGTTTATAAAATGGGCGTGCCTAACCACCATTTTCAAGCTCAATGGGTTAATGGTTCTAACGATATGAATGAAAGTGTCCCAGGTAGGGCATGCTTTCTCTCCTCTCTCCGTTCCCCCTGCCCCGGCATTAATTGTTTCTGCTGTACTAAACGAAATACACCATCACCTTAAATAATAATTTTTTAAAACATCATTTAAAAATGATCGTGTTCACAGGAAAAATGAGGAAAAGTATCTGTCGTCATTCAAAAATATATTATTTTGGTACAGCCACGCAAGACCGGTTAAAAATTATCGCGAGAAAAGACAAAGTACAGAACTGATTTTATGGAATTACGTAGTCATGTGTTCAGACAATTTAAACAACAATTTGCTTGGTAGGTTGATAGGTAGATAAGTACTATCTATTTACGTGTTGAACAACATCCAAGTATTTTTGTGCATGTTTCGCTAGGTTAGATTTTTCTGTCACTAATAATCATAAACGGGAAAATATTGATGCTTTTGTATAACCAATAACAAACCTTGTTCACTCCTGCATTGTTTCCGGTGTTTTTTGATGAAATAAGCCATTACTAACAAAACCATAATTACTCCAAGCAATGACAAAATCATCCAAACATTTATCTCCCACAATTCCTTGTCTGTAACAAAACAAGTTTCAAAATGACGTTTTATACTTCTTTAAAATAAAAAGTGTGAAGAAAATTGGGAAAAATATAAGTTAGCCATTTCTTTAATGATATTGAAAAGAAAAAAACTGAAAAAATAAAACTCTCTAGCAAATGTATACAAATATCAGCTTAAAGTTACTGGGTTTTTTCATTACACACACTTATGTGAAATGTTTGCAGAGCAATAATCATTTATATACCTACCATCAATAATATTATTGCTGCATTCTTTGACGTCACAGTATTCCCAACGTTGCATCGACTTTTCTACGTAACACCAAGGTTTATCCAAATGACCCTGTGGATTTCTGCAAAAGTTTTCCTTTAATGTTGGGTAAGAGCCAGGGTCTAAATAAGGATTTATAGACCAGGGTTGACAGGTCTTTCCAGAAGACGTAACATTAATGATCCCAATGTAACCACTTCCATTTCCTTCGTAACACACTTTGGTGAAGTTCTGATTTGAATCTTCTAAAGTAATAGTGAAGAAAAAAAACATGTTTATTTAAGCTGTTTGCTTTAATCCAGCTTTTTTTAGGATCGTTTTCGCTTCTGCTGTTAGGCTACTTAAACAATTAAAAAGATTTATAGGGGCCACTGTAAAATTGTTTCTGAAAGTTACTTATATTTTTCGTCACTATGAGGAATCGAATTCGATCCTTCTACTTGTTCATGGATTGTAATATATAACTGCTTCTGGCACCTTCGCCACTTTGATTCAACTACGCTTTTGGAATCTAAAAAAATGAAACTACGCTTCCTTTCCTCCATGATCTTTACGCCCGCTAAAAGCGTGTGTGCTGTCAGATTGTGGGTCACTATTGGTTCAAATAGCGATAAAACTTTTGTAAGGAATTGCACATGGCCCAGTTTGCTAGCTAGCTGCTCTTTTTTTATAGACTTATAATATTTTTACAAATATTTATTTATATATTTATATATATATTTATATATATATTTCAATATTTACAAAGTTTATAAGAATTCATATTTTTTACGCACTTCAGTGCTTTGAAATCTAATTTATCAAAAATGTAGAACAATAGAGTTGGTGGTGAGGCTGGTTTTCAAAAAATATCTCATTAGTAACCCAATAAATCTGGTAATATAAAGTTAAAAGCCAGCGCTTTCATTTAAATGCACATTATATCTAATTGAAAAAATATGGTGTTGCAATATAACGTAAAACAATTTGCATCAGAAAGGAAAATTTAAAGCTAGGTGGACTTATCTAATCTTGTTTAGCATGTCAAATGTAAGACTACATCAGACTACATCAGTTTCATAAAAAGTTTTTAACTCAAACTTTCTAATAAAATAAACTTCAAATCTTTTTAAGTAGCTAGCTAGGTATATCCTTCAAAATTTTTGATAGAAGCATATAAGTTTATTGTACATAAACCAGTCTGACCAACAACAATGACTTGAAGTCTATTAAGAGGTATTAATTATCTTCTCATGCTAGCAACATAGCATTTCTTCACAATTACAGCTCTTCATGTTGCCTCTGTTGTTTTGTCAAAACAAACTTTCGAATTACTGATATTTATAATAAATTAATTAATGATTGATAATCAGGCCAAAGGAAGGCGTTAAAGGAATTGCTATCGGACGAAAATATTTTTATTTACCCGTACGATAAAGGAGCTGTAATAGCGCGAATTAAGAAAAATGAAGCGATCAAGAAAATAGACGAGCAAATCGGCGAAACCAAAGTCATAACAAACGATCCGACACCATCCCTTGCTCGAAAATGCTGTTCTACTCTCTTAAAACTTAAAAACAAAACAAGTTCACCAGAAAAAAGTACGAATATCTCTACCCGAACAACCCCATTCCGCCAAGGATGTATGCTACAGTAAAGGCTCACAAGCTCCCCAATGAGAGTTTCGGTATCAACGATCGGTACACCAAGCTATAGGACATCAGAACATCTTGTCATGAACACACAACCAACGTTGAATAAAAACGGCACAAGGTTGAAGAATTCGAGAACGTTTGTCGAAACTTCAAAAGATTGTACGATCACGCCAGACGAAGTACAAGTTTAGTATGATGTTGTAAACTTATATCCATCAGTACCGGTGAAAAAAACAATGGATGTAATTATCGAAATTCTAGCCGCTGATGATGAAATACGATGAGAACTAAATTGATTCTGGAAGATTCCTTTTTAAAAATATAAAAATTAAAAAATTACACATTCATCATAAAATATTAATTATTCCTTAACAAGTTGTCTAAACCTCTACGTAGTTCTAAATTGTGTATAATTTCTTGCACATTGACCTGGTCCGTTATTACTCGCAATTCTTCGGAGATTGCGGGGATTTTATTTATAGAACTGTTGTGTAGCCCCTTGAATGAAAATATAGAAGTTATGTCATTACAACAAGAAGAATACCAGTTGCGTGAACGAACAATGGAAATCTTAAAGAAATAGATAAATTAGCATCATAAATTAGCATAGTAGACTACAGTTTCTAGCAGAGTAAATGCAGTAATAAAAACCTATAAAAAGAAAAGATTATCAAAGCAGTTGAACCACAATAAGTGAACCATCTTCACTGGACACACAACGTTTAAGCATGAAAAGGTTTTTTTTGAAGAAAAAAAAGATGGATGCATATATCGCCATTGCTGGTACATTTGTTAATAAAGTTCCAGTCGCCATTGAGATATTGGACAATTGAATCTGCAAACTTGGCAAACCATATACTCTCGTCAAAATCACCATCGTAAGTAAAAAACACAGCTTTTTTAAAAACAAATTTTGAAAACAAGTATTGTTATAAACTAGCATTGGTATAAAGATTTTGCATATACCGACGACCATTGAATGCTAATTATAATCATGATGATTATAGAAAAATAATTGTATACAAGCGATTGTATTACTTCATTTGTTCCTTATTCCGCATTCAGCCAAGCATGTGAGGTTGAATTGTTCAAGATGCTAAAGATTTCGTGCATGGAATTATTGAACCCAAGTTATTTCTAGGAATGGGCATGCTGAGATCCCGAACCCCGAACCCAAGCGGGTGCGTACTAGGATCTAGTACGAAAATGCTGCAAATGTATACATGGCAAAAAGAAGATGCAACTAAGAGACTTTCACACATCTTTGTTTAGTGGCCAGTTTGGCTTGTGGGTTGAGCCTAAGAGGTATAATGATATATCAGATAGTGACAAACAATAGTAAATGACACTGTAAAACGGAAGTAAAGCTTAGCTAGTTCTGGTGAGAAAGACTGGATTAATATCCAAATTAATTGATGGAAAGTTCAACTCAGGCCAAAAGGAAACAAAAAAGATCTTTCATTTGAATTTTGATGACGAAAGTAATGGCCGGTTGATGCACAAATAAATTATTTTAGCCGTTACCTCTTTTCCTTAGAGCTTGAAACTCTGATGATAACAATGTATAAGATCACGTGGTTTTTCCTGTGGCTAAGGAGATATGAGAGTTTAAAAAAATTTAAGGTTTATTTTACAATATTTATTCCGTTACCAGACCTTGTATGTACTCTTAACAAACGGTTGAAAAGATGTTGTTGTGTGAATGTTTATTAATGACGTCACCAACCAGGTAATTCCACAACGGCTTCATTGACCCAGGTATGTTGTAGGTAAGCTTCTGTTGTATCTTTGTATCTTATTTAGAAGGAATGCATGGAAAGAGTTCCTCTATGCTAGGAACACATGTCAATTGTATGGTCAGCACTAAAAGATGACCGTTCTTCTAAGTCAGATCTAGGTACAATCTGGCAAGATATAGCAAATGCCTATCCATCATTTCTTCACCGACTTATCCTTTTTGCCCTGAAACGCTATGGTGTTATAATAAAATATTACATCAATGTCTACAGAAAATCTGTCTCTCTGTATGCACCAAGCAATTGGCATAAACATATGCGGGGAATTTTTGTGGGTTGTACACCGTCAATTATTCTTTTTCTTGTAATCATTAATACTATTCATGGGTATACACTACTGGATCCCTTTGCATAAAACAAAGTGTCACTCCCTTTAATAAGGGCCTTTATAGACGATATCACCATGATGTCTTTATCAATGTCTGTTACCTAAACGCTGTTTTCTAGGTGTTCTGTAGCACTAAAATCAGCTGCCATAGATTTCCGTGTGCACAAATCAAGTGGCTTTGTGATCAGAAAGGGTAAGTCCCTCAGTTCAAATTCTTTTTGCTGTCAAAAAGCCTTAAGACTTTACATACTTCTCTTCCTTCTTTTCTTCTATCCACACCATGCCTGTGCAATTATTACGTCTTATTATTGGTGGGTCTACCTCAGATAGAAAGGCTATTGACAAACATAATGAAATGTTACCTGCAGGTCTCTCGAGTGTTGACAAGTTATTTTATAAAGGTTCTTAGAAGTTGTGAAAATAAATTGATGGAAGAAAGATATGAGGAAAATTTTAAAACAGCGGGTGTGGGGATGTTGAACCAGATGGACCGAACTCTCCTGGGAATGTCTACTTGCTATGCCACCAAAACTGTTTTCTTTCTTTTTAAGCTCCACCTACGATGTTCTTTCATCTCTAAGCAATTTACGCACTGGCGTATATGCTTTAAATCCTGTATAATTAATGTGATGTAAAACAGCTTTTATTTGTTTAAAGAGATTGGGTTACTGAAACAGAGAAACTTTTCAACTCGTTTGGGAATGTTGGTATGAAAGCATTATTTTGCATTTGGCTCGCAAGAAATTCAAAGGAATGGAGCCAAGACAGTTGCACCCAAAGTACATTGAATAAGGTAAGAAAGAGGCCAGCAAAAATTCGTCTCGTGCCAAGGACAAGAATGACTCGTCTCGACTAGAACAAAAATACATAACTTCTGAGAACAATTTTTTAAACAGTTTAATTCCTCCCCCTTATGTTCAATCAGAAACTACCCGTGCTGGTCTAACAAACAAGGATAATACTTGCTATGTCAATGCCATACTACAAGCATTTACCGTATATCCTATACTCTCGTTCGTTCGTTTGTTCGTTCGTTCGTTCGTTCGTTCGTTCGTTCGTTCGTTCGTTCGTTCGTTCGTTCGTTCGTTCGTTCGTTCGTTCGTTCGTTCGTTCGTTCGTTCGTTCGTTCGTTCGTTCGTTCGTTCGTTCGTTTGTTCGTTCGTTCGTTCGTTCGTTCGTTCGTTCGTTCGTTCGTGAATATGCAGACTATCTTTGCAATAAGGGAGATCTTGAACTGTGCTTGATCTTTAGAGGGTGTAACCTCTACGACCTGACACAAAGGGTCATTAAACCAGTCTTATCAGTAAAATTAAGCAACCAGAAAACAACCATAGGCGAACATAAAACATATTTTACTAAAATTGATTATAATAAGTTATTTTTCTTTATTTTTTTATATTGTACCCCTGTTAATAACCAATCTGTAAGTGTTTAAGTCTTTCCGCTTTTTTTTGCAATGCTTTTCTCTTAAATTCTTAATTTGAAAAGTTTGTACCTTTTCCTTGAAGACACGCTATATTAATTTGAACCCTTATAACCCGCAAAAACGGGTTGTACTTATCGCTTCATTAATAAGAAGATTTTAAAATATCTAATTACCAGCTGAAATTGGTAGCTGTCATTGGTTAAAATAGATAATTTGTGTTTGAAGTTCCAGTTTTATTTTATGATAAGGCCATTGCAATACAAATAAACCGAGATAGGTAATGCTTACAAATATTTTTACCACTAACAATATTCTGAAATTTTTAACTAAATTAGTTACTCACCAATTAATTGACATCGTTCTAAGTGTGTTATATCCTGTTCCGGAAGAAATGTACAGATAGATTTATTTCCCAAATCGGGCACGTTTATGAATTCTTCTGAAGGTAGTTTTTTCAGTTGATGAAGAATGTTATATATTTCTTGCGAAACTGGTAAATATTTTTCGCATAAGCTGCGGCATGGCCAGGATATAATGAATGATTTATCTTTCGACGAAGTTAAGCAAACTCTAAATCGTACCATACAGAAAATCCTTTTGAATAGAATTGGGTGTTGGCTAAGTTCTTCAATAACATTTTGAAGACTTCTTGTCAAATTTGATAGAATTTTATCCAACCCAAAATTGGTATATGGCTCTAAAGAAAATCTAAGTTTTTAAATTTATCATCATGGGGTCAAAGTTTGTCTAATTTTGCCTTAGGACGCTTTAATTGGCTAAAGTCTACACAAGTTACATCGAGGAACGTGTTCAATCTTTACTTAACTTTTAATTTTACAGTGCAAAAAGCATATATTTTTTCTCTTTTTAGCTGAAATATCAGGCAAAAAGACCTTATATGATATTCCTGATTGGTAGAGTGAAGTTATGATTTACTTTAGAAAGAAGAACTTGTTGGTTGTTTCAAGTCTTTTTTCGAATATAACAAACTTTTTATGACACAAACAGATATTCACGCTCCAATTATTCTTTTGTTAGCATATAGCCGTTAGGAGCAAGGTGCTATCGACCGCTGAAAAATTCTTAGTTTACCTCAAACTTCAGATAAATAGTTATGATTTGTGTTTATTTCGATTATATACAAATGTGAAAATTTAATTGTATGACAACATAGGATTCATTGTGGGTTCCTAGACTATATGCTGTTAACCAAAGAACTTAATAAACGATATCTGAAGTTGGACAAAAGTTTACCGAATATAGCTATCAAATACAATGACTTGTGTTTGATTCATGTGATAAACTTTTAATTGTACATGTTTTCGAAAAATATAGCCTTGTTTGGTGTTTTTTATATGCAAACGATTTCATAAAAAAAGAAATAATTAAGGCTTTGCAATCCTTTCACGAAAACTAAATATCTACTGCTTGTTACAATTGGCACCAGAGGGAAAAGATTGTGTTATCATGTTTTGTTCTTTTACATTTGAATAATTATTTATGATATATTTATGTGTTTGATAAGAATAACAACAAACGTAAATAAAACACTTACCTAACTTTATCTCCATATATCTTAGTATTGCCACATAAGCATTTTGTTTGAAAACCCTTCTAACCATGCTCAAAAGACAACTGGGGTCCAAGGATCCTGTTATCCCTTTCACCACCCCGTAAACTCTGATACATCGCACTTTATAACACAATTTTGTCACACTTTGCAATCACAAACTTATCGGAAATTGTGATTCTTTCAGCCTTATCACGCTTCGTAATCCCCGATATTTTTGCGACGGAATCAAATTCCTCTGAAATATTTCTGCAATTATTGCGGAAACGCTTTTTGTGCTAATGACAGTGACAGCTACGCTAAATTGGTAAGAATGTATCTTCACCTAAAATGCAGCGAATAAATGCTGTACCTCATAAAGCAAATCAAAGTATTAGACTATTTGTGTAACTGGTACCTCAATAAAGTAACAGGTAATGGCTATTTATTTAAAATTCTACTTCAATTATTTAAAGAACACGAGGCTCGCTCACTCTAGTGTTACAATATGGATAAGATAGTTCTCTTTCTGTCCTTTTTCTGATCTATTTGACCGAAATACAAATTCATGTCAGCATCATTTAAATATTTTTTACATCACTTCAGCGACATCCAATAACTGAGACTTTAAAGTAAATAGTGTTAACTAGGCAGTGACTCGTGGAAGCAAAGAGTTCGCCCGTCCTTTTTATATCGCATTGCGCGCGTCTTGCTATTTGCAGTACCACTTTGCGTGAGAAACAGACGTATACGGGTATTATAATATAGACAAATAATATGCTTACTTCTTTGTCCAAAGTTCTTTATCTAAAAATATTATTAGACAAGCAATATTACAGCTGTGGTTATAGCTTATAGGCAAATGAAATCACATTATATGCTTACTACTTCACGCTGTCTCGAGAAGACATGTCTGCAGTCTTAGTGAACCTTACGTGTCTTGGAACTTATTTTAGATTATTATAGGTAAAAGCAATACTGATTGGCAACTCAAACTTTAAGAGGGTTTGGGATTTGTGTATGTACTTGCTGGTTAAAACCTGGTTAAGGTCTGAACAAGTACTGCATTAAAAACTTATTTCTGTGATTATGTGATTCATTTTAAGAAATAAGTTTTAATACATAGGATTCAAAGATTTGGCAGGCAGGTGTCCAGTACATAAATATAAAGAAAAGAAAGTATTACTGTTATGGAGTATTGTGGAAAAGACTTTTAGACAAGTGGCATTCTTATTCTTGCCTTTTGATGAGGTAAAAATATATTTACGAACTTTAAACCTGATTTCGTGAAACATACTTTCTCTGTAATAAGTGGATTATCCTACAAATCATAGGGCTAGCCTGTTATTATGAAATGTTTTGTTAAGGACGCTTTGTGCCCAATTAACATTCTGATGCTGTCCATACTGTTTATATTAAGCCATGTGATATGATTTTACACTTTTAAAAATTTTGACACAACTTAATATAAAAGTGCAAGTTCTATGAAATTCGTTTTTCGATTTGTTGAAATTTTCTTTTGTGGCTTGTAGGAGCAAAAATCTATCCGCAGCTTTGTGCTCCCTCTTCAATTAGTGTACCTTTAAAATCAAGTATGATCGAGGGAAAAATATGTACTTACTTTTTTCTTCAGGTGTCAAACATTTCTCTAAGTATCCACACGTTTTCCAGGCACGGCTTCGCATATCAGTGTAATACCATGGTGTGGTGGAAAATCCCTGTGGATTTCTACAATATTGCTTATACAAAGTTGGATAAACGCTCGCTGATACGTACGGGTTTGCTTCACTCCAAAATACGCATCCCTCGCCGATTTCTCCAACAAAGCTGTCGTCTCTTCGGGTATAATTGTGACAGTATCGCGTGTGCAGGATGTTCCGGTTTTCTGTAATTTAGTAAAACAAACATCTTGAGAAATGTGTCGTTGTAAGAAATCTCGCACATAATTTATATTCATTGTAGAACCTGTATTTGAAAAGGATGATATAGGACTGATCATATGAGCTCACTAACGTTTTCTATACAATCACATAGAGCGAGCTAGTCTTGTTGGGCAGGCTAAAAAGCATACACGAGACTTTCTGAGTATTACACACTGTCATTAAGTGAATTTTAATTAAACTATTTTTAAAAAATATCCGATATATCCATGTGTAAATACGTTCACGCTTTATGCAAAGGAGACATAAAGTACATGTTTTTAACAAATTGTAACTCGTCATAGTATTGCTCTTTTTGCAGCCCTAAGTAAACCAGGAAAAGTGGGTAAGTTAACCCATCTGTTGATACTAAACAATGGACACATAAAAGGTAGACTTACTTTCTCTATATTTTCTCAACTTTAGGAGACATAATCTAACGCGTGCGTAAAGCACCTGACACATTTAAATCAAATGAAAATATCGACAAACTCAACTTCTGCAATGGGCAAAAGCAAGGACATTAATGAACGAAATATGTTTTGCCAGAAAACTTAATTTTAAAGCCAGATAAGAGGTCATAAAGCGTATTAAAACAATATAAGCTGTTCTGTCTATCTATGCTGAGAAATATAATGTCAGGGCGAAAGTGCCGACCAAGCTTGCGAGGACTATACGCCGACCGAAGGTTAAAAGTTCTACCGTGCTGTATAGAGCCCGTAGTGAAAGTTCTTATCCAATCATCGCAGCGGATTTCCCGCATAAATTAATTATAAATTATATAAACTTTGGTAAGGTACATTTCTGCTGTTTTTAGTTATATTTGGGTATCAAAGGGATTTATCGCAAAAGTGTAAAAGAAAATCAGTTTTTGTTAAAAAAGATTTTTAGTGATCAGATAGAAAAAGATCTGGACGGTGCAAAAATAGTTTTTGAAAATGTATTTGACGTTTGTGCTTTGTGATAACGATCAAATATTTTCTCCCAAATAATGTTTTTAGAAATCAATTTTAATGATCATTTATATGAGCCACCACGTGCAGCATAAGAAGATGTAAAAAACAGTTAGGTAATGGTGGTTACCTTTGTGACTAAATTTTTAGGACAGTATTTCTTACATTTTAAACCTCTTTCACAAAACCATAAAGTGGAGAGGTATGTTTTACCTACAGCAAGCAGAACGCAAGTTACGGTAAGTTAGTTTTCCGACGATATTAGGTTAAAAATCGTATAAAAAATTTATACTAAACTTTTCCAAAAATAAAGAATGTAAAGAAGAAATGTAAAGATGGTTTTTAGATCATATTTTGGGATCACAGAAAAGCAAACGGCAAAGACGAAAGCCTAGTAGTTTTGTAAAACAAATTAAACTTCAAACGTTCTCATTTTTATACCATTATTAACGAAACAATATAAGCTGTCATAACATATATACAATAATGTATCAAAATAAAGGTTTTAGTGTGTTAAAAGCATTTTAATATATAACACTCCAATAAGCTCGACTTATTTTATGCAAAAAGTATCAGGCTTGAAAGTCAGAATTTCAAAAAGGTCGTTCGATATTTTTTACGTTTTCCCAAATAATTATTACTTTAATACAAAAAACGAAATTAATTTAGCTTTTAAAATACATGTACTTTCATATATTTTTATTATAGGCTGTATGGGTGTTTCCCATATCCTTAACAGTCTCCAAAAAAGACGGCTGCAATTAAAATAATAATGCACAAAATTATAAAATTCAACCTATATTACACGAGAAATTTTTTGTCTGCCTAACCCAGATCACGGCATATGAAAGCGATCTCGCCAAACTAGATTGGCTCATTTTCAATATGATTGCATTTTACTTTATCTGAGGAACCTTTTATACAGTAGCCTAGTGAAATAAGTTAACTAATCAATTAAGTCTTCTTCAAAGATATTATAATGTGCTTTTTTTTCATACGAGAATTTGGACGCAAACGAAAATGTCTATTCATAAACGCGAAGTCTCGGCAAAGCGAAGCTGCAGTGTTGACTAAAATGGTTTGCCCGATACAACGAGTGCCTTATTATATTAAACTTAACTTGACTGATGTCAAAAGGTATAGTAACTTTTTAATAACATCATGAATATAAATGTCGAAATGCATACAACTTAAATTCAGTCGTGCCGATTCTAAAAAAGGCAGTACAATATTGGGCATTGATATAATTCTTACTAATAATGTGAATTTATTGCGAGCAACTACTAGTAGCCATCTTCACGAGGCAAAAAATATAGCAGCAAAAAAAGTGCTCCCCTTTGACATTTTTCGCCACGTAAAGATTCAGCATTACAAGTGTTTAAGACTGCCTATAGCTGTATAAAAAGGAGCAAAACAAATTCCTTGTGGTATTAAAAACCGAATTCTTCCATCATAAAACCTATAACTGTAGCAAATAGACTAAACTAACAATTAGAAAAACTGGATTTGTATAGTTGCCTTAGCGAAAGGGGAAAGGAAATAAACCAGTTACTTAAACTTAATTAAAATTATACCTTTGTTTTGACAACGTTCAAAATAAGTAAGATTCGCTTCAGGTAAAGCTTGGCAATTTAGATTAAATCTGCTGTCATTCAAGTGAGGCATTGATACATGGCAGATACTACGTAAATCTTTCATCAGATTGTAAACATATTTGAACAAAGCAAAACACTTGTCATTGACGCAGGTTGATTTACAAGGTGGAGATAGTATAACTGAAGCATCAACATTTGATTGTAAGCACACTGAATGTGTTAGATGACAAAGAATCCACTTGATATCATAAGAGAAGCAACTAAAGAATAATGAGATCTTCTCTTTGTATACTTCAGTGATATTTTCCAAGTTTGTTTTTAATTTGGGAAAATTATTGCATACATCTAAATTAGATCAACTGAATGCAATAGACTTAAAGCCAGGAGATGCCGCGTCGCACATCCAGTTACGCGTTTAGTGCGTGTAAATCGTGTCTCACATCCGATTGGACCGCTTAGTACAGTTTTCTTATTATTATGGATTTCACTACAGAAACAGTCAACCTCTATTGTTATAGAAGTTTAGACTTACCCAGTTGTTCTCGCAATTCTTTATTAATCGCTATCATCTTTGTATGGTTATCTAATTTCTAACTAACTCTTTTCTTCTTGTTATGGGTTTTACTGCACAGACAGTCAACCTTTATTGTTATTGAGATTTAGCAGTCTTACCTAGGTGTTCTCGCAATTGTCTATTAATCGCTATCATCTTTGTATGGTTATCGGCATTCTTCCACCCAGAAACGAGCGAGAAGACTATGCTTAAAATTTTATCAGTTCTTTTCAGCTCCTCCATGTTATAATTGTAGATATTATACTTAGACAAAGCATCAAAACATTGCCCATGCGGTAATATATCTTTGTAGGGAATGCAACTAAAAAAAAAATCAGAAAATAATAACACAAGTAGTTGTTACACCTTTAATAATAGCTTACAATCTTGTTGCATAAAAACAAAAATGAGGGTAAGGCTATTATATTAAATTTTGTTATTTTATTTCTTATTGGCTTAATTAACGAAACTAAAACTTGAGCAAAAATGGATAGAAAATTAGACAGGTATTTAGTATAGTACAGTACAGAAATGCCCTATATCTTGGATTGTTGAAGCGCACACAGCATTATAGTGGTTTGGGTGTAATATATTTTCCAAGAAATAACTTTCCTGCAACTGCGGCTGAAATAAAAACAGTTTACCACCCGTTTTTGTAACCCCTTAATAGCAAAAATAATTAAGCAACATTGTTTTATTTTTTATTACAATTTTCCGCTAAAATTCAAGAAGTGCGGTACACATCCGTATAGGCGTAGTACCCTTTTCAAAAACCTTTATCACAGCTTCGTTTTAAATAAAAACATGGGAAAACAATCCGTTGTTAACACCACACTCGGCACCTAATACGGTAAACCGTCTCGCATATGAGTATAGGTGTAATAACTAATTCCAATTTTGCAAGTTAAGTTTTCTTAGTGAATTTTCTAATAAATATAAACTTGCTCTCATTAATTTAATTGGACACTAGATCTAGTTTGTGCAAAAATGTTTTCCATAAAGGGCAAACTGTATTTGCAAAAGTCAGCATAAAATTTATTTATGCAATTAAGGGCAGTATTTTTTAGACTAATTGAACATGACACAATTGTTATATCGCATGAAGAAACAAAGCGGAGGTAACATATAATCAGTGTCCTGCCAAAATACTTTATAAATGTTCGCTCAAAAGTTATTTCATTCAGTTGTATATCAAGCTTAAGTACGATAACAAACTGCACTTCGCCTGTGTAATACTCGCACTTGGACGATGCAAATAAGTTACAAATACTTACTTTATCGAATAATACATCTATTATCATGTCATATTAAAGAGATATTCAGCAAGGTAAAATCGGATATCCGTGATTATTCAGCCGAGCTTGTGATGTACGACGACTCGCAGCGGAGTCGAATATCAACAAAACGAGACTGAATAATCACGATATCTGATTTTACTGCGCTGAATTTCTGTTTTATCATGCACCATTGAAAACAAATGAGATGACAATAACAGTTCACACAATCATAAATTTTTGCTCTGGTTGGCATATCAGAAAAGGGATCCTATGAGATACCCGAGACCCGAGTCCCGAGACCCGAGACCCAATACCCGATGCCCAATACCCTGATACCGATACTTCAGACCCGATGCCCTGATTTTTTTTATTATTTTTTTTTTTTTTAACATGAACGATGATAAAAACACATTTGATATCTATATTTCTTCGTTATACGGAAATGTTTGTTGCACGTGATATGCGAATATGCTGCTGGTTCAACAATGGTTTTATATCGCCAGGAACTACAATAAAACCAGCAGCAAAGCAGCTTAAACATGAATGAGAATGTTTGTTTTTTCGCTGTAGGGTCGAAATAACTTTTTTGGTTTTCGAAACTACGGTTAAATTTTGCATATTGTCCGATGGAATATTTGACTAAAATTTTCCTCCACAACAGTAGCAAGTTGATACATTTTTGTGGGCGAAGTTGAGAAGGAACAAGACATAACCATTATCTGTGGGTACAGTTGTTGCTGGTTTATTCACTGTGTTAAAGGTGGAATAGATTGCGTTGATGGTAGTATTGGAGATGTTTATATTAAATGCGCAGATGATACAATTGGTAGCATTATATATGACGTATGTGTCTGCTAAGTAGTTGAAACAATAGTAGGCCGCGATAGCGATAGTGTAGATGGTGTTTCCGTTCGTGCATTAGCTGATGGATCGATTAAATTTGTAATTGGTATTCGTTTTCTCTTTGCCCTCGTTTCTCTCGTTAAAAAGTCTACTAAGTTTCTGATATTAGGTCTCTTTTTTTGCATTGCTTCAAAAAAGGTTTGACCACATTCAACTCGAGTGCTATGCAAACAGTATGCGCACATGTTCCGACACTTTTAAACCGAAAGCAAATTTCATTCGATTGAACGTACGCCTTGCTTCAAATAAACCAACATATCATCTCTGATATCTTATGTTGAAAAAACAAGAAAATAATGAGAAAAGATTAGGATTTTCATTAAAATAAAACACCGCCAAAAAAAATAATAAATAAAAACAATCAGGGTATCTATGCCGTTCTTGTTTCTTGTTGTTCTAAGACATTCGCCCTTCAGTTATTTTCAGCTCTCCATCTGATTGCTTATCTCTTGTGCACCACTATCGAGAACAATAAGAATAGGAGTGCGATATAATACATCTTCCTGTTTGATAACTTTTTTATCTTTTATTAGTTTTGACTCTTCATCTGATCGACTTTCATGTGATTTTATAAGAGAACTACATACATACACGAAATATAAGTGTCGGAGGGACTATCGAATATCTGGAGTAGATAATTGATATCGGATTTCTGCTGAGATATTTAACTCTCGTCTAACGACTGCACGAATATCCAAATATATTCAGCAGACGCTGCCGCCTGAGGTGCATGATAATATTTTATATTATTCAAAGACAATGATTGAACAGATAAATGGTAATTTTATTTTAAAAGAAACTACTTACTTTCTTGCAGTCAGGTTTTTGTCACATTCTAAAAAGAGTTGAAAAAATAATTAACGAGAGTAAAGCACTGTAAAACGCAATTTTTAACCTAAAATTATCCACAATGCGATATGATAAAAACTCTAGCAACGTAAACCAGAGTCGTTTAAGGAAAACCTTTGGTATTCATGAAAATTGACTTTATTTCAACTTTCGTTTCATTCTCCTTGACAAATCAATCATGCCCTAAAGGACAAGGATAAGAAGAGGATACCCCATTATATATATAAAAATAGTCAATTGTGTTATTAAACATTTCATTGCATTGATGAATATGAATATGGTATACAAGATACCTTTTCTGTAGTGACTAGGCAACTTAACCTATTCAGGAGCAGTTTTTTTGAGCGCTTTAAGTATGGGGCATCACGTGACATATAGTACCGTGTAGGGGTCCTTTATAGTATTTTTTCACGCCGGCGTGAACTTTGGACTCCTAAGAAAAGCCAATGTCTGTTTACATGAAAGATCCGAAATATAACTTCGTTCCGGCTTTATTTCACTTCTATCTTGAAGACGGAGTTGAAATTTCTCGCTGGGTGTGTTTGAACATAATTTCGGTAACATTTATTTATTTATTTATTTATTCTTTCTTTAAAGTCGATATACAATATACAATATAACATGCTAGACACATTAAAAAAAGTTAAAATTTGTTAGCCTTGGGCTAATTAAAATCGACTGTCCTAAAATAAAGTTTCTAAAAAAATAAGAGATTTATATTATAATAATAAGAAGCTAATTCGTATATCCTACGTTACAAATATATGTGGCACAGAGACGACAACTGCACTGAATAAACGGAATGGTGTTTACCCCGTGATGGAATAAAGACAACGAAGGGGAATTTCGGACAGAGTTTGGAAGCTTCTCCCATAATTTAGACGCAATATAAGAAAAGGTTAATAGACCATGCTTTGTGGTGCGAATTCTGCACCTTTCAAGAGAACTTGATGCACGGAAACTATATGCTGTCTTTTTGAATGCAAAAACATCATTCATGTAGGAGGGATTCTGTTTCATTTTTGTTTTAAAAACCTCCTTTAACAATTTTCGGCAGAAATTTTCATGAATACTGATTCTGCATTCATTTTCAATTCTGTCGCATAAAAGTCTATTTGCTCTACTATGAATGCTATTAACTTTATGTAGTAGATCTCTACTTGAAAATCCCCATATAAGAGGGCAGTAATTAAATATGCTAGAAATAAATGAACTAGCAATAACATTTTGCTTATAATTAGAACATATATGGTGATATACGTTTTAGGGCATTGATCTTGGCATTAGCCTTCTTACATAATGGAAGAACATGTTGCCTGAAAGAAAGCTGATTGTCAAGAATTATACCCAACAAATTTACGTATGGAGACTCTTGTAATATATTATTTTTCAAATTTAAAGTAACAAAATCTTTGGTTTTTGATTTTCCCAGAATGAGCAGTTTGCACTTCTCAGAATTTAACTGAAGCCCATTATTGGAAAACCATGTGCTAACAGTTGAAAAAGCACTTTCTAAACATAACTTTATCTCCTCAAATTGTTTTCCATATGTATAAAGTGTATTGTCATCTGCGTAATTACAAAATTTTAACATCAGCTCTATCATTTAAAATAAACATTAAATCATTTATATAAATATTGAATAAAAGTGGACCCAGAATCGAACCTTGTGGAACACCAATAATAATCTCTTTCCACAAGCTGAAATAGCCATCAATTCCGACTCTTTGAAACTGATTGGTGAGATAACTCCTTAAAAGACCTAAAGCACTTTTTGAGAAACCATATGCATGTAGTTTCGCTATTAACAGATTATGATCCACACAATCAAAAGCTTTACTCAAATTCATCAATAGCGCCCCTACAGCATTTCCTTTATCAAGATCTTTTCGCCACGATTCTATCATGTGAAGCAAAACATGCTGGCTGCTAAAACCCTTACGAAAACCTGACAAAAGAGGTGATAATTTACTATCAATAAATTCATAAATCTGATCAAACATAATGCGTTCAAAAATTTTTGACGCACTGCTCAGTTTACTAACAGGACGATAATTCAATTTTGATGAACGATCTCCGTTTTTAAATAGTGGACAAATATCAGCCAATTTCATTGCTCCAGGGAAAATTTCATCGACAATAGATTTCTCAAACAGCTTGTTGATATGTTCTCCGTATACATCGACGTAATATTTGAGGAAACATGGTGGAATCGCTCCTTTCGGTCCAGATTTGTTTTCTTTTAGGTTACCAATATACTTTTTCATGATGTCAATTTCAATTGATTTGAAGCTCATTTTGTTGGTAGTGGTAATATGTTTCTTTATCCATATTATACTTGGATGCTGTTCGTAATTCTTGATGACGTTTCCAATATCGTTTTTAATATCCTCATAGTTTTCGTGCGGAAATTCCATCAATATTCAATGAATTCGTGACATTAACAAAATGATCATTTATTATACTTGCTATATGTTATTTTTCACGAATTATTTGATCATTTTCAACTATTCCTTGGACTGTATCTTTTACACATTTGTTAGAAAATATCGGCTTTACAGTTTTCCTGAAATTTTTGTTATCAAAAATGTTGTTCATATTTAGTGATGTGTAATAAATTCTTTTCGCGTCCCTACAAACATATTTGTTTCTTTGCCTTTTAAAGTTTTCCCAGTTTTTAATAGAAGGGTTTTTTTTGTAGATATTTTTAAATCTCGATCGAATCATTATCTCCTTTCGTACTGCTTTTGTTATAAATGGAGAGTTATTATTTCTAACAACTTTGTATTTTATAGGGGCGTGTTTGCTGACCAACTGACTAAATTGTTCGTCAAAGTCGTTGTAATTTAAGTCATTGTTTGATGCAATAAGTGACTCAAGGTCATGTTTAAAATGTTCGTCATTAAAAAGTCTGTAACAACGATAATTTATAATTTTAGGATCTTTCTTTGGTATTTCCACATTTAAGAAAGTTACAACTATATCGTGATAATCAGAAAGGTCGTTTTCCAAAATGCTGGTGTGGTGGAATCGTTTAGAATCAGACACCCATATGTGATCGACACATGATGGATTATGTAATGATTTGTGACACGTTGGTTTTTTAATGAGGTTTTTTAAACGCAACTCTGAATTAAAAAGTAACATATCATCGTCATGTTCAACAGCATTGAAATCACCCATTAAAATAATATTATCAGAATTAATTTTCGAAAGAAACTCACGAATGCATCTTGTAAAATATTTAGTATTCAAGGATGGTGGTTTATAAATGCCAGCAACAATCCATTTTTGTTTACGTAAATTAATTTCAAAAAATATTGCTTCTATATCTAAGGTAAGGACGATTTATCGATTTCTCTGCAAACAATGTTATTTCTAACATAAAACATAACACCTCCACCATATTGGTTTCTATCGTTTCTGAATGGTGAAAAAAAACCATCCATATGAAATTGTGAGTTCAGAAAGCTTCCATCAAGTTTTGTTTCTGATACTAAGAAAATATCAACTTTATCACACAAGAGATTGTTTAACTGTTCAAATTTTATTCTGATTGAGTTGATGTTTAAGTGTCCAATCATAAGTTTGAACATGTTTTTTGTTTTCAAATATTTAATGGATTTGACATTACTAATTTGAGGAGATTCAATTGATAGAAGTGCGTCTCTGTGCAGTACATATCAGCACTTGTTGATATAACTGGCAAATGTTTTAGTCATGTTCTTTGTTCCATTCTTATTCAAATGAAGTTTACTACCGTTCAAATGGTGTTTGCTGATATTACTATGTTTTATGTAGCAAATATTTCTTTCTTGACATGATCGTTCTAAAATCCTTTTAGTTCTAATGCCTTTCTGTTAAAATTATCATCTCGCATAGTAAGTCCAGACACCATTACAGAAGGACATGATTTGCTGACATCAGTAACCAAGTCAATAATGAGTCTGAAATTTCATTTGGTGATTTAGAAGAGCAAAGATCATTCGTACCAACATGTATAATTGTGCGATTTGGTTTATCCGTTTCTGCCAGTGGTATAATATAATTTCTTATACGGTCTGTATTGGCGCCAGGAAATGATCGAATAATGATATCCTGTTTTTCTAAGAGTTTTTCTTTGATCTTCCATCCTTTAACATTTTTTATAATACTATCACCATATATGCATGTCACAGATTTTTCAAACTCATGATGTGAAACTTTCATTTAAATAAGTATCAACATTGTATTCAGCAAGATTTTCTAAGCGTTTCTGTGGTGTTGGTATTCTATCATGTAGAGTTTTGTATTTACTGTTATGTTCACATCGACCCATTTTTAGTTGTTCTTTTACTGTAGATTCGTTTCGGCGCTGATATTCTACAGTGTTCTTTTTATAAACAGCGTATTTTTTCTTTTGTGTCAAACGGAATTATTATTTAATGTAGTTATTAAGTTAAATCTTTATTCTGTTTTGTTTCTGTTTTACCATAACGACAGCTAAACAATACTAATTGTAAAAGCAAGAAAAATGAATTATGCGACATTATGGTAATAAAACTTCTTTTGAACTGTTCCAAATCATAATCATTTCGATAAAGCATTTATTTTAAGGAGTGAATCATCTGAATGTTTTCTTCTCATTAGGAAGGAAAAATCAGGTTTTTAATAGACAGGGGTTTGAGAAATTACAGATCAGCTATTTAAATCGAATGCGTTGTCAATTATGTAGATTTTTTTTTTCACTATTTTGTATTTATATTTTTATATTTATATGGTATATTTTGCAGACCAGAATTTGAGAAAATTTACAACAGACCTTTAAACTCTCAATATTTCGTGGTTAATAGGCTTCTGATTGTTTATAAATTCTTCTCAAATATGCTAATACTTACTATATATTACTTTATACTACTGTATATCCTAGTAATTATGCAGTAAGATTATGCGTTCGCACTGAACTTAATTTTCGAACGGAAATTAAGATTTGTGACTTGTAAGGATGTGGACAGCCAGAAAAATTCAGAATTAGCTTATCTCTTTTTACGTATGATAAAAACTACATTTTTAAAAAACAAATAAACACTAAACCTTGGTCATACCCTAGTTTTTCATCTATCTATCTCCAACCGTTCTTTTGTGAAAAACGTCAGATTTCCTCATTCTCCACATCCATATTTACAAATTACAATTCTTAACTTCATAATCAATTAGATAAAAATAAACTCATATGTGAGTCTAGAAGTAAACATATTTTTAATAATAAATGTGCTTATGAGAACTAGGCTTAACATTGAGCTTGTGAAATACAAAGTTGCAGTAACATTGAACGTCAGTTAAACGTTAGTGTTGATTATATAAGAAAATGTAAAGAAGAAGGAATGGATTTGAAATGATAAGTTTAAAATAATATCATAGAATAACAAAACACAAATACATTTGTCATCAACATTTCCTTATTTAAATAAAATAGAACTTACTTATTACTAGCAACAAGTTGGCGACAAATATGAGATATAAAACCTCGTAGTACTGCATGTCGCTCAATTCCTTCTAATAATACAACAGCGAGACTTTTCGTACCATATAAAACCGTATACGTCGTATAGACTCACAACACACATTTGTTTCCAAGCATTGGTTTATTATCGTCTTAAAGAACTATTTACTATTTACTACTAAATTATAAATTTCCATCTTTTTATTCTCGTTAAATTGGATTCTTACTTTGACTGTAAGACGTTCCATTGCGTTTCTACAATACTATTATTGTTTATATAGCCTAACAAGATAACTGGGTAGTTAATTAACTATTAAATAAGCACGGTGTGTGTTCAGTAGAGCGATATGTTAATGACTTGTTTAGCATGCTTGCCAAACCGTGAAAGCCCGAAAAAGAAAATTGGTAACATTTATATCCTGACATGAAAACATGTGTAAATAAATTATGCTCACAGGTGTGAGCCAAGCTATCACAAAATAGGACAAATTATAGCAAAAAACGAAAAAAGCAGCAAAAAAGTGGGAAAAACACTCTCTGCTTTAAATTGGCGCCTGTCTTTTGCTATAACATCTGGCGTTGCGCCTTAGTTTGAGCAATGGGTACAGGTGAACTGTGCCAAACATCAAGTGGAGTGCTTATAATTTCACTTTTAAAATTCCTTAACAAGATCAGTTCAAATAGAAAACACAGACTGTCAATGCTATGTTAAAACGTGCACTAAAGTTGTGTCAGACAACGGCTAGGGTGTCTAGTAATGGTAAACCACGTGTAAGTTGCGTATCAGGAATATTATGTTAAATGATATGTAGGGGTCTAAGATTAAATTTAAATGTCTACAGATAAACTGAAGAGCTTCAGTGATATATCATTCAAAACTTTAGATATCATTACAAGACGGTTAACATATCAAATTCTTTTAAAAAAAATCCGAACAGATGTCATCATTTCGTTGGCATAAAAAATAATAGCTACCTTTCGTTTAAGTTGAAAGTTCTATAACTTGAAATTAAAATAATGACTTGAATCTCAGAATGATATTTGATATGACCTGTTTGTGGCGCATCTCAATTTTGACAAAGCCACATTTGCAATCAATTTTCATGATGGAAATAATTCAGTTAGGGTTTCCACAAAACATATGCTTTAACCACTTTAGAGAAATTTTAATTGTGCTGTTGTGCCAGAATGTTCAAACTAAGTTTATGCCAGTAAAAATATTGTAAAAGATCTTTTAACTCTGTTCTTAATCATCGGAGTTCTTTAGTACAGGAAACTTTATCGCACGTCCAGTAAGGCGTAAGATGTTATTTTAAAAATAACAGTCCCGCAACTTCCATTTGGTTAGGAAAAAGAGGACAAAGCTTGGCAATACCCCATTATTGCTAAAACAGTCACCCGTGATTTTTTTTTTGAAATAAATATGTTCCTGTTAAATTTTTAACTTCTTTATTTCCACAAAAATATAGATGTACCATTAAGCAGTCATAGCCTATTAAAATTGTGAAGAGAATTTCATTAAGTAGCTAAGCTGCCCATCTTTTTTACCCTGTCAAATTACAGACATTTAAAAAAATTTAATTTCACTAGTGTCATATGAAGTGATATAGGTTACAAGAAAATTCCAAAAAGCTAATTGTGAGAAAAAAATAGAGTAGAGTAAGTTGGAGCTGCAAAAATTCTAAATTGGCTCTATTTACAGCAAGGAAGCCAGAGATACAATAAGCCTAATGCCACTTTGAAGACGTCACTTTCAGTTGAAATGGTTGGATAGGGCGTGAAGCAGAATAGTTGACTGTCTAAAGCAATCAGCGAAATTTTGGTGCCTAAACCAACATTTAGAGGTAGACAAGCACATATTGCTTCTGTGTTGCTCTGAACATACTCATGCATTTAATGAGTTGCAGTAGTGTTGCACGTAACAACATGAAGTTGTATCGGTCTGGAAGCTCACTAATAGAACCAAGAATCATTAGTTTTAGAGATAACGCAAGACATTTGCTAAAGATTACCCTTGCCGCAAATTCAAATCTATTGCAAAAATTTATTCTCCAAATGTTTTTATTGTCAGAAAATTGGCAGAGGATTTTGTATAAAAAGACATAACTTCAGAGTACGACGTAATAAGAATGATACATATGCGGATAGCCAATTGGAATCCAAACACTGTTGCTTATCTACCTGTAAAACACGTAATTGAAAAATAAACTGGAGCTTGCTGCCCAGATTCAAAAAAATCACTGGGAAAGGGAAAAGGTGTTGTTTATGCATGCTTTTTGCAGCTGTTTATTTTGGGAATTTTATAAAAGCGATGGTTTAATCTATTGCGTTTGAAATACTCAGTTTTGAGAAATGGAATCCATAAATAACTTTTTTTTTTCTCTTAATGTAAAACACATCTGTTGCATGTGCATATTTCAGTGAGTAGTGTATTAAAAAATAAACACAGTAAAATACATTTTGCAAAAAAAGTTAAAAATTATATACCAATCGGTCTTATCATGATCACCAGATATCTGCAAAAGCCTGGAGGGATTTAGTAAAGTTTGTGTGAGAATTCATTAGCGTTAGATGAATCATAACAAGAACGGGGTTGCTCCTTATGCAAACACAAATAGAAAATTCAAAACATAGACATATGTAACGGAGAAAATCTAGCCATGTTAGACGCTGCTTCTGTTTATTAGGCACATTGCAGAATCCATTTTGTTATTTGGTTTTGTTTCTATCAAAATATCATATTGTAATTAAATATTTATTTCAAGTAAGTTCAATCAAGATGTTTTCGAGCACACTATTACCGAAGTGAGAATGGTCTGAAAAAACATTTGGTAATGTTAAATAATTGCGTATGTTAATAGAATGCGCCCATACATATATCTTTCTCTGTTGTTCTTTACCCTCACAGTTATATTCACAAGATTAATAAGTTCACAAAGAAAGCAACACAACCAACACTCGTCTTTAAAAGGAAACTTCCGTTAGAGCTGCAATGAGGTCGTTGCAGACGAAGCCTTGTCGCATTTTTCATCCTTCCTTCATTCGCCAAAATAAGAACCGTAGCATCAACCATATCAATTTTACTATTCAGAATATAATTATGTAGGACAAGGCATCACTCGCGTGTGTAGTTCCGGTAACATGTTCATTTCCGTTCCATTCTTGTCGAAAGCAACTCATAGCTTCAGTATCATTGTCTTTTAAAATAATTCCGTGCCATCGTTAGTCTGAATTATTTTCATTCTTTTTCAATCAGTCATCATTCAATGTCACCATGACCGTATTGTTTTTGTTAATTTTTGCAACTTTAAATGTGGACGTTCTTCGTATTAAAATTATTGCGCTAAACAAAGAATTAAAATGCACGCCCAACACTCCAATATTCACCCAATAATAGCCTGATCGCATTCTTTTATCCGCCAATGCATTCTTGTGTATTTCCAACGAAAATATGATTATCCTCGGGATGGTGGAGAGGACAGTGAAAAGCATCAACAAAATAATCGTGTTTGTTACTCTGCGATTATAGCTGTTTGCGCCTCGACTTTGTTCGATTTCGCGTTCTTTTCTGTTCACCTTGACGGCAAGCACCAATTGTAAAAGACAGACCAAGATAATGACGCATATTTCACCGTATAATTGAAACACACTACCGGCACTTGACTTTTTGTTACTTGCTTCGGTAAACGTGTATTGCACTTTGCTTTCTTTCCAAGCCGAATGTGTGCTCTTTATTGAGATTAAGAGACACAAAATTAAGGAAAGAATACGGTATAACAAGTTTATTCGGTTCATTAGCACTTCACGGAAAATTGGTATTGATATCATGATCAATCGGTCAAAGAAAATTCCAACTGTGATTAGCCATGAGTATGTGACAGGAAAAAGGTAAGCAAACTGCACAAGCACTCGTATCTTGCAATTCAGACTTTCGCCAAAATTCACAAACTTCAGCATCACAATAGGTAGCGATATCATTCCATTCATCATATCAGAGAAGGTTAAAATCATAAATTGCATATTTGCACGCTTTCTGTCCTTCTTTCTCAAAATATTAAACATGTAAGCATTTAAAACGGTGATAAAACACGCTGTTATGCCATATAGGAACATCAGTATAATTTTATCCATCTTCTTTGGGCCATTAACGGCATCGGTTACCCCCTCATAACATGCAAAAATTGTTGTACTGTTTGGTAATGTCGCATTTAAATTGTCGTAGCTATCCATTCTAAAAGAACAACATTTTGTAACTTTAAAGAAAAAAAGAAAAATAACCTGTAACTATTTTTTTATTTATTTATTTCAATTCGAACGAATCATTGAAGCTGTTATCGACAGTTCTTCTGGCATGCACTAAACTAATTGGCTCAGAATGTCAAGTAAAAAAATATACAACACGATACAGAAATCAATAAACTGATAATTGCCGTGGTGTATTAAGGTTATCAGGGAAAAAGTAATTTAAAGTTGATAAACTTCTTTATTTGACATACCGTGTCCCTCCAATGCAGTGTCTTTCACAAAATAATTATTAGAAGTTCATATTTAGTATGCAACACATAGTGATAACTGATAACTCTGATCCTTGATGTTGTGTGTATACACCTGCCCTTTTGGTTTGATAAGTGGCTTTTCCAGTATTCGTATGCATATGATTGGCTGGCTTACAGATCGAGTTGAAAAGACTACGATAGTTAAACCTCAAATAGTATTACTCTATCACGGATATTTTAAAGAGGAAATAGGCATTGCATCATATGACGAGCGTGTATTCAAACAAGGTTAATATCATGCACAAATAAAACTTACACAAACAGCAAAGTGTCCAAACATCAAAAACGTTTTTAAATGCAAAAAATATTCACTAAAATAACCAGCTTATACATCTACCTACATCCAAACATTGAAAACGCAAACAATGTGTTTGCGTTTTCTTGTGGCGAGCTAGCTATATATGCCATCCACAGTTCCCAACTCGTTCTTTTGTTCTTTTATATACTTCTTAATAGCCTACTCTTTATCTATCACATACAATAGAAAAAGGAATGTTCACAGGAAAAAAAAACATGAAGTTACAGTTTAGTACGTTTCTCAGTTCTCGTTTAAAATTAAAACTTGGAAACTGTTTAATTATGCACGTAGCAACCTTTTCTTTATTACGTTCTTCCTTCTTTTACTCATTTTTCATCATTTTCGTGTCTTTTATTATTTATAATTAATTTGATAGGCGCTTTCTTATAGTACGGCGTTGGCTGTGGTGTTAGTTTAAGTTTAATATTAGCATGCAGAATATCTTCACTGTGATTTGCGAAAAATTTATTGATATCTAAGCAACACTTTTTTGGAAACAAAACTCTCATATGTATACTGAGATCTGTCTGCGCATGCGTGCTTTTATTGTCCACGATTTTCTACGATCATGGCTGTTAAACAGCTTTTTAAAAATATTCTGTACTTAGAAAACTTAATTTTTAAAAGAAACAACCAAACAAAAATACCAGAACTGTAAAAATACATGCGGTATTGTACTTTGTACCCCCGATAATTACTACTTGTATAAGATTTTATCTTTTAGTCATGCATGTGCTTATGTTTTGTATTTACTTAATTTCAGAAACGTTGTCTTTTAAAAGTTGTGCAGTTTAAAACTCAGGTTTAACCTGTTGTGCAATAAGGCAAAGCATCGCCTTTGAGTGATTTCAAAGTATTTCTTTTAAAGAATATCAAGAACAATAACACTGAACACCTGCGAAAATAGCTAGATCAGAAGTTTAAATGGATAGTTCAAACAGTAGGCCATTTTGTTGACGCGAGTTTTTAATTTATATGTACCGTTGGAATTACCGATTTTCTAAATTTTCACTTTACATCGAACTTAAATTTTCACTTTGGATCCTGTTGACAATACACCTTTCCTTACTGTTGCATACCTCATGTTTCTACCATTTGATTGTTGCTTTAGCTTTAAACAAAGTGGATATTTACCTTCTTAATGAACGTAGCAATGACAATCTCTTTCTTGAAGATGTGGTTATGACTGTTTATAAAAATCTTAGTTCCAGACAAAGTAAGCTATTTAATGTAAAGTCAGTACACACAAAAATCAATTTGCTAAAAGATCTTGTTAATAACAAATTAAAATAAAAAACGAAAACACGAAGCTAGAGTTGGACAATAAAAAATAGAATAAAATAACATAAAAGAGATGGAGATAAAAAGATAATATTGCCCAGTGCTTCCACAACACGACAATACAAAACATAATGTCAATTCTAAAGACGTGTAAAGAAGATTAAGAGATCATCTATCATATACTTTCTTACATTTCGAAAGTTAAAAGCATCCTCAACAATAAAAAGAATTAATGGATCGCCAATGAAGGAAAAGAAAGAAATTAAAAAGTTGTCAAAGATGTGAGAAGGTTTATTGTAGATCATTGTTTGTAGATGTTTTTAGTGTTCTATATTTAAACTGTTCTTTTATAAACTGTCAAGAGAGTAAAGTAGTTGAGTTTTTAACTATGTTATTAGTAACATTAGTAACAAATATTTTATTGAGATCTGGCGATGTTTTTACAAAGAAAATTGATCAATTTTAGTTTGTTTTGTTTAGATATGTTGGCTTGAAATCTACTTGAAGAAACATGATAGATTCGATGTTGTAATTGGCGTAACGTTTCTAAAACTTATGCAGCCTTGGAGGCACACTGTTAACGTTTTCCCACATACCCTGCTCCCCATCCACCCCACGCTTTTTCTTGTATTATTTTATCCAGGTAATAAGCAGATTATTTAACTATTGAAATTTTTAATCATTTTATTTTTATCTGTAATCAAAACCATATATGAAAGCGTATTTGGCCCGAACAAAGAGAAATAGAAAAATGTTGCATTGATAGGGACATTTCAAAAGAAAAAATAACCGTAACAGCCACCCCCTGAAATACTCATGCGTTCTATATCCATCCCTTTCCCCACCTCAATCATTTATTTACAATACACTAGTTAGTGGCCCGTGGATAAACCCACGGATTCGCCCGTCCTTTATTTACCGCATTTTGTATGTCTTTCTGCAGCGGTTATCATTTTGCGTGACAGAAACACGTATACGGGTAATAACAGATTCTCCAACGCCCGCCCGTTTATTCCATCACCTCCTGAATAGGCTTTATGACTGTAAGTACTTCACTGTATTTGTGACACACTGTATACCTGCACATATGCGCTTAACCTTGCCTTCAATGCTGGGTCACCCATTGACTGATGTCTTAAACCAACGTTTCGACAGTAGCTAATAATAGCCGTCTTCCGTCTGTCTATTTGTACGTGAAAAAATATGCGATATATTAAATGACGAGTGACGCCGTGGATTTTTCCACGCGCTACCGGCTAGTTTTTTTAACAATAGCCATATTTTGTCTGTCTCTGTGCGGATCCCCCGCTGGGTTAGAAAATCTTGCTACGGAAACACAAATGTCAAATGCGATATATTTTAATCACTTTGTTGCGAAAGGTAAATTTAAAGGACGGGCGAACCTGTGGATTTTTCCACGTGTTAACGACCCTATAATAATAGCTGTATTTTGCCTGTCTGTTCGCAAAAAAAAGTGTTGTGCAACGGGCACACGAAATAGCGTGTAATTTAAAGAGGTGCGACCCCGTGGTTTTTTCCACGTGTTAACGACTTCTCTCTATAGTAAAAGCCCTATTTTGTCTGTTTGTCGACATTATGGTACCAGAGCCGCGTTAGCTTCAATGATTTTAAAAAAGCGGAGGTTAATTCATTATATTTTATTATTTTATTGTATTTTATTTAATACTTAACACAATAATTATATTCAAAATTTTAAAAACAATTAATATCTATTAAAAAACCAAAAACAAAGATTAAAAGAAATTCGACCACGCCATTTTAAATATAAGCCTTCGTACGCTTTGTGATCTGTTCCATTAATTAAGTGAAGTTTTAGCGATGACGATATGCTTGGTGGGCGATCTAATGTAATGGTGGCTATTTTGAGGGAAGTTTGTTTGTCTTTTTGTTTTCTGAAAGCTCTATATTTGTTTTAATATTTACTTTTTATACGTTTTTAAATGTTAAGATAAATATATTGTCGTGCTTTGTAGCCAATCTTAACCAAACCAGACTTTGACTACAAGCCTAGATTTCTAGGCAGCACCTTAAAAGCCAGCTAGATAGCTATTTTTTATTCATTTTTATTCACTTTTACTCACCTTTTATCCTTCCCAACAGTATTTGTTTAAATGTTGCAGTTGTGGCTATCTAGCTACCTCTGGATAAAAAGTGACAGTAGTTCAATGCAGCTTGGCTGCAACAAAATTCTTATGTCCAATGCATTATGTTACTGTAATATAAACTAATAAGCTAAAAGTCTAAAGTTTATTGATTCAAGGAGACAACAGTCTCAATAAACCTTGACATGCTGACAGAAGAAAATGAAACGATTGGGCTACATGGACGAAGGCCATTTGGGTTTCCAAGTGAGGTTATTTTTACATTTTTCTCTTCTGAATACTTTTTATTTATAGGAATATTTCTTTCTGGTATGTTTTCATATGTTAAGGTGAATATATCATTACTTTTTTAGCCACATACAATTCTTAAACACACTTATTTAAAGATTTTTACTACGAACGTACATTATGACAAGATCAGGACTTTAGCCAGTTAGTTATATTTTTTGCTTTTATTTAAACCAGAGTTACCTTTTATTTTGGAACTTTCACAGGGTGTCTTGTTGTACATATGACAAGTTTTTCCATAACCTGCATTCTTTGTTTGTATTTCAACCGTTCCTGCAAGAAATTTATTTTTGAGTAAGCAGATGCATGACGTAAAGTATACATTTATTAAGCGCTCCAACCTGATGTCCACCTCGGTTTTTCTGCACTTAAACGCTCTACCTGGCGTTTGCCGTTAGGTTACCCTGGAATAATGGTGGTTTAACCAGGCGTTTCACGCCGGCTCTACCGGCTATCTCTATAATAATACAGTTGAACTCATGTAATTCGAACTCCTATAATTCGAAAACTCACTTAATTCGAACAGATTCTGTGGTCCACTCAGAATTTCCCTTGAAAACCTTACAAAAAAACTCCTATAATTCGAACCCATGTAATTCGAAAAATCATGTAAATCGAACAGATTTTCGGGTCTCATCAAGAAATTTTAATCATGTAATTCGAATTTTCGAATTTTTTGAGTTTTTGAAGCTTACCAACTCGATAATTTGCAATCGAATGTTTTTTTTTACATTCGATTGAAGCTCGTCCACTGCTTTTGGCTTCCATTTCTTATCAAGACAAGATGGGGAAAAGAAAGCATAAAGAACTCACTTTAAAAACAAAATATGAAGCTCTCCGTGACTTGGAGGATGGTATGTCCAATAAAGACGCATCCATCAAGTACTATGTTCCAAGCAGCACCTTGTCAACATGGAAGAACAATAAAGAGAAGATATTCCTTGCTTTCAAAAAGTCGTCACTAAAACGCCAGAGAGTTAAGACTGACACGTACGAAAAATTGAATGAATCGTTGTTGACTTGGTTTACCTCAATGCGCGGTAACAACATCCCAATTAATGGACCAATTTTAATCGAGAAAGCTCGTGAATTTGCCACAGCATTCAACTATGAAGATTTTTCAGCATCGAGCGGATGGTTGAGAGGCTGGAAGGAGAGGTAATACTTACTTGTCTATTATGTTCCAACAGGGTTTATTCTAATATGAATGCTTTCACTCCATGCACATAAGGATAAAAACTTCCGTAAGTTCGATATTTGCAACATGATCTTTTTTTACTATTCAGATATGGAATCACATTCAAAGAAGTATCTGGGGAGTCCGCAAAAGTAACAAGTGAGATGACAGCACCTTGGGAAGAAACTACCCTACCAACTATATTGGTCAGATATGAATTAAAAGACATCTTCAATGCCGATGAATTCGGCCTATTCTACCAAGCGCTACCATCAAAGTCTTATCACTTCAAAGGAAAACGCTGTTCCGGCGGAAAGCACAGCAAAGTGCGCCTAACAGGAATGGCTGCATCCAATGCTTTGGGCGAAAGGCTTCCAATGTTTGTGATTGGAAAGTCCGCGAAACCCAGATGTTTCAAAAACGTGAGAAATCTACCCTGTCGGTATCGCTCGCAAAATAAATCCTGGATGGATGGAGTATTATTTGAAGAATGGGTTAGAGAATTAGATCGTAAATTCGAGTCACAAGGAAGGAAAATTGTTTTAATAGTCGACAACTGTCCCGCACACCCAAACATCACAGAGTTAAAGGCTGTAAATCTACAATTCCTGCCACCTAACACCACTTCTTGTACCCAACCTATGGATCAAGGAGTTATCAGGTAAAATTTCTTCAAAGTTACTCATTGTTTGGAAATATTTATTTCCCATTCATTGTTTTGAAGCCATTCCAGTGTTGTCAAAGAAAAAAGTTTGTTTGGTAACACTAGAATGTCTTCCAATTACTCTCTACCAAAACAAAACAAAATCAAAAATTTTTTTTGTCATACTAAACTTAAGTAAAATGGCAAGAACTAATATTGCAGAAGTTGTTGAAGTTTGTGGGAAGAAGATTTCTTTGAGTTATGAAATTCCATTGTCCGTAGTAAGGCAATTCAAATACGAGTCAATGGTTAAAGGGTATCACGCCTATATGAATGAATGGACACCAGTTATTGGTGAATCTTTACAAACGCGTCCTGAACCTGAGAACGAAATAGATAAATATGCAGTTGCTGTGACAAAAGACGACAAAGTTATTGGTCATTTAAAAAAAGGAAAAACTGGTCGATATGCGAAAACAATCTTTTACTTTTTACGATCTAATCAACTAATGCTGCTAATATTTCCGTCACTGGAAAAAGAGTCAACCTAGGAGATGGAGAAGGCTTACAAATACCATGCACGATTACATTTGAAGGAGAAGAAAAATACTTAGACATTCTTAAGAGAGAGTTGAATTCATGCCCCTTGTGAATGTAATTTTATTTTCTTAGAAGGAAAGAAATGTAATGATTCGAAGAAAAAACAATTGTTTCCAATTTATCGAATTATAATCCCCAGAGCTATCTCAAACAATGGATCTTAATTCATTCTAATAGACTTTCATTTTTTTTTTTTCAGGTCTTTGAAGGCAAAATACCGATCACTGGTAATTCGAAGGATCTTGAAAGCGTTAGACAAGAAGGCTGAACTACCGAAAACATCAATTCTTGAAGCCATGATAATGCTCAAGACGGCTTGGGATAGTGTGTCGAGTGAAACAATCGTAAATTGCTTTCGAAAATCAGGAATCTCGGAGGTTGCAAGGAATGGTGCTATGGATGAGAATGACGATCCTTTCAAAGATACGGAAAGTGACAAGAGCGATTCAGACGACGAAAATGATGAAACGAATGTTGTAGAAGATTTGAATCAAGATCTAGACCGATTACGAAAGATTAGACCTGACATTGCACCTGACGATCGGGATGTCGAATCGTTCATTGATATAGATTTCAACGTTGTTACTAATGAATCACGCCCATTGTCTGTCAAAGAAATCGTGGATATGTATAAAAATCCGGAAGTAGAAGTCATCGATGACGGCTCTTCAGACGACGAAAGTGCAGAGTGTCCTGATGATGAACCAATTCCACCCCCATCGCAAAATGAGATTGACGATGCAATCGAGACTCTCAAAAAGATGACCCTTTTCGAATCATCGAACGTCATCCCATTGATTCAGAAGATCTCCGAAGAGATTTCCAAGAAACGAGAGCAGAAAATGAAACAATCAACAATCAAAGACTTTTTCGAAAAATTATGAATTTAGTATTTCATTATTCTAACTCGAAAATACAAAAAATAGTTCGAAAGTAAACCTGGGAAAGACTTTTTTTATCGAATTAGGTCAAAAATATGAAAACTCATCTAGTTCGAAACTCATGTAATTCGAACAAAATTCTCGGTCCCTTGAGAATTCGAATTAGATGAGTTCAACTGTATACAAATTAAATCTGAAAATTATCGAAACTTAAACCAAATTAATCTTCTGTCGCATATCATCTTTACTTTTCTTTGAATACGTTCATACCTTATTCCATGAAATTAAACGAGTCAAGAAATTAACTCGAATTAAATTAACGGTCATGAAATTAAAGCGGTTAATCAAGGTTGCTTTCAAAAATGCATTTAATTAAGGCAAATTTGATAATATACGATACCGCTTGAAGCAAAAGTTACGGCAACAGTCGAGTCCGTCAGTTGCTGTTTGAAAAAGACGTGTTAAAATTTTGAAAAACCGCGTTAACTTCATAACTCGTTCATTCCATGGAATAAGGTATTTGTTTTGACGGCGTGGTGTGTTTTTACATAGATTTGTAATCGAGCACTACTTTTGCGCTGGTCATATATCAGAAATCGAAAAAGAGGTCCTGCGGACGAGATTTGTTCCGGAGCAAACACCTGTTTTGGTTTTCGGCTTGTTTACAACTTGTGTGGAAATTGCACGAAGTCCTTTCCGCATGAATGATTTTTGGATTTATTATGATTAGTGAAAATCCGCAACCGGTGATGGCGGAAGTTTTGTAGGGTCTTCCAAGCAGAAAATTTCACCCAAAGTGGGGCGACTGCCTAACATCGGGCATTTTTAAATGATACCCTAAAGAGGGCAAAGCTATACAAAGTAAAACACATTCTTTTTATAGTTAAAACTGCTTCGTAAAATATTTTATTAATTACTTTAAGCTTTACTATTTTTTACGAAGATATTTGAACTTGATTTAATGAAAAAATCGCTTTTATGAACACAAATTTAACCAAAATTTAAACTTTTAATCGAGAACTTTTTTAGTAAAAGCTTGCCCAAAATATAGCTTACATAGATACCCACAGTAAGGCTTATCTTTTGGCCCGACTTTTATTGTAATTGTTTTACAGTATTTTAATATTGACGACTTTTAACCGACTTTTGTTAAAAATCAAAACTACCCAAATTAAGAATATACCTGGGTACTAGTTTTAAAATTGGGCAGGGAAGTAAAAACAGATTTGGCTAGGCAGTCGGTGCGCGAAACAACAATGCTCGAAGTAACTCAAAGTTAAAATGGATTTTCGACCCCATTGCTCTTTGAGGTAAACTTGAAAGTAGCTCGGCAACCCTGGTCACGTGATGGATTCTAGTTACTTTTAGTGATTTACCATATTTCATTCATCCAAGTTTAAGAGCAAAGCTTTTGCAAGTTTCAAGTATTTTAAGTCGCAAGTTTTATTTTATGCGAATAATTTCAACCTGGCACTGGCTCCCCAAAGCGATATTATATATATCGAGTCAACGCACCGAATAAACTCATTCTGAGCTGGAAACAGGAAACGAGCAGACTTGCCTTATGATGGTTCGCTCCACATACTCGCTTTATATGACGTGAAAGAAAACACTGAGCATATGGCAAGCTACAAATAATTGAGGCCATCTTATATAGTCAAGCTCTAGGCTAGTTTAACAAAACAGCTCTCACAGAAATATCTAGCTATGTCTATATACATGAAACGGTAATACAATGGATAAATGGAGTGTGCTAAATTTGTAGCAATGTGCAGTGTGAAACTAGCTAAAACCAGCACTTAAGCTACAAAAAAGAGACTGGCTACGTAACTAAGTTTCAGATGTAGATGTAGCTTATAAATTTAAATAAGTGCTTATGAGTCATTACTGCACTGTGAGGTCAGCTTTGTTAAGCTGTGCGAATCACGAATACAATTAGGTCCCCACAAACGATTAATCAAATTAAAAACGACTCGTTTACAAGCACAACATTAGGTAATTGATTCAAGAAAACAGGTGCGGTGCCACAATTTCAAAGTGGGGGGTGGGGGAGGTTGTTACCATTGCATTTTTAGAGTCCTAAAACACGTAAAACGGCTAGCTTGAACTGCAGAAAAGCTTTGTTTATTGGCAGAAAATAAAAAATTATTACTTAGCAACCCCCCCCCAGCCCCCTTAGTGCCGCCGTACCTGGAAAAATACGCCACATAAAATGGGGGTATTTGTCAGAGCTAGTTTCAAGTTTTTCATATCGAAGACCTCAGAGGACGAGAATGATGAAAATGCACATCTTTAATTGGCTCTAAGGCTTTTCGAATAAAGGTTACTAGAATAAAAAGAGTTTGTGCTTTTTGAGTTTTAGGCTAAGGTTCTTGTTTAAAACAAGGTTGTTTTTTTAAAGTTATTTTTCAACATAGCTATATTTTCCTGATATCGTGATAAAAAGATTCCCTCTTTAACTGATCCTAATTTTGGTTAGAATTGTACAAAGCTGACTAAAAGGCATTTTTTGCAATACAGTGGTTTTCTTATACTTATGGTAAAAAGTTTCTCTTTATTTTATCGTACATAATTTCTTTATTCCCAGCCAATAAAACACTTCAATCAACGCTGTCAGATTTCACACATGAACCATGTAGGACAAAAACTGTCAAAGTCTGACTAAAACCAGATGTTAGTGTCAGACCTTGTATAAGACCCCACTTTGTGTGGAACACGGAGAGTGTGTGGAAAATACAGCATGAACGCACGTGCAATACAATACAAGGTATCGCATTGGTTCCCATTTCAGTCACAAGGCAACAGTTATCAACCTTCTGCAGTTAGGTAAAACTTTTTTTATTTTTAAGTCAAGGACATTGAAACAAGACGGCTAATTTCAAAGTTCGTTTCCAGTAATTCCATAGACGGATTCACGCATTTGATTTGAACTTGTCAATTCTCCTGGTTGGCATGTTAGCTATAGACAGCTGTGATAGATAGATAGATATTTTATTTATCAATAGCAGTTATATATATACAATTAAAATTAAAAGAAAATAAATATAAAGAAAAAGAAAATAAATATCATAATTAGTCAGGGTAACAAAATTAAAATATATAATGCTATTGAAGGGAGACCATACCTAATAGCATAAAGCTAAGGCAAAGGGTATGGCCACCCTTGGACAATTACAGTAAACGATACGAGACGCACAAAACAACACACACATAAAAGTGGGTCAAATGATAAACAACCATGCGGGAAACAAATGGCCAAGTCTGACAATTCAGGAAGGATTAGTAAGAGGAAACAAAGTACTTTTTCAGATCACTTCTAAGATTAAAATAATCAAGGGAGACAAATTTTCTAGTCATTAAAGACTGCAATTTATTCCAGGAATTAATGGCATTAAATCTAATTGAGTTTTTACCAAAAGAAATAGTATTAAAGGTAGGGAGATTGATCAAACCAATTTTCTCTGCCCGAGTGCCTTGAGCATGGGTGAAGTCAACCGCAAATGTATTAAGGATAGAAGCAGGCAATTTTTCATGAAATAGTTTATGTAAAAATAGAATATTGTGACATTTGACAATATCAGAGAATTTGAGGAGCTCAAGATTACCATACAGGTGACTGGATGATGCTCTTCGAGATTCAAAAGACATGAGTCTAATAGCAAAATTTTGCAAAACAGTAATACGATTAACATCAAGACTGTTTGGCTGACCCCAAATTTGATTACAATATTGCAAGTGTGAATGAAAAATGGCATAGTAAACTAGAATAAGAACATTTAAAGGCACAAAGTGACGAAGTTTAGCTAAAGCTCCTTTGGCCCTCTTGAGCTTGGCAACAGTATCATTGATCTGAGACTTCCAGCTTAAATCAGAATCTAATAGAACACCAAGATATTTAATACAATTACTAGGTATAAGCCTTTTACCATTGATAAAAAGCCTAAAATCGTAATTAAGAGGTTTCCGTGTATGTTTAAAAACAATGTACTCAGTCTTACTAGCATTAAGAGAAATTTTATTGGCATTGAGCCAATGGCAAAGAAGCTTGAGGTCAAAATTCATTTGTTTGGCCAGTTGTTTCAAAGATTTACTGAAGTTTAAGAGATTGGTGTCATCAGCAAAGTGATGCACCAAAGAAAAATTAATTGAACAATGCAGGTCGTTAATATAAATTAAAAATAAAAGAGGTCCTAAAACAGAGCCCTGAGGGACACCATGCCTGATAAGATTACTAGTTGATATATTTCCATTGATGGATACAAACTGTTGACGTCCTGTTAAGTAAGACTTAAATAGTGAGAGTGGGGTACCACGAATTCCATAGTGAAAAAGCTTTTTAAGCAAAATTTCATGATCAACCGTATCAAAAGCCTTTTGAAGATCAATGAACACTCCACATGCATAATTTCCTTTATCAAGAGCATCCATAATTTTTTGAGAGATGTTCAGAAGTGTTTGAGAAGTCGAGTAATTTTTCCTAAAGCCAAATTGATGCTTGTAGAGGGCGTTGTTTGCTTCGAGAAAACCATACACTCGTTTGTATATGATTTTTTCATATATTTTATCAATATTTGAGAGTAAGGATATAGGTCGGTAATTTGTTAATTCTAATTTGGACCCTTTTTTATAAATAGGGATGGTCTTGGCAGTTTTTAGGTTTGTAGGAAAAATACCAGTTGTGAAAGACAAATTAATAAGTTTTGAAAGTGGTATAGATAATTCAGATTTAACAAGAGTTAAAATATGGGCAGGAATACTGAATGGCCCAGAAGATTTACCAGGGTCAAGGGAAGAAATGCAATGCAGAACTTCTAAATCATCAGTTGGTGAAAGAAACATCGAATTAGAAGTAGAATTTTTTAGAAAAGAGGAGAAATGTTTTCGAGTGAACGGGATATTCATTCTGATGTTATCTGCAATTGAAGCAAAGTAATCATTAAAAGAATTAGCAATTGTCACTGGATCAGTTACAACAGAGTTATTAATGTTCATACAGGTGGGAGAAGCAGAAACAGAAGAACGAACAGAAATAATATTTTTAACCCCTTTCCAAATATTGCCAATATTTTTTTGGTTATTGCTAAAATATTTATTGAGGAAATTACTCTTACTCATTCTACATAGAGATACAATTTTGTTGCGGTACTTTTTAAAACTCTCTAGCAAGGAAGACTTTAAAAGTGGATCTTTCTCTCTTAAAAAGCATTTATGCAGATGGTCTCTTTTGATTATTGAGGTAAGGATACCATTAGTAATCCAAGGATTGGATTTTTTTTTTCTTTTTTTGTTGCATGTTTTTTTTAGAGGAGCATGATTGACCAATAGACTGTTGATACAATTGTAAAAATTGTTAAACGATAAGTTGGGATCATCTACATTCAATTGTAGGATATCATCCCAATTTTTATTGTGAAGTTCGGTGAGAAAGTCATTGTGATGAAATTTCTTCCAATCATGAACAAATATATCATCAGAGGTGTGCAAAGGATTGATTGCAGACAAGTTTTTTAAGACTAAGAACTGAGGGAAATGGTCAGATATTGAACTTATAATATTACCAGACACAGTGTCCCACTTGGCTGAACTAAAATAAATATTATCAATAATCGTGCTAGAAACTTCAGTAACTCTTGTGGGAAGAATTATATGCGGGAGTAAGTTAAATTGCGAAGTAATATCGATGTAATCGGACACTTCTTTGACTGTTTCAGACTTTAGAAGGTCAATATTAAAGTCTCCAAGGAGGAAGATAGACTTGTTATCTGAAGACGCTTTCTCAAGAAGAGGCAATAAAAAATGATTGTTGAACTCATCAACAGACATCGAGGGATGTCTGTAGATGCATCCAACAATCATGTTTCTATCTTTGGCCCGTATAATTTCAATGAATTTAGATTCAAGCTCCTTGCTTTTATATGCAAGAGTATCCAGGTCGGGACGTTCAATAAATTGCAAGTGATTAGGGATGTACAAAAGAGCACCACCCTTTTCACCTTCAGTAGGTGTGTGCGTGAAGGAATAACCCGATAGATCGCAGTTAATAGGTGGGATTTTAGTCTGGAATTTGGTCTCAGTGATACCAATAACACTGAAGTCATGCCCAAGTTGACCTAACAGAATCTTTAGTTCATCAATATGTTTAGACAGAGAGGCGATATTCATATGAAAAAGGGAGAATTTATCAGAATTAACTTGAAGGGCAGAGAATTCAATTGGATCGTAATATTTGCAGTTGACACCACCCATGGTTTCAGGATGGGGGACCTCGTTGATTTCAATAGAGTTGAGCTGGGAGAGAAACCTTTTCATTTCCATAGAGGAAAGACTCTTGTCATAAACTAAGGGGGGAGTTGTTGAGCCAAAGGGGAGAATTTTGTTGATACATTTACAACAGAACCAAAGTTCATCAGAGTTTTGGAGAGATATATAATCATCAGCATTGAGACCATTGCATTTAATATGAATCCAGAATTTACAAATATCACACTGAATAGCCTTATGATTTGAATTAACAGACTTTCCACAGACACCACACGGAAAATTTATCATTTTTAAGTGAACACACAGAACATAAAAATATCACACAAAAATTATCAACAAGCCTATAGAAACAAGATAATCACGTATGAGAGCAGACGAAAACAAGCAGGAAATGACACAACACACAAAATGACAATGGGATGTGTCAAAAGATGTGTTTAGCGTTTCAAAAGCTAGACAAGATGATAAACTACAGGGGAGTGAAAATTGATATTTATGACCGATTCAGCAAGCAAGCGCGCAAAAATAAATAAATAAATAAATTATTAAATCGAGTGAACGAAAAAAAAAAAAAAAAAAAAAAAAAAAAAAAAAAAAAAAAAAAAAAAAAAAAAAAAAAAACGCCTTTTTTTGGCGCGAAAAAGACACGTTTAAAAATTTACCTTATTCCAAGGAAACATCGTCATAATAATAATCTAAGTCGCTTACGTGAAAAATTTTAAAAGGTTCATCTGTTATATTTGGTTTAATAAAAACATTACCCTTCCAAGACCAAGATGATGCAATTCTACCTTCGTGATATAATTGACTGCTCATTCCCAACAGGGCTTTATAAGCTGGGCAAAGATTATCTGAAATAACAACTTTACGATGATTTACACTGTCTTTCAACTTTTTACGGTTTTCGAGCGCTTTTTCAGCCTTTTTCCTGTTGACGAACCTAACTATAGTGCGCTTTGGAAATTTCGAGTCTCTTTCCCTCTTTGACTTTGGTAGGCGATGACAAGCCTCAATTTCGTTACAATCACAGTTAACACCGATTTCCTGAAGAATGCTTATTACCTTTGCTTCGAGATTTCGATCAGCGATATCATCTGATATGCCAATGATTTCCAGATTATTTCTTCTGGAGTATTGGTCCTGGGCGTTAATCTTCATTTCAAGGTTAATTTGAGATTCGTAAATTTCGTCGTTTTCCTTTTCAAGTAATCTAATTCTTTTTTTCATATTTTTGTTGTCGTCGAGAATTCGTTTAAGAACATTATTTTTGATTTCATCTACGCTGTCTTTTATTTCTTTCAGCCCAACCTTTTCTTTCACTTCATCCTGAACTTTTATCAAAAATTGAACCAAATCTGGCTTTGTGAATTTATCAATTTGTGATTTAGATTTTCCCACAATGTCACTTAAGTTGGCAAGTGTAAAAGACGAAGCCATTATATCTTTATTTGAAATTAACTATTTATTTATTTAAGTTTATTATTCTAATCACTCCCCGTTGTAGATAGAGAAGTTTTACATCCGCTTATAGCTTATGAACACGTCCGTTCGCTACGATGTCTTGCTTAAACAACGATTTTGATGTGTTGAGGAAAAACACAAGTATGTTAAGGTCAAACTCTCAGCATTGATTAAACAAGAACAAGTATCTCAAAGCTAACTAGAATAGTGAGCTAGCAAAAACTCAAATGAAACTAAACATTAGGTATAATAAATGATTTGTGCATGTTTACAAAAAAGGACTGTTCTGTCCGGTTAATAAACGCTGCCGTGATTATGTACGACAGCTTGCCCCGGTAAAAACAGGGCAGACAATACATAATCAGGCCAACATAATTGGGGCAGACGGGCTTAAGTACAATATTTTTTATATTATTTTTCAATTACAGAACGAACATAATCGGGGGAGGGCGGCTTATGTTTTTATATTATTTGTAACTTATTATAAAACGAACATAATAAGGACCAACAGGCTTTTATATCATTCATCATCACTTCTGACAAGAAAATAGCCCTGGTGGCAAAGTTGTTATTTTTCTCAAATGAAACGAATTTTCTTTCAACCAATGTAAAAGGAGATATAGGGGTTAAAAAGTTTTGCAGACGTCAGCAAAGACCTGCAAAAAAACAAAACATTGCCTTCTTTGTATAGAGCTTGAAACACTGATAAAGAAAATGTATAAGTTAATATACTTTTTAGGAACGGTTACAAAAATATTGCCAAGTTTTTTTAAGAATCGTCAACCTGTCCATTTTGAGGTTTTGGAAACTACCCAGTTTGATCCCAGGTTTTCCCTGCAGTGAAAAAATTACTGACATAACCAGCTTGTGTCCAAGTTATTTAACATGTAAAGCATGTATTTTTAGAGTACTTTAAAGAAAATTCAACACATGCACTTTGCTTGTTACAAACACACGAACACACTTGAAAAATGTTAATATAAATATAACTGTTAAGATAAATACAACAACACTCATCGTATTGAAAGAGATTTATCCAAATACACAACTAACCTTTTTTTCTGATTTTTCTGTTACACCTTTATATTGAGAAGGAATTATGATCCACATGTCAGTTTCCCATCAAAATTTGTGAGTAAACATATAGGGCCTATACAAGTTTACCCAGAAAATTTTATTTCAAACCAAGCTGCAGATTCAGAGTTACTTGTTCATTGGAAAAAATTCAAGAGGCAAAAACTTTTATGTTAATCAATTAACCTTAAGTTTGAATACACATCCCTTAATACAACTTAAAATTCTGAAAATTCTGATGGCAGGAAATGTCAAAATTTTCTATAACTTATCTGAAATTCTTTAAATTTGAATATCTTAAAACAAAAAGAGCTTTTTAAAGAATTTAAAAGGACTTATTAACTAACTTTTTAAGCTCTATAATAAAGTCCAACGTCATTTTTTACCTTTTTTTAAAGCTAATTGAGCAGCAAAATATAGCAATTTGTAAGCTTTACTGTGTTTTTATCATTTTCAAACAAAATGTAATGATTTCTAAGCTAATAAGTGTATAATACATATACTTTATTACAAAATCTTTTTTATTTATTTTATCTCATCTTTTTTTATATATTTTGGTTATTTTTTTACTGCAAATAAGAAAGATAACTTTGATTTTCATTGAGATAAATTGATATTGTTCAGCCAGACAAACTTTTTGTGCAATTGGGGGAGCAATTCATGGCTTTGCTGGTTTGTCATTTTTCAGAATTGGACGATTCTTTGTGTAACCAAGAGAAATAGCTCTCCCTTTATTGGTAGGCCTGGTGTAACCTACCACTTTTTGAATTTTCGCACCCGAAGGCGTAGGAAATTCTTTAAAACCGTCGTTTTTTTTCTTTCGGAGCATTTTATGAGAAAAATTGGACCCTGGGATTTCTGAGAGGAGGATAGTATTGGTATAACTGACTAACTAACTAACCCTGTCCCAAATGGTCAATTGCAACGTCACAGATTTAAACTTCGTACCCAAGCTCCCTAGGTACTGGGAAGTCATCTAAATGACATTTCAGGCCAAAATTGGTATTTGTTTTCGACAAAATTTGGTACAGTTAACAAATAGAGCATGCTGAACATGATGGTGACACCAAAATTTTGATTTCTTGTTACCTAAACGTCATTTTAGGCCAAAATTGGTCTAAAAGTTAAAAATACGATATTTTCAACAAAATTTGGTACATTTAACAAATAAAGTATGCTGAACATGATAGTGACACCAAAATTTTAATTTTTCTTGTTACCTAAATGTCATTTCAGGCCAAAAATTGTCCAAAAATTAAAACTACTTTATTTTCGACAAAAATTGGCATAGTTAATAAGAAAAGTATGCTGAAAATGATGGCCACATCAAAATTTTGATTTTTTGTCAACTAAATGCTGTTTAAGACCATAAACGTTTTAATCGCAAGACTTTCAACCATGAATATTTTTTGTTAGCAATTTCTTTTAAAATGTGAGTTCAGTATGACATGTTTCGTTTTGTTTGCGTATGTAGTAAGATATAATGTCACTTGTGTGCTTTATCTTCAGAGCTTCATGCACCAAACCCCTTCGAATGTTTGGCACGTTAACACAACGAATTAGCAGTTTGTCATCAAATTCTTTGGTAGCGAGCAGAAATTCTTAGAGCCCCCAGGCCTTCTTGTTTAACTTTACAATGAAATTACACACCTTTTTTTTAAAATGCTTTTTTTTTTGTTTCAACATTAGTATATTTAGATTTGAGACCAAAAGCATACTGATGTATATTTTGAAAAACTTCTGTTACAAACAAACAGTAAAATTTTGCAAGGTAGTGGAAATAAAAATTTGAAATTTAAGTCCTATTGAAACAGAAATAAATCACAAAAAAGGGACTTGTAAACTTGGTGAAATTAAAAGATAAAATTTGTTAAAAATAGGAAATATAATTTCTCATTTTTAGAAATAGGAATTTCATACTCTTAGAAATATCATATACTAAGTTTGTATTTCGTATTTTGAAAAATGTAAAAATTTCTGTGTTTCGTATTTTAAAAATTATAAATAATGAATTAGTCAGTTTTACTAGATGGCACAAATCCCTGTTAATTAGGAATATATATATGGTTATCTTCGCAATAGTTCTTTCCTGTGTATAACGCAATGCTAAATTAGTGTGATTGATTCAACTCAACACTATGGAACACCACTAAACACAACGAATTACCAATGATAGTGGTTCAACACAATTAAAACCCCACCACTAAGTAATCACCTAGATAGAAGATCAACAATGCCTTGCTTCACTTTAGCAAACTGGCAATATCTTTTAAAAGTTACACATTCCCATGCGTGGGCAACAGTTAAATTTTATGAGAAAATGGAAGTAAAACAGTCGTCAAATTAATAAAATGGTCAATGACAATAACATAAATTTTTGTTACCAGATCAGTAATTGCTAAAGGTTGATACTGAAATCCTAATTGTAATTTTCTTTGAATTTTTAGGTGAATTTTCTAAATTATATACTTCTGCAATATTATATCCATAATGCCAGCCGATTTATCATCATATCCACTGTCTGCCAACCAGCTAAGTAAACTTCATGCTAATGGTTTTGTTAACTCAAAAGATGTGTTGGAGCTCACAGCAACTGAACTCAGCAAAGGTTGATATAAGTTCTTTAAATTTTTCTGCTTGAATTAGCACTTTCTGGAAGTTATAGGGCTGATAATCTGATCAATCCCATCAAACTGACTTCTGATATCAGGCTTATATGAAACTGTGAAAGTCTAAACCAGGACTCTTATAATTGTACTTGCTAAGATCAGAGATGTAAATTCAGTATCCCATATTTATGTGAATTACACCATTCAGGAAATTTGTGGAATTTGCAAGAACTTATTTTCTTGATTGGATCAAACTCCGTTTATTTTCATAAATATGCGTGTTTCCTATCTTTATGAATTTAAAAAATTTTAAGCTTTGGAACTAAACATTTATTAGAATATGAGGATTTATAACTGGGTATAACTAAGGTTTTTCATCCTAAATTAATTTCACTAATCAGTCAATAAAAAATATTTTTTTTGCTTTTTTATGAAAATGAGCATGATAACAAGCAAGCATGTACGCAATGTTTTTATCTTCTTTTAGAATTGCAAATCACCTCAACCGAAGCATTGGACATTAGGAATGCCATCAAGGGTGATACAGGAATCCAATCTTACAATAAATCTGCATATGAGTTGATGAAAGAGGAGGAAAAAGATACTCCGATAGTTACATTTTGTGCTGCTCTTGATGAAATAATCGGTGGAGGAATACCTATTGGAAAGATTACTGAGTTTTGTGGTGCACCAGGAATGGGAAAGACCCAATTTGGGTAAGACTTTTATTTTCTTTTGTGTTTAAAGTAAACCCAAATGTTGGTACTGTTTGGCCAGCATACTTGAAGAACGTGCCAAACTTATTTTAGAATAAAGGCAACTGTTTCTTCATATTTATTTTTATAGATTTATTTATAACATTTTTATAATATATGACATTTTTTTAGCTCTTTTTATTCAGAAGGAAATAATGAATAAGGAAGATAAAATCAGTTTTAAAATCAGTTTTCTTGTTTTTGTATTTTTTAAGAAGAACCCACAATAAACATGTAATTTTCATGTAAGAGCGGAAATTGGGTTTCGCTAAACTAGGCAAGTGCTGGATTAACACAGAGCTTTCACTGAGTCAGAAAAATCAGTGAAAGTCAGGGAATTTTATCAGGAAAAAAGACCTATTTTTAGGGAAAGTCAGGGAAAAGTCAGGGAATTTTTTGTCTTTTAACTGGACTTATAGACTGATAGAACTTTATTTCTATAAATTCAAAAATTACATGCCTTATTAATGTTATTGCCGTGTTTTTAGTTAATTTCAGGGTTCATATTAACAGTTCGCAATTTGTGAATCGAAATGCCATTTTTGCGAATCACTTTGCAAAGAAAATGATTAAATTGCAAATCGGATATTTTTAATTGGCAATATAAATGCTTTTTTAGATCGCATTTTAAAGTTTTAAGAACAAAAAGGGGCCATAGAAATACTGTTTTAGATCGCATTTTAAAAACTTAAGAAAGAAAAAATCAGAAAAAGTCAGGAAATTTGATACCATATTTTTGGTGGAAACCCTGTTAACAAACCAGCTTTCCTAAAACTGTTAAAGTGAAGCTTTAGTTTCTCTCTGTCAGGTTGAGTTTGGGAAATTGTCATTACTTCAAATTATGATTTGGTTAAGAATCTTACTAATCTTTAAATAAAACTTTTTCACATTGCGAATTAGCTTTAAAAAATAGTTTCGCTTAATAAATTATTGTCATTGTCATTGGTAATTTTGATAGGCATTTATTTTAAGAAAGGGTTTTCACAAATATTCCTGTGCCGCAATTTTTTTCAGCGGTTTCTTGCTACACTTAAACAGTAGTAACCTTAGTATCCCTTTGATTCAATTAAACTTTTAAACCTTTCGAATGATGTGTATGTTTTGTCTAACGCACTCTAGTGTCTTCCATTTTTTGTTTAACAGTATTAAAAAAAACGGACGGTGGTCGAAGAAACACACTTAAAATTCTTCCACAGATAGAATTATTTTTAATCACAGGGATACGGAACCAAAGCAAATCAACAAAGAGTGTCAAAAAGACAGTTGGTTTATTGTAAAACATTTTCCTTTCTAACCTTCATTACTGCTGCCTCTTTTAATTTGAAGAAAAATAAAAAGCGTGCTCTGGGTACAACTTTGTCACACAAAAAATATTAATTATTCGTTGTCAAATTATTCTGTAATCAAATTATAATCAAAATAGTGTCTTCAAAAATGTGCTGCTGATGGTCCCAAGTCATCGGAAAGGCTGTATTAGCCAATCGAAAACACAAAATTCTTAAATTTGAGACTGAGACTCTTACTTAATCTTACAGTGAAAACTGTAAAGTCTTGGAATAATCCCTGCTGTCATGTTTCAATTAAATAATCTTTGATACAATACAGTTTGAATGTAATCTACCGCATACATGCTAATATCACACCTTTGCGTGTAGGACGGCAGTCGTTTGTCTTTTGTTATAATTAAATCCCTTGAGCGTTTTGCGAGTTTATATTTGCGTGTTAAAAAACAATGCGCTCGCAAAGAAATATCGGAGCAATTATATTTCTTCTAATAGCGAGACGCATTGTGTAAATGTATTGATAAGCTATTCCCTTAAGTATTAGCGTGAAGTAATTAAATAATAAAAATCTTTCGCGAAGTTTTATAATACATTGCGCGAGAATGTATTGTTGATTTAATTACTTAAAAAGATTCCAGCAAGTTTTATCTAAGAAACATACGAGAAGCATTGTTCACAACTATTAAATGCCGCTTTTCGTTTTTAAACTTTTAAAATGCGATCTACAAAAACATTTCTATCGCCGCTTTTCATTTTTAAACTTTTAAAATGCGATCTACAAAAACTTTTCTATCGCCACTATTTGTTTTTAAACTTTTAAAAGGCGATCTAAAAAACATTTCTATCGCCGCTTTTCGTTTATAAATTTTAAAATGCGATCTAAAAAAAACGCTTAATTACTGCAATTAAAATTTTCAAAAGTGTTTGCGCAAAATAGATTGCTAAAATTGATCTAGCAACCTATTGTGATTAAACAATCGGTCGCGTGGGGTCATTGTTTATCAGCAAGGCAATTATTTTCTTAAAAAAACAAAAGCTATCGGTGTGATAGATTACATTCAGACTGTACTGCATTTTATAATTAATTAATAATAGCTATTTGATAATTATCTAACATTGCAATTCAAATAAATAAATTTTATTTTTCTATTACTGAAAATTATGGTTTCAATAATCACTGTATCTACAGATACAACAAATATACTTTGCGCTGTTGTTGGACTTAGAAATTGACACTGACAGTTAAATATTTTGCGGACTATATGGAATTTCAGTGGAGATTTTTTTAATTAAAAATCATTTAGTTGTAAATGTGTGACAATTTCAGTAATTCAGCTTGCCAAAGACAAAAACAAAAATACTTTATTTGGCTTTACTTCTTTTTTCGTTTTGTAGCATTCAACTTTCTGTAGATGCACAAATTCCCGAACTTTTTGGTGGAGTAGAAGGAGAAGCATGTTACATTGGTGAGATTGAGCTAACTTTTTAACTGAACTTGTGTTAAGCAGTAGCAAAAATTTAAAGCCATTTGCAACTAATTATTTTTATCCTGATTTTGATTGGTTAATTCTATTGTTCTTTGCTCACATGGTCATTTTTGGAAAACCCTTAGTTTTGACTGTGAATTGCCTCACTCACCTTAATGAATATAACTATTTTTATATTATTTAAAAGGGTAAGATGTGATCATGCCGGCTTTATACTTATTTTTGATTGTAATTTGGGGTTTCTATGAGACGGATTTGAATTTTATGGATTTGCATCTCAGCTTTCATTTGTGAGAAATTAAATTTTATTTCCTCGAAGAAAGCTTAATTAACTAGGCTACAAAATTTAAAGAGAAATCAAAACAGGGCGTGTATGATTAGGGTATTCTACCGAATATTTATTTAAAAATATTTATTTTGTACATCATTTTTGTCAGGTAAATAAGTGATGAACAATATAGTTTTCTATTCATGGAAAGATGTGCTATTACAAATCCACATAACATTTTGAAATGTTATTATTACTTTGTGAAAACCAATCTGAACAAAATAAAGAAAAAAAGGTTGCCTTTCTCAGAATGTATTAGTTGGATTTTCTTCCACTCATTTAAATCAGAAAAAAACACAATACAGAAATTTCACATTCCTAAATTGCGAAGTAGGTGTATTTTATATGAAATACAAGAAATTCTCTATTTTTTAAAGGATAAAATGCCTGTTATATACATAATAATGTACTTTCGCAGAATTACACTTTATATGTTAAATATTAATGACGAAAACTTTTTTTAATTTGTAATTGATTTTTTATAATAAAACTGACAGAAAAGTGTGGACTAGAAATGGTTTAATTGTTTTTGTAAAATCTGTAATCGATAGTGCAGGTTCACACAGTGTTCACAGATTCTAACATGTAATAAAAACAAAACCATAGAAATAAAGAATAATATAAATTCAAACAAACATTTTAAATATTTGCAAATTTATGTGTAAAGATTTACCACCAGTGAATTATTTTTTTAAAGATGAAATAATAAATGATGAGAAATGGCAAAAATGCTGATAACGCAAAATAAATAATCAACTTTCCTTGGCAGCTTGCTTGTGGATTAAAAGGACCAGGACTATTAAATAATTCTTATATCTAACAAATGGAAGTGTCTGACCAAGGCTGAAACCTATTGGATATTTTATCCGACGAAAGTTCAAAACGAGCCATGAACATGTCCGACCAAACTGGAAATGTGGCATATATTTTGTCTGACGAGTCTCCAAAAGTTAATTCGAGGGTTTTTGGCCTTATTGCGATTTATATTTTGTTCATGCAAAGAAATATTTTATAGCAGACAAGGGGGATATTTAAACTTATGTTAAGCTTTTTTACCTTATTTTTTTATCTGTGATTTAGATTGTGAAGGAAGTTTTGTTTGTGAAAGGGTTGTTGAAATAGCTGATGCTGCATGTAAACATATAAGCAATGTTGCAGAGACTGATAAAGAAATTGGTAGGTATATGGCAGGCCTATTAATAAAAAAATTAGACCCTTAAATTTTTTTATGCGAGCAATCCTGAAATATAAAAATTGTGAAATAAAGTTGAGGGGAACAAGCGTAGTGCAAGTTTCAGCAATGTTTACAAACAATATTTATAAAACTACTTTTGGAACAAACAAATTTATATGTAAAAAAATACGGAAAGTTAAACACTCACTAATAATGGCAACACTAATGATGGATAATAAAAGTAATTACTTAAAGTAATATTCCATTATTGTCAAAGATCCTTTTTATGTTTGACTTACTTTATTTTTCTCCAAAAGGCAACCATACCAGCACTTCAAATACTGGTTTCAAATATTATGATTGTAAGTTTGTTCCTTTCAAAATCCCAGCGATTATACCTTCCCAGGAAACGTAATGATCATGCACCCCAGGAATATTTCTTATTGTAAAAAGTTACCAATGAAAGCCTATTCAAAGCCAAACATCCTTGCTAATCCTCTGGCTCCTGACCTAGATAGAGAATTACATAGACTAAGATATTATCAACATAGCCCCTTCGTAGTTTGTAGCCGCGAATTACGTAGCCATGAGATCCTTTACTGGTGCAGAGGTGAATACTGATGAGACACGAATGAAACAAGTGTGCATAATTAGCACTTATACAAGCAGAACAAATAATAAATCGTTGGCATTATTCTATTTAATATTTTTTCAAATTTGAAACTAAGCATTTTCCATGTTAATCTAAATGATAAAACAAATAAAAAAAAATTTCGAAGTTGTGAAATCAAAATCGCTCAGCTAGCCAAAATCTTGTCGAACGGAGGTAGCAGTTAATGGCTCACCTATTATCCCATTTCTTAGAATTGGGCACAATCGCTTGCTCCTTTGGATAGGTCTGATATTTCTAAATAATCTTTATTTGAAAGCCTCTTTCCTAGTTTCTTCCGGGAGGGGAAAAATGTATGGCATCATGTTCAACAGATGCCTTGAATAATCTTGAAATTATTTTGAATTTTTGAAAGAAATTTCCTTGGAATTCTTTGAAAGAAACTTATCTGACATAGTTAAGTGAACAGGTTTAATTTATGCTGAAAATACAAATATGGCATGCTATTTAGGAGGCCTAAATGCAATCCCATCTTTCATAAGTCCTGTTTAAATTTGTGGTTTTCAAATTTATTTATTTTATATGCTGAAGACAATGCGTTTTTTTCTAAGGTGCATGGAACATTGTACTTGTATATTTTAAGGGCTTAAAATAGGCTCAAATTCGGAGAAAAAGTCTAGTTTCTGTAGACCTAATGTTCATAGAAAGGGTTTAAGTCCATGTTATTCTGTCTGGCTGTTAAAAATGCCTGTACACAGCTTAAACTGTTTGGTCTTCGCACCTCCTTAAAGACATTAACGAGAACACAACTTATGACGAGAAAAACAATAAATTTTAAAAAGTTGTTGCAATGGGATTTATTGTTTGCTGACAATTATCTTTCCACTTTAAGATAAAAGTTATAACAAATCGGATTATAAAAAAACATTTGAACATTTACATTTGGCTTATAGTTCAGTTATATTTGGCTACCAGTAATTTCATGAAAAGCAAACAAAGATGCACGAAATACTGACGCTGGAAATCTGCAGGATAGGCGATTTTTTGTGGATTCTTTCACAAGCTAACAACTAATTGTATAATTTTAGAACTGTCTTGAAATTGCTGCATTAATTTTAACACCACAGAAATAATTGAGTAAATACGCTACTGGCATGTTATAAAACATTAAAGAGGCAGTTCTGCAACATAATTAAAATGCATCAATATGTCATTAGAAGATTTCCCATATATCTTATGTGTAAAAATTTCATTTTACATTTTTACAAACTGTACAAAATTGTTTTGAAACAAGTTAAGAATTTTATTACACAACTTTAGCATCAATTTCTTCATTAAAAAAATGTTAAAAGGTTGCTTACACAACTTAAACATTGCTGCAATTTGTCATAAATTATCCAGAAGGGTTTTTATAAGGCTTTGGCATTGCTGTGTTTTGTTATGAAGAAACTAAGATTTACTCGCAAAGCTTAAACATTGCCTTACTATCAACCATGCAAGAGAATTATAGCTGGTGTGGAACACAACAACGTGAAGAAAAATACATTGGTATTTTTTGGTAAAATAATCAAGCAATTTGATTAAATAAACTTTGCAATGTATTTTCAAGAACTAAAGTTCCCTACCGTAAACAAGTAGCATTTGTTGGAGAAATTTTTTTTCATGATTTTGGGCAGTTAAGTCATACTTGTCACATGATACACACCTATCGTTAGTAGGGTTGTGTTAAGGTGCATTCTCTGACAGCCAAGACTGTGTTTGAGTTTACCTTTTTCTCATTATCAATATGGATCCTATGTGTTGTTTCTAGAGACAGCAAGAAGATTTAACTTTGAGTCTGTTTTGAAGGGTATACACACATATCGCTGTCATGATTACATACAGTTAATTGCACTGTCTCACTTACTGCCTGAATTTTTAACAGAACATCCAAAGGTAACTACTTTGTAAAAAATTTTATTTTTTCCTTTTATATGAATTTGTACTCTTTTTTTGTAATAGTTTAAAGTAATTAGAGTAGATTAAAAGATTGTTCTGCAGATAACATCAATCATTTCCTTTTTTTAGGTCAAAATTATCATTTTGGACAGCATTGCATTTCACTTTAGACATGATTTTGAAGATCTAGGATTAAGAACAAGATTGTTGCATGGTCTTGTGCAAAGCTTTATGAAAATTGCCCATGAACATAAGTTAGCTGTACGTATATTTTTGATTGTATATTTGTCACTATTCTCATACATTTCTTTAAGAAAAATTTACTTAACTGGTATAACACAGTCATTTATGTACATATAACCAGCATACTGATCGTTAAGTTTAATCATAATCAAACAGGCACGTTTGAGAGGTGGTCTTCGTTCACCAATATGTTCTGAAAAATGGTTTAACTACTATATTTCATCCCAGCAGTCATATTTTGCTGTTATATGTTACTTTTACTTCTTTCTAACTAATCTTCCAAAAAAAACTTGGTTATGATGGCCACTTGAATATATATATGACAGCTTTCCATGATTTACGATCCTTAGTAGCTGTTTCTAAAATAGTTATGAATTTTATGTGTGCAGATTTTACTTAAAAAACTGTTGTTGTGTTTTTTAGTTTTTTTTTTTATACTTTTGAAAGCTTTGGTAACATTTCTAGGTAGTCTTTATGAACCAGATGACAACAAAAATCTCTCCAACTGAAGAATCAAGGCTAATACCAGCGTTAGGTACATTGTTACTAAAACTTTTATTGATGAGAACCTCACAAAGGGTGAGAGGCTTGAAATCCAATTATTAAAGTATTAGTAGTACTTGGAAATCAAGTCTTGCATTAGGTTAGCAAATCCTTTTAAGATATAAGTCTGGAAGCTTTCATTTACAACAAGAAGCCCTGCGGCTTAAAGATTTCCGCCATTAGCAATAATCTGAAAAAAGATATAAAATCGTGACATACATGTCGCGATTTTATAGCTATAATACATTATCTTTCACCAAAAATATCCAGCCTCAACAATTCCTGTTTAAATTAAAATTCATTGATAATTAATTAGTTCTGCTGAATATAGCTTTAAGGCCGGTTTCCATACAACAGCATTTTGCGCCCAGTCGTAAAAAGCGCTGTGACTTTTGATCTACGCATGCGCATTATCAGAATAATGCCTCTGACCTCGCGCTTTTGCATGCGCTGGGGCGATTTAAAAAAAGTTGAACAGGCTCTACTTTTTGCTAGCTACATTTTGCGCTTCAGCTTAACAGCCAATCAAAAGGTAGCAATCTACATGAATTACGAAAGAATTTTTGATTAGATTATTTCAATATGGCTAGCAACATCTTGTTTCTGTGTTAAATTTTTGTCAAAGCCAAATGAATTTAGAGAATCAGAATATATATCAATCAAGTGAAGTAGATGAAAAACAAAATAACATTAATGAGTCTGTGGAGGCACAAAGAAACAACATTGTAAACAAACTTAAAAAGACTACTCATGATCTGACGACATTAAATCCATAAGCAAAACGTTGTATAGTCCTTTTATTCTTCTTTCTATGGAAAGTCGTCTCATCCACATGTTTTTCTTACGTATTAACAACGTTGTTTATTTCTACGTCATAAAAAAATATTGCTAGGACTACTCTCAAATTTTGCAACAACAAATATCGTCTGTTTACATCAGCCATGTTTTGCAAAAAAACACGTGAGCAAAAATCGCTAAATGGAAATGGTTCGGTATATGTGATAAAAGTCATGGCGCATTTTACGACTGGGCGCAAAATGTAGCTGTATGAAAACCGGCCTTTAGTCTACGTGCTTACAAAATTGTAGTACAGAAGGAAATGACGTAATTATATAACATCAAAGATGGCGCATTATAAGACAATCTTCATTATGCTACACTGCACAAGCTTTAACTTTCGATTATAAACTTTAAAATAAAGTAATGTTCGTTGGATAATAAAACAATTTGTTGGCTTAAAACTCATTTTAGCCTCGTTCTCATAAAAAAATCTGTCAAAACGAGGATTTAAGCTTTAGCCTGGATAAGTTTTAGGCGTCCAGGCTTTGGGCTGTCTCTATCTATCTATCTCTCTCTCTCTATCTTCCCATGCGATATTAAAGATTCCGCATTCGCCGGCGAAAATCAACAAGTAAATTTCACTCACTACTTTATAGAATGTTTCGACTTAAAGATGTCTTTTTTTTACATCATTTGGTTTATATCTGACCCTGCATTTTCACATAGCAATACTTAGTTCCATTTTGTGACTATTGGGCAAAAAATAACCTTAATTGATTAAACAATAGATTAAACTTACTAATGACATTCAAAACTAACGCTTGCCAACAAGTCACTGTAAGTTAAGAGAACGGTTTCTACATTTATTAGGAAGTTTAACTTGCTTTTCTTACATAGGTCAAAGCTGGGGACATGCATGCACAGTACGAATTATTCTTAATAGTAGAAATGGTCAAAGGTACGTAGTTCTCCAGAAAAAATTTTTTAGTGTGCACATCGCTGGGCACACGGTATCATGCTAAAGCGAATGTTTCCTATTTTACATGTTATTTAATTACCGGCCTCTACACTAACAATACTGATTCATCCCATGCATGTTTAAGTACATGCTACTATGCAAGTCTTCCTCCTACAAAACATAACCAGCAATTAGTTAGGAGTTTTGTGTGACATATAACAATGCACTCTGCCGTTTATAGTTTAACATTTCTAAGACTAGTCGGTAGCCCTCTAATGTATATCGCGTTTGCTATTTCATGTCTCTAGCACGATAATAAAAATCGTGCAGCGACAGACAGCAAATATTATTAATACAGAGATTTACTAAAAAAAATCCTTACAAGAAAGCTAATTTCCTTTTCAAAGTTGTGCTTGACTTAGAAAGCTAATTATGCTTGACTTTAGTGTTGGAGAGTTACTCTAATCTGTGTGTGTGTATGATTATTCAATTTATTTATTTTATTTGCGCATGACAAAATTAGCTCTTCTTTCGTTTTTGACTTGTTCACTACATGAAACTCCTTGAGTCTCCTTGTGAGGTTTAGCCTAAATCTTTTGTCATACAGCATTGTCAAGATTTAAGTTTTGTCTAGTTCAAAGTATTTTTAAATCATTTAGATGAATAAACGATGTTTTTATGCACTTAAAAACATTATTATTTGGTGAAGAAAGTTTGAAGTTGAAAGATTTGGCGAAATTAGCAAATGTTGTTAAAACTTAAAAAATTTGTTTATTTTTCTGCTTGTGTAAATCTATAATATGTAACACTATTATTTGTTTTAGATATGCACAGTTATTTAAATCACCTTGCCAAGAAGAAGCTACCATTCCCTTTGACATAGTGGTGAGTTCGTTTGTAGACATTGCATACAGTTTTGCTAAGTGTCTGTTTGTTTAAGAATGTGTTGTGGTGCATTTTAGAAGGAAGGTATTCGAGACGTTCACACAGCTGATGAGACTATTAACAAGTCTGTTACATCATTGGATGATAGCAAAATACAGCAGGTTCCGGAAAACAAACCTCCAAAGCGAATGAAAATAGAAAGCTAAAGTACAGCTCAGGTTAATTTAATATGACAAACTTTATTATACTATATATAAAATTATTTTTATGGTGATTATATACGTAGTTGATTTGGTATGTGAGGTTCATGGAATAGGTAGGAACTAAAAGTGCTCACAGTGGATTTTTGATCCTCAAATCAAATTTATTTTCGTCATAATACACATCGTGTTAAGATATAATGTTAATTAAATAATAACCAAGGACAACAACTCGGCTTTAGCATTATTTACTTTGAAGCAAACAGGTTATGGTTATCAGGGTGTTGTCCTCCTGTTTGTACATGCATTAACCCGTACCAACAAAAGTGTTAAAGCTGCATGTAAAACACAAAAAAATGTTTTCCATCTACCTGCAATTTAGTGTCCTTAAATTTCTTGTTGATAATAATGTCAATAAGATTGTACATTATTGTTTTTCTTCAAATTCAGCACAAAAAAATCTAAATTAACTTGATCTATTGTTATAAGTTACTTTATCCTCTCAAAATGCATAAGAGTTGTTGATGTTCATGAAATTTCTGAAAAGATTTATTCCTAATCTCTTTGGAGAAATCTTTTTTTAAATTATTCCCTAAAACAGTGCATTGATAAGTTTCAACATGTTTCTTTAACCTTGGTGATTAAATAAAAGAGGTGATTTTTTCATTCTTGTCTACTTGCAGAAAATTGTGAATTTCTGTAGTGGAAGATATTTTTTCTATTTTTTTAAAACTGCCTAATGTCTAATCAAGAGCAATTATTAAGAATGCAAAAAGAAGAAAATGAAAAAAATATATTAACAAAAGGATCGATGTGACCAAAGTTTCATATGCATCAAATTTAACATTTGTTAATTATTTTAAAAATTCTCTTTTTCTCATTTGTGCTGCTATCCTGTTTGCTATAAATACTTTTGGTCAAGAGCTGGTAGTTCTTTATTTGCTTCAAACAAAGAACCTTCAGATTGATACTTACTGACATCTCCTACTTGATAATTGTTATAATGTTTTGAATTATTTGATAGAGGTGGAATTTTTAATTTTGCCTCCTGTAAGGTAGTTTGGCATGGTACACACTAGCTTCATAAATGTTGACAGAAGTTGTTTAAGTTATTTTAAAATGTGAAAACAATCTAGACGTTTTCACAGGAGACACCCTGTGCATGCTATATTTGTATTGGCCAATGGTTCATTAGTTACTTCAAGTTGCATCTAGTTATGTGACATTAAAATTTTAACTTAAATGATGACTGTCAGCAAAATTTTTGCTGATGTCAGCATGTAGTAGTATCATCTTTATAGCAAAGTCTCTTCTAAGTGCAATCATGCACTTTGCAACAGCATACATCGCAAGTATCACAAATTGTGTCTTCACTTGATAAATGATTGTGCAATGTAGGTGACCTTGCAATCAAAACAAGAAAGTTGTTGTTAAATTTATTTGTAGTTTTTCTGTGATTTGGAAAAGGAGCTACTTTGGCAATGGATAGCAAAATATATGTGGGATAATTATCCCTCCAGAACAATCATGGAATCAAAGAGGCTAGTACCCCTAAATTCCATTCTTCTTCTAATTCCAACTGAAAAAGTGAAAGTAGGTGCTATTCCAACAATGCAGAATGTAGAAGCTGTAACTGTTTTTGAAACATCTTCAAATATTAAAGTCACGTCCTTTAAAGGTTTGTGAACTTCTAAATAGTGTCCTTGCATTATATCTAACCCTGCATGAAATTGGTGACCATAATCATCAGTAACTGTATCAGAAACCATCATTACACCTGTAATACGGATAGAAATCATCCCCTGATCTAATCACTACAACATCACGAACTTGAACTATTTGAACAGCTTCACTCTGTTCCCAAGTAACATCATCGCATTACACCACTGTCACATTCAATATCATTACTTTCATTCCTTTTTCCGTCCAAATTCACTTTTATTTTTTTAATTATGCTTACCAAAGTACGCCTCATTCACACTTACCATCCATTTTTTGATAATTCATACATAGACAGCATATTTTGTTACTGAAAGGTCATTCAATTTCGTACCAAGGTGAGTTGTTTGCTGGTGGAGCTGTCTGGGTGCCCTTCAACGTCTTGTAAGGTGTCTCTCAAAGACTATTTTTGTATGGACTTGATTCTTCTTTTGAAATAAAGAATATTTCTCTATTTGGAACACCATGTTTCCAGATGCAGTTGTGTTGTTATTTAATGTAGCTCTTTCTGATAAAAATTCACAAAGTTCCTTAGCATTGGGTATCACACTTTTTTCAGTACATACTGCAGATAATGCAAGAGATTTGATTATTTGGCAATGGATATTCACGAGAAGATTCAAAATAAATTTCCATTCTCATCTTTTCGGAAGGTAATTACTGGTTACACAGTCGCTTGTGTCTGTGTCCAATGTAAAGATTGAATTTCATCAGGCACAATTTGCTGATTAAAATGATGACAAAAATTAGTCAACATAAAATACATTCTTTGATGAATAAGGAATAAGTGTTTTGTGTATATGCTCTATTTTATGCATTATTTATTTACTTATTTATCCCTAGAGCACTTCCTGAAGTAATATAATCAACTCAAACTTGTATGTTATAACAATTTGGGAATGCCACTTTCGGTCACAGAATGACGGAAATAAACTCTTTCATTGGAACTTGCCTGGAAATACAGTTGCAACATTGTTTTAATTAGATGCAACCGTTCCTAACCTGTGATATATAAACTTATTTATAATAAAAGTTACATTTCTAGTCACTCCAGATATTTTTACGAGTAATAATTAGGCTAATGGATATTTTTTAAAGCGAATGACCGTTACCTGACATGGTTTGTGGAAACAGCATAATCGCATGTTTGTTCTTTCAGCAGCTCTCAAATCCACTTGGCCAAACAGGAACCATGAATTTCCAGTACTGCCTTTACTGAACATACCAAGCACTTTGAAACGCTACTTTTTGTTCAAAATTACGACTCACTGCTTGCATTCTTGCTAAAAATCTTTTTGTTCCATATTCCTACATGGTATACATAACTATTTCAGTTAAAATGACATGTATATTTAAAAAGTCATGTTTGACCTCCTGTGGAACAAAATGTTGCCCAAAATGAGAATACCCGTATAAAATAAAAATAAGTTAGTCACATATGTCACAAATAGCATTATCTTCAGAACAACATAGTTAATGATGTCATGCCTGAGCACTTTTACACTGTATCCAGTTTTATCCTGGCAAAGAGTTGTGCCATCAATCTCCACAAACTAAACATTCACAATCTTCTACAACTTGTGTCGTTTTCGTTGTTTTCTTTTTTAATGTTGCTTTTTCCCACTTGTTCAGTTTTCTCCAAACATAACTTGTATGGTGATTCGGTAATAATTTTAGGTTCTTCACTTCGCTTCTTTTTTGTTCTTTTTTTTATCAATATCGGCAACTTCTAAACTTCCAAAATCTCACTGGCGTTGAATGCATAGTCATGTCAATCGAATAGACACTGGATCCAGCATGCGATGAAGATATGATGGTGTTGGTTCTTCTGCTAGGTGCTATCATCTAGGTCACCAAGTAGTTCTCTCCAATCTAACGAAATCTCTTTTTTCAGCAAAATTAATGCATTGTACGGAACAATTCCAGAGCATCAAAAACCAGATATCGCGTTCTCAATTGTGACGGCCCTAAGAAATGCGGTGTTAAACAGGGCACCAATTTTGTCGATAGTAATTTGATGGTAATTCTTTGGGCAGGATGTAGTCGTATCCAAGAAGTACAAGCTGTATTAAAAGCAACTTTGAGCGGTTTAAAAAATGTCTAATTAGGAAGCTGCAATTTATGCGAGGTGTGTGGTGGAAGGGATACAAACTCAATGTCATTATCTCGTGCAAAATCTATAAGTGCAATATTTTTTGTATGGCTTCTGTGCCCATCTAAAATTAAAAGGACACAATCATCTTTTGTCGGTTTAGTATGCTCAGCAAAATTCTTAAGGTAGGCCATAAACAATTCTGTATTTATCAACCCGCTATAAGAAACTTCATTTAGTGTTCCAACTGGAGCACCTTCTGTTATATCTGGCCTTTTTCTTTTACATTTGAAAGTCCTCATTGGTGGAACATAACTGCCCGTAGCACTGCAACAAACAACGGTAGTCGTTACACCTCTTTTGCCACTTGTTGCGGTAGCTACAACTCGCTTGCCCTTTATTGGTTTATGAACACATGTTAAACCAGATTCATCGACATTAAATATTCGGTGTGGCGTAATGTTAATTTTTTCTAAGACTGTTTTAAGATTTTCAAAATATGGGTGGAGGTTTTGTTTAGTCAATGAAACAACCTCTGGTTTTCGTAATGACAATGTCTGCCGGCGTTTAAGAAAACGTGACACAAAATCACCTCCTGCCATTTGATGAGCTTTATTAAAAGGGTGCTTAATTTTATTCCTTTCACCATATTTATATATAACCCTTCTTGGTTTATTTATGGATAGTCCATAAAAAGAATTGTCTAGAGCAAGTATATATGATTCCAGATCAGTTTCTTGTACTTCAATCAGGACAGTACGGATAGGACCCAATTGTTTTTTATACATATTTTCTCCCGCAAGTTGCTTTAGCTGTCCGTTACGTAGAGACTCCGAAGGAACATTGAAAGATGAACCGGGTTTTTCGAATCGACATTTCTTTTCTTTTTACACATTCAATTGCTGTTGTTTTTTTTTCGATCCTCGTTCCAATTTCCACGATTTGTCTTTCGTACATAGTTTCGCATCTTTAACAAACAAACAAATGAGAAATATAGTAAGAGGTCACAGGCCTTGGTGGTGTATATATATTGGAAAAGAAAAGGAGCCCACCCACAGTCAGGTAGCTATACACGTAGCGAAACCAGGTAAACTTATCAAATTTTCTTGAACAGTTCGCATCAAACACAGACTTAATAAAGGAGTTTGCTAATTTAATAAACAAAATTTCTTGGTACATGTTGGCTAGTAGGTATTAGCTATCTAACCAGCCTTTTTTTAGTGACTGGACTGGGTAAACTACAATGTAAAATGTAAGCGTGAGAAGAGCATATTTTCACTAATTTTTATTGATTGTGTGACCCATCTTACCCCAAGTACCCCTTTGGAGAAAACCCCAAATTATTTTCATATTGGAAAAAGTTTGACATTTTGTATTGATATGTTTAGGTATAGCTAGGATTAAAGTTTTTAAAACATATAGCTATGATGTTTGAGAAGTATAGAGAAATTTCCTAACATGTGTTTCATATAGCAGAAATAAAAAAATAGATTAAAAATTGCCGTACCTTTATTTTTTCTTCGTAATATCTCAATCGTTGCTTACAGTAAAGTTTCAGCTGTTGAATGGCGCTCAGAGATGATGTAACTTGAACAATAGCTCTTTAGATAACTATTTTACCGGATCAATCTCGGCCAAACAAGAGATTTTAAATTCTGACTTGTCTGACCCCGCCGATCCGTCTTGCCCCGAATTACGCTATTTAAAATCTGGGATCTTATGATGTCATAAGGTCAGCTGGAAATCTTTTAAGCTCAATATCTTGAGAACGTGAAAAGTTTTTAAAAAATTCCAAACAACTTTGATAAATAACTTTTTATCCTCTATAACATACAAAAATATCACTTTCGATGCAGGAATCCCTTTAAAAGTAGTTTCCACTGCTACAAAATATATTTTATGTAATATTGTACAATTAATTGTGTAGAATATATTGTAGCAGTGAAAACTTTATTATGTCTTAAAACTAACACCAACATAAAATAAATGTAAACAAAAAGACTTTCTAACAAATGTTATGTTCATAATAAATTTTAGTTTTCTTCAGGATTTTCAGAATAAATTCTTGAAAATTGTAGTTTTGTCCCATGTTTTATACGTTTTACTTCTCTGTCATTACGGATTAAAATGTTAGGATGTTTGAAAATCAACAGTTTCTGAGATGCATCAAATCCATATTCATTTCGGATAAGCCTTGCTAGGTTAGTCATTGTTCTAATTTCACCCGTGTCTTCTCTTTCAATGCAATATGGATCCCTTTTCACGTACTTGTAAAATGAGGGATCTTCTAAGGGATCTTGTCCTGTTGGTTTAGTAAATAAGGAAAGCTTTATTGGTTTCACACTGTGATTTCATAAAACTGCTCATTGAGCGATTTAGTTGATCAAAAAGCATTTCCGACCTTTTTCGACTTCTTATTAAAAACAAATCTACCAGAGCTTGCATTACTATCTGCATTTGAAGCTGTTTCATCACCTCTTTCTGTTTGGCAGTTCATGCTAATAGGTAGCTCACCTTGCTGTAGCAAAAGATGATCAAATGTGACATTATCGTCGACAGAAGAGTTCTTTGAATCATTATTCTCAGTATTTTCATTTTCAGTGTTTTCTTTACTTTTGGTAGAGCTTATCAAATGGGAAGGAGCAGTCGTAGCTCTATCACTAAGAATGCAATTCAATTCTTTTAGGTGGTGCAATCTTTGTAATTTCGATAAGCACATTCGTGATCTCGATCTTCATAACCAAAGGCTTTCAAAAAATCGGAGATTTCCTCCCAAATAACCTTTTGTATGCAAGATTTCATCCTCTCTTGAATAAATTCTTCTGACCATTTAGTAATGAGAATTTTTGTCTTCATTTGATCCCAATGTCTGGAAAGTTTGCCTTTTTTTCTTGTTTGGTTTATTTCTCTGTGCAGCGTGTGCGTCCATCTTTGTTTACCTTTTAAATAAAACACGAATCAAAAAACCTGGGGAGATTGTTTATCAAAACCAGGTTAAATAAAACTGGTTTCTATTAAACATGTTTTGCATTGGTGTAAACGGGGATATACAAAAGTTGGTTTTATAACACTGCATTAAAACATGTTTTAATGTCAGGTGTGAATAGGGCGTCTTCAGCTGAAACTAAAGGCGCTTCACCACACAGAAGATTAGTGAATGTGACTATATCTCGACCGTGAAGCAAATGATTTGGCGTCAAGGTTTCATCTATATCCTCTCCTGATACGTAGTGTAACGGTGTACTATTAACAACTGCTTCAATTTTACACAATACCGTTTAAAGATGTTTGAATGTCAGGCATGATTTTCCTGATATTCAAACACTTACTTAAGAGCTAGTTTCGCTGTACGCACTAGGCGCTCGTAGAATCCACCCCACCATGGAGAGGTTTTGATGCACTCCAACACTAGACAAGTGTGGCTTTACTGATGATTTTAAAGGTTTTAAAATTGTCGCTATTTATAATTTCTGGTATGTGAATCTTTTGAATGTAAGGATGAACGAATTAAACTTCATATCAGGTGTTAATTCCAAAAAAATCGATCGGCTTTAAGCGCATGTTAGGGGGGAGAATGTATGCTTTATTTCCGTTCTTAAAATTAATACTTTGCTTTGCTCGCCCGTCATGCACACTGTTGTTTATCATCTACGTATAAATCCTCCTAATTGTTTCAAAACATTTGGAAACTCGAGAACGAACGTATGAAGATGTTGACGAATAGTTCCATTCAAAAGAAATGGACTGCATGTCAAACCAAGAACTAATCTAAAAAATTTGGAAATGACCATTAGGTTATCAAAATCACACAATGGCACAATCTTATTCAACCAAAACTGAAAAAAAACATCAAAAATTTTATAAAGTAAATTAAAAGAAAATGAAAACGTCCGTTCCTTGTGAACTTTTTTATGGGTCTCCCTAAAAAATAAAATTTACAAGAAGACGTGCTCAAGGTAACGTGAATAAAATAACCAATCAAAATAAATATATATGGAAGTATCCAATCACGCTAAAATATATACAACACTATTTAATTAAATATATCTCTTTTTACAACTTCATTTAACTTTAATAAATGTATTCCATGTATTAAATGTGTGTTTCCTAGCAAAATAATTATACCCTTATTATGTTTGTACTGTTTTAACTCACTACGTGTGAGTATATAAAAAAGCAATACAATATTATAATTTTTATTCACGTATGGCGGATCCAAATGAAGATGAAAGAAATTCCGTAGTAGTTGTAATTTCCCGAAAATATGTAAAAATAACATAGCAATAATGAAGTAGCAAACCTGAATTTTTTGTTTACAAAAAGATGTTTCAAATCAAAGTCAAAATCATACTCCGCTGAAGATATTTGCAAAAGAAGTAACTCAAAAAACAAGACACTCATAACAAAACAACTTCATGTTGAAAGAGCGTAATGGAAAAAATGTCTGACATACCAAAAAAAAATATCCATAAAATATTCAAACAATCATGTTTCTAAAAGTTTCAATACTATAATAACTACAATAATTACTGTTCCACTCTGATTCATGAATGGCTGTTCGAAATTAGCTACATCTCTACTTTATTACATTTTCGAAACCTTGTAGCCTAGTGCAAACACTAACCGACTTCCAGAATGAAAAGGAAGTTGGAATATCTTCATTTTTCAAAACATATGGCAGAGTTTTTGTTAATTGCATTGTTTCTTTCTCCATAGGTTTACCATAATAAAGAAGTCCCAACCATTGTTGTTGTCTATACGTATTGTAAACAAATGGTTCAATTTTTTTTCATTTTGACAAAGGGATGTATAGACACGTTTGTAGTTATCCAATTTATTACATATATTAAAACCAACTTTCTTCATACTCAAATTTAATTCCAGTATTTTCAAGCTATCTTTTCTGTTTACAGCATAATTTATGCATACACAGTTTTCATCCACATGAGGGTAAAATGATGCAGCAGTTACACAAGGATCTTCTTGTTCACAATTTATTCCATAGCTAGATTGAAACACTTCACTGTAAATATCACAAGATTTAAAATTATCATAATGTTTACTTTTGACAATTTTCTTCCCACATAATCTACATAGCTTTTGAATAACTGCTGCCATTATTCTCCATGCTGACCGTTTTTTGAGTATGCCCTTGAGAAAGCTGATAATCAGTAGTTAAATCATTTTGATTGGTTGATATCACTTTCTTCACACAACACCAAAAAAATCTGTCTTAACTAAAGTAGAAAGTAAAGTATTATAATCGAAAATTTACTATTAAAGTCCATTGAAGCGTACCCTAATGAAATTGCCCCCTTTATTTATCTTATTAAATTAAAATATACTGAATCTTTAAGATAAATTTCTGACTGAACTTTCGGTTGTTGTCTTTGCTTACTTGTGGATTTTGTTACATCATAATGTCAGACACAAGGTACGGTTTTTTTTATTTCACTCTGTTGAAAATTGTATTTCAAAGCTTTTGTCGGCTGCAGGAGATGATTTTAAAAATTTTCATAAGTATACTTCTTTGTTGTGACTCGAGCTGTTTTACTTTTCTTTTAATGAATGAGTTTTCTGTCATCAACCGCTCACACTATTCGTGATATCCTTATCGAAGAGGAAACCAAATGATGCAAGCTAAACACCTTAACTGCTCGGCCAGGACTGTATAATTGTTAACAATTTTATCAAGATATAGTTGTTTGGTCATGCTCTGTGAAACACCAAGGCAAATAAGTTTGTCTAAACACTTCAGTATGCCAGTAGCACCACCATTAAACGATATAACTGCAGATGAAACACCTAACTCTAACGTATTGCGTTCTACAAAAGCGTCTTTGGGACACTGTTTACATATCATACCATTACCATGCCAACATTTGCTTAATAACTTGCCAACACGATCAATAAAAATGGGTTTGATTTCTTCACAAACTGTACTTGGTATACTAGGTTTCTCTTTATAAGTTGTATTGTTCAGTATGTCAGCTTGGTACTTCCACCAACTATCTTAGTACGCAGACACATCAGAACAATGAAATAAAACGACACCAATTACTTCTGATAGTTGGTAAACAGACGTACCAGCATGTTGTCGCAGCGATACCAAAATAATACCTATAATAATTTTAAAATAATTTTACAGTTATTCATGATTTTTTTTGTTAGACGGTTTGTACCTCCCAATGTTTTTCCATCTACTAATTTAGATTTTTCGGTGGATTGTTATTTGCGCAGGCGACAGACAAGGCGTTTTTTGAATATGACTTACACAATCTAAATTTTTAACAACTTTATCAAGGTATGGATCATTCTTTACAACATGTGCATAGGTTCTCCGTCACCAATTCCCCGTTCCCTTTATACGCCTAGCTCGCAATGCATTATGGTACTTGTATTCCGCAAAACGTAAACAAACCATTCGTAGTAACAAAGACGGCTGAACAAGTACAATTCATCCTTAATTCTCCTGCAAACCAAAGCGATATACAATACTCTAATCAATAAATGTGTCATAAAATGAAGATGGTTTATAGTCATTTCCTTGTAATAATTATGCCATTGAAGTTCCTTGCCCTATTTCAAATAAGTCTGTCGCTAATTTTCTGACTTTTTTGGTGTAGAACGAAATTTCTATTTTCTGTGACCAACGGTCTTTTGCGACTTTCATTTGTGTCTTTCGTAAGATTTGCTTTCTTGAATGTCATTGCAGAAAATTTTATTGGTGCAGAATTTGCACTTTCTCCAGGTACATGCCATTTTGTAACAAATCTGTGCATCTCTTGTCATCAGGGACAATTTTCAAGTCCAACTGTTTGTATTCAACCAATTGAAATAGAACTGCTGCGACATGCTTACAGCATCCTCCTGCTCCAGCTTTAAATAAACATTTCGCATACAAAATATCACCACTTCTTTGAAAGAGGTGGACATAAACATATTTTTCTCTTTTCATCGAAGCAGCTACAAAACATTTCACAAGAAAAGTTAATTTTTCAGCCATAACATTACTTTTAACTTTCACTTTTTTCATGTAGCTCTTCTTGAATAGTTGGTATCCAAGAATTTTATGCTTTGTAGCACCCTTCGGCTTGCTATCAAAGCTATTTCCAAGAACTAAATATTGGTGAATTTTCTCCTGGGTGATCGAAGGCATAGCTGCAAGATCAGTCGGCCATTGACTTATATCTTCATGTGCTCTTTCCTCCACAGGTCTTGGTACCACACAAGAGCTTTGAGAAAAGCTAGGCCCAAGATCCTGAGAGCCTAAAATTATATCTAAATCTGTATCGTTATTTATTACTTCCATTTCGACTGCTTCCACTCCTAAAACCTCACTAACTAACAATTTTTAAATTTTTACATCAAGAACACGGGTTTTTTGATAAGGGAGATAATGATTTTCTTGGGGAGATTTGAAAATTAATACAAGCAATAACGGCTTTTTGTTATTACCGCCACAATAAAAAGAATGCTGTTATTTATTTACAAATTCTCGCTTCTGGGAGAGAAAAAGCTGTAGAATACAACTACCATAATGCATTGCGAATTAGCCGTATAGAGGAAAAGGGGAATATAGTGGGTATACCGCAATTTTTTCTGATCTGTTCCATCCATGGATCCAGAAAATCCTTCATGGTTAATTAAGCATTCATAAGGTGCAACAAAGTTAGCATATAATTTTGGCTTTTTGTCTTTCGCTCCCATGAGGCTCCCACGTACCAGATGTTTTTCACATTACTTAGTAGTCGATACATTTTCCTGGGTCACCAGCAATAACTGTTACAACTCCATTTAGGATAACATAATCCCTCTTTTGCGAAGTTTAATCACAAAAAGATTTATAAAGATTTGTATAAAGATTGTTTAAAATAAAAAAAAATAAAAAATCTAATGTATATTTTTATTTCATATTATTTATATTATTTCATCATCTTCATCAACTGAAACCACAGCAGCGTCACTGTCCGTCAAATAAAACTCGTCAGCCGCGCTGCATACAATTTTTTTTGTCGCATTCTTGAAAATATTGGTAACATTATCTTGAATTTCATTAAATGCCTTAGTGTTCATTGGTTGGCGCATGTACGTAAAGTCACAAAATATTGACAAAGCTGTATGCCCCTCTCCAAAACTCTTATTGCAATGAAAGAGCAATAGTTAACTTCATATGGAAATTTCCCTGGATTGTTTATTTATCTTGTCTTTGCTGTTGTAATACACAAAGACAAGTTGTAGTACAGGTTTCTCGTATTCGTTTGCACAACACTTCGCTATACATGAAGACGAGGCTTGGAATGGTAAAATGTAAACAAAGCAGGCGAAATCAATATCGCTTTTTAACATCTAACCTTTGAAAAAGTTTTGAGCACATTACAAATGTGTTTACCTGCCAAATATTTCTAAAAGTTTTTCAAAAAACAAAATGTAGACCTGTAGTCAATGCGTGCTAAATAAGTTTTCTAAAGCTAAACCTCAACCATTCTTGTGGTTGAGTTGGCGAACAAAAATAAAGTATTAAAAATAAATTCACAAGAAGAATACGGAGCTAGTGGTAAAATTCACCCTCAAAAAATTATCTAGTGGATATTTATTGTTGTAATTACAAACTATTTAGAAACATGTCATCACATTTTTCTGCAATTTGATGGAACATGCACTTTTTATAAAAATCGTCAAGCTTGGGAATTGAATCAGGTATATTGTGATTCCTTTTGGGGCATTTCATTTTAACAAGTCCTAAAATATTGTTATTATCAGCTTGTCGATCACTGGCAAGTTTGTCAGGACTTGCGACTAGTTAAAAAAGGTTTGTTGAATACGGGTTTCTTGTATTCGATTGCGCAATACTTCGCTATACATGGAAACGAGGCTTGAAATGGTAAAATGTAAACAAAGTAGGCGAAATCAAATCGTTTTTTAACACCTGAACCTCGAAAAGTTTTGAGCAAATTAAAAACGTGCTTACCTGCCAAATCTTTTGAAATATTTTTTAAAAAACAATATGAGAACCTGTAGTCAATAACTAAAATGCGTTCTAAATAAGTTTTATGAAGCTGAACCTCAACTATCTTGTGGCTGAGTTAGCAAACAACAAGAAAGCCGGGCGGCTAAAGAACTGTGGAACCTACCGCAAAATTTGATTGAAGGAATAGCGCTTTAAATGCAAAGGCCGACCTCAACTTGCCTGCGCGTACGCAAGCGCAGAAACTTTGTACGTGCGCGTACATCCTCCATGTATCCCCAGTCTTTTGGCGCACACAAAAGAAAAACAAAATGTAACCCAAAATATGCTACGTTCAATCAAATATTCTGTGGGATCAGTGGGGAAGGGGTTACGTTGTTTACATTTCATACCAATCGGATTGGTCCAACGGCGAGCGGCTGCCAAGAGAGTCGAACTTGGTAAAACTATAGCGAAATAATGATGCCCAAAGGCTGTACGCGCGAATTTACTTCGCAAATTTTTCTTGGGCAAAAATTACTAACACAAGAAATTGAAGTATTTAATGAAAACGCTCTAGCAGGCTGAAGGATTTTGGATTTCCAATGTTAGCAAGTTGTGCTGCGGTCTACTGACCGATAACTCTAAAAAAGGTTTGTGGGACTTTGTGATTGAAATTCACAATGAATACGAAATTTGAGAGTCCGACATGGCAATAGCAGGGCCTGATTTTCTTGCTGTAGATTCCAATCACGAAGATGAGGAAGATAGTTGTATACTTTGGTATTGTGAAGAATAAAAAACGACATTTTCTTTGTCACAATATGATAATGCAAAACAACTCCATCATAGAAATAAAACTAGACGTCAGGATAACATATGAGTTAAAGCAGAAGTTATAACTAAATAAAATAAATCTGAGTAAATATGAAGAAAACAAACATGACGTACATATGATTTTTTAATAAGGAACCCTAGGCAAACCTGAAAAAAATCAAGCAACTTGCTAAGGAACGAGGTTGCTTATAAGAAAATACGTGCATTGAACAAAGAAAGGTACGTCAGCCTAAAAACTGAAAAAGTAACAAAATTTAGTTGAAAAAGCTTCGACAGATCAAATATTCATAATCAAGTTCATCGCAAGGGCCAAAGATCACTCCCCCTCCAACATCGTGTTTTCTTTGTCTTCATCTTCTTCATCCGGTTGGGTTATTGATGTAATCTTTTCCTCGTCAGCATCCCACGTTATCTTTGCACGGGTCGTTAGCATGACCTTGGCTAACTTCATCTTTGATGAGGTAATTGAGCCATAGAACTTCTCAATTAGGTTGAAGTTTGAGTAGCATTGAACTTTCTCCATTGAAATTTCATCTCGAAAGGTGAAAGCTAAGATACGGCGTGATGAGCATTCCTCAGTCGACATAACATTATCACAGTTAGGCCATTCTACAATGTCGTCATCTTCTGGCACTATCTCTTCCTTGCAGTTGGTGCAAAACGTTTTCGTATTAAACGACTTTATGTCAATCGACGTTACATGGCAAAGAATTGAATGTCTCACTTACTAAAACAGGAATATTGCAAATTGCCCCTTTGCGTTTTGGCATTTGCCCTTTGGACATAATGACAATTTTTTTGAAAAGTAACCTCCTTGAAATCAGAGCAGTCTCTAATTTATTCAATCTAGATATCTCAATTGGAATATCAATAACATCCAACTTTTTGAACACTGCTTGGCAGGGAATTTTATTTTTTGACACTTTCGAAGAACATGTAAAACAAATATATTTCTTGCCATCTGAACTTACTACATTTGTGTTGAGATAATTTGACAGATCTCCGATATAAACACCTATTACATATAACGCAAATGTGGACAGGACCGAGTTGTATTTTTTCTCAAAATTTTTTTACACAGTCAAGTCAAGATGAAGCTTTTTTCTTATGCAGGCATTGAGCATTTTTTATTTCAGCATTACCATTAGAAACAAGTTTCCTTGAAATGTGACCTTCACATGAAGCTTTTTTCTTATGCAGGCGTTAAGCATTTTTTATTTTAGCATTAGAAATAAGTTTCCTTCAGACCTGTGTTTTGCTACAATTTTACTTCTGTCACTAGCCAAACATACATCATCCTCCACTGCAATGAACTGGAGTTCGTACTGAATTGGACTTATGAACTGTTAGAATAAGCTTCAAAAATGTAGCCAGTAAGCTGCACAACATCAGCAAATTTTATTATGATTGCAGAGCCTGTTCCGGAAGGCATGCCTGTCTCATCCCGGCTATGAGAATCTACCAAATATTAATGGCGCTTGTTTGGAATGACTGCAAAAGTGTATCCACTTATGAAAATTAAAATCCCAATGAAATCATTGCAACTGTATGTTACGAATAAATTCAGATTGCGAATTAGAGCCTCTGTGGAGAAATCCGAAGAAATCTGTTGTGAAATTGAGGTTTATAGTTAAATGCTGTATAGTAATAGATTTCGGGAGTTCTGCAGCAGAGAGGAACTCAAGACTGTTTTGTTGTTTATACTATGTGTCACCTTGCTCAAATATATATTCTAAGTCATTGCATGTCCATCGACTTACTGCTTTGAAAGTTAAAAAGCATATACTAAAGAGGGATATGCAGGAGCATTGTCTTCCTCTAGTATTTCCAAACTTTTCGTGACCCTGGTGAAATGAAGCTTGAATACATTTTATATGAGGACCTGGATTCAATTCTATATTTCCAGAAGCAAAGAGCAGAATTTTCAGCGAATCACGACAAAAAAAAAAAAGAAAAAGCATGTTATTGGTGGCTGCAACCACATTGGTGAGACTGTGGAAAACGAATAGAAATGAGTGCCAAGCTCAATACACAAGCTTAGTATATACTCAGGAACTAGAACAACAGACAGTAAAACCAATAAGTCATTAAATAATCAACTTACTTTTCACACTCCACGGTTTTGTCTCCTCACAGCGCTGGAAGTCAGAAAATTCAAGATGGCTTGAAATGGAAACTCATCCTAAAAACCTTCGAAAGAATCAACGCTACCTACCTACCCAACTGCGTATGTTGATAAAGTGGAGATACTGAAAAGATCAGGAAATTTTTCGCGACCAGGGTGACTTGCCGCTCATTTTAGAAACTATGTGTTCCACAGTTAAAAATAAAAAATGAATTCACAAGAAGTATACGCAGGTATTAGTAAAACTCGTCCTCAAAAAAATTTATCTGGTGGATTTGGGAATTATTATTGTATTCCTGGCTGTAAAAGTGCTCTTTACGACTCAGACAGAAAGAAAACAAACATTGGACTTTTTAGAATTCCTAAACAAGAAACCCTAAGACGACAGTGGACCAATGTTATTAGAAATGTTAGAAGAAAAGGTGGCGCTGATAATTTTAACATTGAGGATCCAAAAAAAAATTATAGAGTGTGCAAGTTTCATTTCAAAACTGAAAATATCAGAATTACATTGGGAGTTGGTAAAAAAGTCGCTGATGCTGTACCTTTTATCTTTAAAATAGAGACACACAAAGTACGTAGAAGACCCCCACCTAAAGAGAGGCATATCCCTAGTAGTAGCAGCAGTAAAAGTGAAGAGGTCATTTCAGAGTCCGGAGAGTCTGTTGTAGTGTCTGCTGACCAATTTGATGGGGAAATTTCACAAGAGGTTACGGAGCTTGATATACTGAAAAGGGAATTAAAAGAACTGAGAGAAAAAATACAAGAATTTCAACAACGCAACGATTTTCTTTCAGCTTTTTTCCTATAAAATTTCCTATAAAATTTCCTATAAATTTTTACATTTTATGCCTATATATATTTTTTCTAGATATTTTGATAGAATTTAGATAGTTCTGTTCTGTAGGAGTATTGACCCAATCTTTTGATACTAGCTCATTTTCATCTTTTATAAATAATAAGGGTAGTTCAGTGTAATCGTGCTCACTATATAACAGATTTTTTATTTTGTTTATGTTTGTTTCAACTTTCGTTGTAAAACCAACTGGATTCAGGTGAAAAGAAAGAGGTGAACCAACAACAAATTGACCAAATTTTGTGTTTATTTTTTCTTGTTTCAATCCAACAGGCGGTATGTACACAACAAGCAAATCCAATTTTTTTGTCCCTCTCCTGCAACTTAGCCTGCATTAAATTCAAGCTATCTTGCAGTGTGGCACATTTGGGAGCTGGTTTAAGGAATAGTCCGCAATCTCAAGTAGGAATGCCATTATGTGGTTGCGGTAGTCACTTAAGCCAGCAGGACAAGAACATTTTGCATTGCTAACTTTTCCACTTGACCTACACAGTGCTACAGACACATCTCGTTTTTCTTTCTTCATGCTTGCCTTACACTGGCATTTTAAATAAAAGCATTTTTCATCCCATTTTTTACTCACTGAATCTGAAGTTAAATATTTCATTTTTAAACTTTCTCCCACGATCAAGAGTTTTTATTATAGAACTCTCTGGCGTTTTCCCACTTCTTAAACGATGTTCTTCAATTTCTTTTATTGTGAACGCAGGAATAAGAGATAAAGACGTTCCCCAAGTATCTAATTCAACAACTTGTTTTTTTGACTCGTTAATAATTGCAATTGGTAAATCAATATCTCTTAATAACAGTTCCAACAATTCTTCTTTACTCACAGCACTGCTTCTTCCACTTTCCGTAGCCATTTTGACAATATTGTACCATTCCAAGCCTCGGTTCTAAGGCAACTTGAAAACGGGGCAGGGAATACGAGAAATCCGTATTACACATCCAGTTTTTCTTTTTTCCACATCGCGGTTTAAGTAAAATTATATAGTGTGTTCATATTTTTCTCGAGCTATAGGTTCATACAGTTACCCATGTCTAAAATTCTCACGTACAGTATATGAAAGATCTGTTCTTCTTATAAAAAAAGTAACAAGGCTTTCAAAAAAAAAAAAATTAAATAAATACCTTACGAGTATCGCGTGAACCAATCTTTCATTTTCTTGACAATTTCCACAGCTAATTCAAACTTCGTGAAACTGCATTAAATCCAAAATATATCTTGCGGTGTATTTTTATCTCTCCTAGGATCGTATAGAGTCAATGATATTCCTCCTGAAATAGTCTGACTTTGAATAACTGTATCCATAACAGGAGCTTTATTCGACGCTTCGCCTGGAACCACCCACTGTCGTAGACAACTTGTACAAGGATAGTCTGCAATCTCAAGTAGGAATGCCATTATGTAATTGTTAACTTTTCCACTAGACCTGCCCAATGCTACAGACACATATTTTTTTTCTGCTTATTTGCCTTCATTGGCATTTTAAATAAAAGCATTGTTCATTCCATTTTGTTTTCACTGAATCTGAAGTTAAATATCTCTCGTTTTTTAAAATTTTTTCTGCGATCAGTTTTTGATATTTAACTTTCTGGCGTTTTTTTTCACTACTTAAACGATGCTTTTTAATTTGATTTAATGTGAACGCAGGAAGAAGAGACAAAGATTATCCTCAAGTATCTAATGCAGCAACTTGTTTTTTAACTCGTTAATAATTACAATTAATAAATTGATATTTCTCCATAACAGTTCCAACAATTCTTTTTACTCACAGCACTGCTACTTCCACTTTCTGTAGCCATTTTGATTACGTTCTTCCATCCTAAGCCTCGGTTCTAGGGTAACTTGAAAACGAGGCTAGGAATACGAGAAACCCGTATTCAGTGTTATTCTGCAAAGAATATTGTTCATGCAGCTCACACTCGCCATAAAAGAAAGATTTCACGAAACGTCAAAATCAACCTCATGTCCATATCATAAAGAGTTTCTGCCCTGTTTCTTTACTGATTCAACTGATTCAAGAATCACTTGTGAAGAATGAAGAACGATAGGAACATGATGTGCATTGAAGAACTATGAAGTGCAAAAAGCATTACGCTCGGATTAGTCATTTTTTAAAGTGAGCCCACGAATGCAAGCAGTCAGGACTGTAATATTAGTATCGAAATTGTTTACCCAGGATAAGGACTTATTACATCAAAGTTACAATATAACTGTATAAGTAATCAAAATACAAACAGTGAAATTAAAAATACCACCCAACTTAATTTAACATGTCTTCACTAGTCTTCAAAGTTAAGGTGTGTTTACAAATTCACGTCACTAGACTCTCTTGGACATCATACTAAAATTCTGATCATAATACAGTGGCCCGTGTATATAAAAAAGAATGGCCTAAAAGAGAGAATAAAGTAAGCATTAAAATCTTTATTACCTTCTTAAATTCAGCGATCATTTATGGTTTAAAACGATTAAAATAAAAAAAATTTATGTGCTTCTTAAAACGCGAATCAAATCTAATGTCTGCAATTTCATTTAACCTTACTGAGCAGTTACGTTTTTAGTTAAAATATTTGTAGCGCAGAAATCCACTTTAAGACACGAAAAATGGGTAAAACCATTGCTAGCGTATTTATTTTTATGGTTCTTTCTTTGTTTAAGTTACTTTTTTATCATGTTTGTACGACCATGATATTTAACTCCATTATTATTAACTTTAGAATCGTTACTTTTTTATCTACATGTGCAGTAGTTCAGGTTAATCTTCGTAGTGGAGAATTATTTAGTCGAGTTGTTGTATTGTAAATGAAAAAGTAAGCTGTTGACGTTACGATCTTTTTGTTAACAACTGTTCATACTTTTATACGATGAACGTGATAGAGCAAATGCCTTGTTGATCTTTGCGCACCCTAAATTACCCTGATATTTACAACACAAAAACATTTTAATCCAAAAATGTAAAAAATACGGATTATTCGCTAATTATTAGCTAATGTACACCTCAATGATGTGTGCGTTACTTGATAATTTCTTAAAGTGGAGTGCATAAAGATGTCCAAAAATTGTCCTAAAGAGTAATTTTTAAGTATTGTGATTTTTTTTTCCTTACGACAAAACTTCTGGAAAAGTACCCAAACACCAGAACTTTTCAACGCCTGGAATTTAATTTCGATTGGATTCTATAATATTGTCCTGCAAAAGTCAGAAAAGTTGTACTGAAACTCCTGAAATTTAGATTTTAATTCCCTGCTGCCAAGTTGTGCCACAATCTTCTTTGATTTTTTTTGGATCTTCCTTTCATAGAAGTGTTATGTTGTCTACATTATTTATTTTATTTTTAACGAAGCTTGTAAATAAAACTGTGTATTGTTAGTTAAAATTTTTAAAATATATTTGGTTTTGTTATTTGTTGAAAGAGCAACGTACTATTAAAACTGCTTTTTGGTAGCTAACTAATCTTATAATCCGTTCTCCTAACCCACTAAGGGAGAAGTCAAAATGAAACTCTCAGTATATTTTTTCCAGCTGATTCTTAGCTGGATAGCTACTCGCTGTTTTGCCTATGGCCAGCTATAGCTAGCGCGCTATGTAGTTTTATTCAAATGGCGTATACGCGAGTTGTTTGGTATAGTAAGCGATCGTCGTGTCGACATTTTTGCATGTTTTTCCACGCATGCATTGCTTTCCATCATGCTTTGCGTGCAAATTCAAGTTTTAAGTCCAACCTGATCCAGCGCTACAGCTGTGTGCGTATCCATAGTTATATGACTATGGCGTATCTTGATATTTGTTAAATTGGCAAAAAGAACAAAGACTGTGTTATGCATTTGATCACAAATATTGTTATAGACTGTTATTTTAATATTATTTGATGAGCTATGCTAGATACTCCTTCAAATTTTCATGTTTTTAACAAGGCGGATTTTGTTCGAGAGCCGAGTTCAAGGACGCAATATTTGTTAGACTCCGGCTTCTTTACTTTACCACGCTGCGAATCATTGTGTTGGTGTGTTGGTATAATTATTTAACTGTCTAAATTTCAGTTCTATCAAGGTTTAGGATATTCTCTACATTGTGTCTATGTTTTCGCCTATTAAGATGAAAATAACACGTTTTCTAGCCATGTGAAAATCTGAACCAAACCAATTTCAAGATTTTAGCTAGCTAACATATATTTCAAGGCAGCATCCTCCTCCTGAAGCCAGCTAGCTGACTAGCCTTATTTATTCTTATTATTTTAAAGTTTGGTATATTATTATTTATTTTTATGTTGGGGTTGTGGCTCTCTTCTAGCTAGCTCTTTAGTTACTTCTGGGCTAAAAGTAGTCAAATGCAGTTTGGGCTAGCTACACAAAATTCATATGAATATTTGTTATGTTAAATGCAGTTAAGTAGGTAGTGGCACCATTTATTAGTGTTATGAAAACTTACTCCACAAAATAGAATTTCTGAGTGATTTTTTTTAGCTCGACAGGGTAACGACAGGCTGTTTTTCCTATGTTCTTATTTAAACCGAAGTTGCAATAAAGTTTTTTTAAAAAGGATATATTACGCCTAAAAACATTGACGACACAGTTTACCTGTACTAAGCGCTCAGTCCAATGTTGTTTTCTGAGTTTCTGTTTATCCGAAGTTACGATAATGTTTTTTTTTCAAAAAAGGGTATTATGGATATGTGTCATTGTTTTCCTGTAGTAATCCCTCAGCCCGGAGTAATATTCATCTTTGAACTTTTGGCGGAACGCTCTCTGAAAAATAAAAAAGGTTGGCCAATTATTTTTACTATAACAGGGTAGCAATGAGTTGTAAACTGTGTTTTTATTTCAGCTAAAGCTGTGAAAAGTTATTTTTTTCAAAATATATTACACCAGAAACATCATGTTCTGTGCCTCACTAAATTTTTGACATACGATACTAAAGCCCTTCACCTGAATGTATGGCACAGCTTACACCTCTTATTAATCGCTCTTCCAGTTGTTCAACGCCAGGTAACACAGTTACTTGTGCTTAAGGATTTAGTCTCTATTGTTAATTCTAAACCAATGAACCTTTTTGTGTCTTTCATCTTCTTCCATTTCCTTTTTTGTTTTTAAACTTGTAAGATCTAACTTTATGGTCAAATCTGAGATATCTTAAACGTGATAAAGATTTTAGTCATGTCACAGGTATAATAAAACATTTCCGAAATATCACTACACCACAAGCAATAATATTTAATACATTGATTGCTAAAACGTCTTCGTTTCTTTCTTATGAATGTTAAGTGTAGTGCAGTATTGTTAAAGTATTAATTTTCACTTTTTGTATATTTGTACTACACGAAACATTTTGCAAGTTCAAGATAATACCATGGGATAATACCTGTTTATTTCAAAAACGGAACAACATTGTAAAAGTTCTGTACAAAACAGACTACTGGCGACCTAGGTATAGAGAACAAAATTACACACGAACAAGAATCCGAAATCTTTTAGCCTGCAAGGGCTTTTCATTATTTTTTTAGCTTATCAGGACGCTTTTAGAAAACTATTTGATATAAAATGAAGAATTCATTGTTTGTCCTACGAGCAGCATCAACTGTAAACCCGTAGGCTACTGTAAACCAACCTGTCATGCTTAATGAACGATTACAAGTCTGCCCTATTGTAAATGCTTACGCGTCCTTACCCACCTAGATAAAAACAAATTTTGTGTCTGTTCATGTGGAAAATGTTTCAGTGCCAAGTAGGGACACTCGGTATGTTAATTAAAAAATTCTAAGCTATTATGATGGTCAAATAAAGCGTGTACACTGTGCCAGTGACTTTAAAAACATGGTCGAAATGTTAGGAAAAACGTTCCCTTATCCAAATGTCATGAAAGCTGAGTTTGATTATGTTTCTTAACCTGATAATTTCAATGGTTGTAGGAAACAGTAAATAATGTCCAGGAAATTCAAGGCCAAATTTTGGCTCGAAACCCTGACTTGATATGAACTAACAGAATGTGTTTGCGTTCATACCGCCATCACGAATATGCTCAACGAGATCTCCATGGGCGGGAAAACCTTTATGAACAGAAAAAAATTACAGTAACATTTTCCCATCCGCCGAGAACTAGCCCAGAATCCTTTCTATCGAGTTACGTCACGGACAAATTGACGGCTGTCAGACAAGTCCACACTGGTACATTGTCTGTGATATAACGTCATACTTTTCTCTTTGCTACTTTTAGCATTCACACAGCCAGTCAAATAACACTAACACGCGATTTGTTTATATGCGCAGCATTTCTTGTTTATATTTTAAATTTGCCAGCGAACAGTAAAATAAAAATGTATTCACATCATTCTAGATAGATAAACGTGCATATTTTACATCGCTACCCTCGCCAATATCAAGGGATATAATACCCTGCCATGGCTTATATGAAGAGTCCTGGAATATTTAATGTTCTTTTTTGAGCTACGCAAACGTTATTAGGGTCCGCGCTCTACCAGACTCCCTATAACATTCAACGGCCCATGCAGTGTTAACGTACTAATTTTTTAAAAAAACATGTAAAGTATATAAGCATGTAAACATTATCTATAAAATTCTTTGCTACTGTAGCAACATCTTGAAGAAGAAATTAGCTTCCTTCCTTAAATTTGGGTATTTTTGTTATATTTAGCACTTCTTAAGCTTACAAGGTTTATTTCGTAAATCCAGTATAATAAAAAGAATCGGCTAGCGTATTGTAAACTCGACTTACCAGATGTATGTACATGGAAGTTGCGCTTTAGTGCCTTCTGGCTGCAAAGCTTTGAAAAATTTCCAAAGACACTGGCGTTGAATTACCACAAGACGTAAAACATGTGGCAAGTTATAACTGAGAAGTGTTTTACAAGTCGAACCTATGTAGGGATCTGCTTCTCCAACAACGATCAAAAACTGTTAGAGGAACTAGGAACGGAGATTAACAATTGAAAACGTGTGCTCGCATTGAAACTCGTTAAAAGTGTTTTGCATGCTTGACCGCTGTAGAGGGCTTGGTTAGGCTTCAATAATCAAAAAATGTTTTGGAGTCGTGGGGCCGGGAAAACCACTGAGAACGTGTGACCGCTTTTAGCATTAAACGGAAACGCTTTAGCCTATGCGGGCCGTTTAAGGAATACTGTATTCCGAACGCTGGTGAAACATTACGTTTCTTACCTGAAGCGCATTTGTTAAATACAAGAACTTGTAAGCGCTAGAAGTATAGTGTTATATTTCTTTATGATGTCTGTAGAGGCATTTCTTTAATTAAATCGTCGGATTAATACAACATTCGGCATTTTTCGGCTCCATATATATATATATATATATATATAGACGGAACGTTATTTCGTACTTTACTACAAAATAAACATAAGAATATTGGATCATATACCGATATAAGAGTTATTGCAAGAGCGAGAAAATGTGACGTATGTTATGTAAACATTACGTGCATTTGTCGGCACTTTTCCGACAATGACAACTTTTTTCCCAAGAGCTTTCTCGCCTTATCAAACTTTCTTCTGCATGTAATAGATGTATAGATACCGTATAAATATTCGTTTTTAGAAATTTTGTTTTATTTCTTATGAAGTAAACTAAAAGATCGTCTTTAAGGTGCAAGCTTGTTCCCATGACATCATTAACTATATGACCTTTTAATAAAAGAGACTTGGTAACGAATTTGTAAACCTATAATACACTATTTTATATACCCATATTCCTAAGGAAGCCGTTCCAATATAAGGAACCTAGCAAGCCCTAAAAACAAGGTTGAAATCATACTTTAAGCTAAATGCCGGCCGAATGTTCTTATAGAATTAGGTAAACTGTATGCATTTCGAATGGGGTTAAAAAGATGTAAAATATGGAAGAAAATCATGAATTCTTCCTGAAACCATTTTCATCCGGTATTTACTTAGTTCCCTGTTTCCCTTGGCAAGAGATCTGGTGACTAGTTTTACTAAATACGTATTGAACAAAACCCTAGTGAAGGCAAATATTCAGCTACGAAGCGTGAAATATTTCAGATTTTTGTTTTTATAATTAATTTGTCTGTTTTTATTTCTAATTTAATTTCTGATTTTATTTCCTATAGTTTTCTTTCAAATCGACACTTGTGTCAAGTGTCAGCAGTAATTATTTGTAAGAAGGGAAAAATAAATTTGTAATTGTAATGTTGTTTTTTGAAATTCAGCGTGACAAAATAGACGAGTTAGCCGATAACTTCACAACTACATACAGTATATACTTCCGAGTAAACCGTACCCAGTCTTTTTTATGCACACTTCTCCGCTGTTGCTAATAATCGAAGGTTTGATTAGCCCACGAAACAACCTAACAGTACTTAGCATTCTGCTGCAATCAAAACAGCATATTTTTTTCAATTTTTATTTAAAATAAGACTAAAAGATAAGGTGATGGAAAACAGGTCAAATTTTATCGCATTAACATGTAAACAATTTTGTCGATGGAAACGATTTTTGCCATTGATTTTCAGGAAATTTCTGTCAACGTGCCATTGATGTGGTAATAGGGTGGGTTTGATGGAAGGTCTGAGTTTAAAGGGACGATGCATTTTAACTCACATGCGTGAATATTTCGAAACTCTTGAAGTGTCAAAACGTACTATTGACATTACAACACACAAAGGTGTGGACAAAAATGTTACTACTTTCCCGCCGCGCTTATATTTCAAGGTACATCCGTTATCGAACAATAAAACAACCCTGCGAAGGAGAGCAGGCGTATTTCGTCCTGTCTTGTTCGCGCTTACCTGCGTTAGTATTGCACGAACATTTCACAATGTCGGAAAGCGTTTTGAGTTTAAAAATGAAATTTCGGTGGAGTTTTTATCAGTATCTCGGACATCCTGAAGAATCATTTTTAGGCAAAGAAAAAATGAAAACATCTGATATGGGTAAGTAATCCAAGAGAAATTTTTAATTCGAGGATAACTAGGGGAAATGTTATACATAGCTTGGCAGGCTAAGTGATGTAGGTGACTAGTAGTAAGCCCGTGGAAAAATCCACGAGAATTTACCTGTCGCTACTTGCATTTTCTCATATCTGGCTTGCATGCGGAAAGTCGGGACTATAACATAGGCGAGACGTTATCCCGCGAAAAATTACACAAGAATCTGCCCGTCGCATTTACTATTTTGTTTTTCGTAGCCTGGCTGTTTTTTCACCCACATGCATAGACTAGTCGTTAACCTGTGAAGAAATCCACGGAGTCGCCCGTCCTTTATATATCGCATTTCGTGTTTCCGTAACAGAACGCGTCTTTGGCGGAAAGACAGACAGACAGACGACGACTATTATTAAAGAGACTAGTCGTTAGCCCGTGTAAAGTTTTTCGGGTTTGCCCCGCGCACAGATTTTGATCAGAAATAAAGCTACTATGCAACCAATTTAAACAGAATACGGTTTTTAGTTTTACAGGCTAAATGTTATAAATAGTTTCCCGGGCTAACTATCATACATACCTTAATATGCTGGATATTATGGACGTCATTTATGCGTTTGTGGTAGTTTGTTTCTATGGTTACCTACGCGAGTTTTTAATGACTTAGACAAAAAAAATTGTGAATTAATTCAGGGTTATTTAGATGTCTCACTTATTCTTTCTCAATACAATGAAAGCGCGACCTTTCTTACGTCGGTATTCATAGTTCGAACAAGTTTCTTGTTTCATGCCCTGTAATGTATTGAATAATTCGTTCAACTCGGTTTATATATTTTTACTGAGTGTTCTACGATTCTTATTTCTCTAGAAAACTCTTCAATCACGTTCTCTATCAGTGGAATTTTATCAACAAATCGTTCTAAGAAAGAAAAGGAGAATGAAAATACGCGGAATAAAAGTTCAGCCTACACAACATCTGGAGACCCGTGTTGTAATTTTACAACATCTAGTGGACCATACTACAGTCGAGTTATCAGAAGAAACGAGGAAAGTTGTGAAGGACCTCTTCCGCTACCAGTTATCAGACATGCTGCGTCGTTACGAAATTTTTCGTACCATGATCAGCCACCATATTTAAATAGGGAATTCGGAACGATACACGGGGAACCTAATTGGACACAATCGTATCAAAGACTAACGGATCCAATTTCTCCAATTAAAAAAGAATCCTGCGTGACATGGTCACGAAAATCTCCAGATGAAACTGTCAAGAAACAACAAACGGCGGAAAAACGAAGTTCTCCAACTGGAAGGTTTCGTCCTCCCCCGTTTTTTGAAACTGTGCTTGCTCTTCGAAAGAGACTTTACTATTTAGGGGGTAAAGATTTCTCTACGGAGGAACCACCAACGGATCGAAATGTTCATAAATTATGGAGGGCAATGGAAAAACACAAAGTTAATTATGTAAGTTTTCTTCTAAACTTTTTTTTTGCGAAAAGAATTTAAAAGTTAGTTCTGCAACAAATTGATCGCTTAATTTATCGATTGATTGATTGATTCATGATTGATTGATTGATTTATTGATTGATTGATTGATTCGTGAATTGATTGATTGATTGATTAATTGATTGATTGATTTCCTTTAGTCTCTGCAGCATTACTTTTATGTTGCCAGTTTAAGCAACAGATGTTTCGACCTCGTTGAAGGAATCCACCAAAAAGTTACCCTCGGCCTGCTTGAAGGTTCTCGCGAAAAGGAAGTTAACCAGAGTTATTTCAACTTCTTGTATGGAAGGACAGAAGAAGAAAGATACAGGTTATTATGTCTGCTGGAAAAAGGACAAATATCTCCCAAAGAATTTGTAAAAGTAAGTTTTACTAATTTCGGAGCAACAACATGCAACTCTCCTCCTTCTTCCCCTCCCCTCCCCCTCCCCCCCCCCCCCCCCCCCCCCCCCCCGCTAAAATAAATAATCGCTATAACAGTAATTTTTTATGGAACGCTGCCAGCTTACGGCAGGGGTGGAGCTATCCACCCACGTAGTAAAAAGGACGTTTGTAAATGACTAAAATGGCCCAAACAAAGGCTTTACCTCCTTCCCCCAATCCTGCTTTAAAAACCACGTCGGAGTGTCTGATCCTGATAAAAAGATCAGGTTTATTTTAATATTATTCATCAGTAAACTTTAACATTTTTATCTTTTAGCAAAAGCAGAACAACTGTACAAAGACGCAACAGGTTAGTTTAACTTAGCTTAAGGAACTTAAAATGAACACAAAGTCTCACATGGTTCATCAAACTAATTTTCCAGATATTAAACGCTTGGAAGACTTCAAGCTTAAGGGCAACATAATATACCTCTATGAGTAAAACCCATTGATTTGTTTTAATGTAGTTTATATTCGAATAATTTTTGTTCTTTGCTTTATGATGGTATGACAAGTGGTAAATTATTTTTAAAAATAATATTTCAGGTTTCATCGACAACATGTCATAGTTGTGAAGTCACCGTTACAAGACTAACGACAGAAAAAGCTGAATTGGAAGAAAAGTATCACACGTTAAAACGAAAGTATGACGAGGTAAGACATTTGTTGTATTATAGAAAATTACAGGCCAACCTTGTTCTTAGGATTTTTTAGATTCTTATGTAAAAACGTAAACAGTCCTGGGGATGAAGTTGAAGTCAGTTAGTAATTTATACCAACAGCCAAGACTAAGGACTTCATAAATTTATGTGTAAATGTCAGTTTGCAATAGCTTTTAACAAGTTCTACAAGGACAATACAAATTATGGGTAATAATGAATTTCAAAAACGAAAATTCATCTACCTTTCCCTTGGTGCATTTTACGTAGCTGATAAATTCTGCCATCCTTTTCAATTAGCTAAGAATCTGGGACTGAGGTTGCAAACATGTCTGTTGAAAATTGGTGAGGTCACAAATTTAGCCATAACCAGTCGAGAGAATTCTTTTAAGCATACCAGTAACTCAGCGACCACTTTCAACCAATAACGTCTCGGCCTAGGTTTAGACTTCAAATCAAGGACCAGAATAACTCAAGCATAAACGATTCAATTTTGTTTCAGCTTCTTCAAAGTAATTCAGATGAGAACTTGGAACGAAAAAGAAAACGATCATCAAATGATTTTGACGTCGCAGCGTAACATATTTTAAATCTTTGATGTTTTTTACACTGTATATATGCGATATTTATTTATTCTTAGCAGCATATAAGGTTGCCTATTTTATATTATTTATGACACAACTCTCAAAGTTTACCCTTCGTCCCCAGGGATGTTAAGCTTTTCTATTGAGACGGGAAGCTTAAATAAAAAACATCTAACAAGTCCTGGGGATGAGGTTGATATTTACTAGATTTTTTATTTGTATTCGCACATATTGTGTCAATGACATGGATTTACAACCACGAAAACAAAAACAAAAAAAACGTACAAAAACTTAGAGCATTTTTATACAACACAGTCTTTCCCAATTCATTTTTTCTCGTTAAGATCCCATGAACATGCAGTTCCAACCGTAATCAAAAAGCTTACTGCTTCCATTAATTTTTTTATATTTGCTGCACACATGTGCAATAAGTCCACTCCAGGTTAATCGTTGTACATAAAAATTTTGGCGGCACGGGAGGGCCCCAGAAATACGTCTGTCACGCAAAATGGTAACCGGAGTAGCGAGACACACGAGATGTGGTAAATAAAAGACGGGCAAACCCATGGATTTATCCACGATTCACCGATTATTAGGTTCACAAAATTTTCAATTTTTTTTAATATTGCGCAAGTATAACTCTACCTCCAAAGCAGGGAAATATGAAAAAAACAATACCTTTTTAGTTTATTTAATTATTATAATATATAATAATTATAAAAATAATTTAGATCATTTTTCGGTATAAATAAATAGCATAAATTTTCGTTTCTTTTTTGTTGAGGTTTCTGCCAGTGGTGTGAGAAAGGTAGGACATGGTTAAAACATTAAACACAAAGCCGCGAAGATAATGCTATAATACCATTCCAAAACTTGGTTTTATAATGCATTTTAAAATCTCACAATATACTCCAAAATAGCTCGGGTTACAACTTCTGCGTTTTAATGCGCTACTTTAGAATTTTTAATGCTATATACTTGTGGGTGAAACGGTCTGTCGAATAATTCATGATATTCCGCCCCTATTAATTAATGGAATTAATCATTTTGATTTTCATTTTAATCATTCGAATCGTTCAAGAATTAATTTCTTGGGCAGACCACATGGGGACCGAGATTTTAGATAGACTTTGGATAAAGAGAAGTTCGAGATAGTAGTCGAGATAGAGAGATTCCACTGTAGTTCGCAGGCCTATCTTTTGAGATAAGATAACCCTTGTTTAAAAGTGACTGACCCTTGTTTTAAAAAATACAACAACAAAAAAATGGAATCAGTTAATAAACTTTAAGGAATTCACGTAATCACCTAGTCCATTTATTGTGGATTAACTTAAGACTCACACTGTCGATTTCAGAAGGCTTAAAAAAAGGAAAGTACCATTCATTCAATGTGAAGTTTTATTATTCTTCATTTTTTACAACGCAAATAAAACACATCTAATAAAGTGTCACGCCACATGACAAATGGAATATAACAGATTACAAGGAGGGAAAAATTTCCCTCAACATTACGTCATAACTTGCTGGTATGCAAAATTTCAACTGTAAACCAAGTAGGATTCGAACCTACGTCTAGACATTTGAAGATGTCCTGCTTTTCCACTAAGCTATTGGTGTTACAGTCGAAACTCCGCAGTCAACAAGTCAATCGGTGATATTTTGGAAAATATTAAAAATTTAGTTTAAAAAAGGGTCGGAAAGGGAAGGAGTGAGTGTGAGAATGGGAGGAATATGCGGCGTTATACTTTATTTGATATGCTAGGTTTAACAAGACATTAAAGTTCTTTATTTCTTGATATGGTTGTAGTAGAAAAAAGAATTCAACTCCACAAGATCGCAGAAAAAGCTTAGCAATTTCTTCTTTGCGGCACAATTATTTTCTCCACATATGCGTCATTATGTGTAGTCACGCTTGGGATTCTTCTTTACTTCCATAATTATTCATCAACCAAACACAATGTCAGTTGCTTCCATACAAATTTTTCCTTGAGGGTTTCTAAAAACATGAAGATTACTGAGACTACCATCGCCGAAAATAATTTGTATTCATTCTGTTCCAAACAAAACCCTTAGTATCCAAGTTGAAACTCTAAAAGACATTTCACCAGACTTACCATTGCCAACGTCCTTGGTATTCAAGCAGATATTTGACATTTTCATCCTTAAGCAAGACCTTTCTCACCATCCGAGGGTACAACTTGAGATGCTTTGTCATTTCCTTTTCCACTGACATTTTCTTTCAGATATTTTAACCCTTCTCCAAGTTCTTTCTTAGTTTTGGATGCTCTTTCCCATTATATTTCTCACTGACATCCTCTGTCAGACCTCAAGGTTTAATTTCATTTTTCATCATAGATAAAATTCCTTTTTATGATCGACGATGGCGGTTTCAGATACTTTTTCATTGTTTTTCTTATTGATATCTCCATTGATGCTTCAGGTAGTATTTAACCCCTCTTCCAAAAGGGCTGTTTCGAATGATCTTTATCAATTTGAACACTGAAATCTTCTTTCTCTCTACGAGATGTTGATTCACCTTTCAAATTTGTACAATTTCTTTCAAGTTATCAGACTGGGCTGCTTCGGAAGCTTCCGCATCACCATTAACACACAAATATCTTCTTTCACTCACCAATATCTTAATTCTCTTTTTGTTCTCGTACGAATTTTGTCTCATCACCTAAAATAGGGACGCAGGATGCACTTTCATATTCTCGATCATTGATATCTTTTTACTATCTTTCCGATGTTATTTTTCTTTTCGTTCTTGTACAAATTCTGTCTTAGCATCCGAGAGGGCGGCTTCGGATGCTGTTTCATATTCTTAGTCATTCATATCCTCTTTCTATCTTCCCGATGTTATTTCTCTTTTCGCTCCTGTACAAATTCTGTCTTAGCATGCGAGAGGGCGGCTTCAGATGCTGTTTCATATTCTTAGTCATTCATATCCTCTTTCTATCTTCCCGATGTTATTTCTCTTTTCGCTCCTGTACAAATTCTGTCTTAGCATCCGAGAGGGCGGCTTCGGATGCTCTTTCATATTCTTAATCATTGATTTCTTCTTTCTATCTTTCCGATGTTATTTCTCTTTTCTTTCTTGTACAAATTCGGTCTCAGCATCTGAGAGGGCGGCTTCGGATGCTCTTTCATATTCTTAATCATTGATATCTTCTTTTCATCTTTCCGATGTAATATCTCTTTTCGTTTTAGTACAAATTCTCTTTTAGCATTGGAAAAGACGGCTTCGGATGCTCTTTCAATTCTTTAATCATTGATATCTTCTTTCTATCTTTCCGATATAATATCTCTTTTCCTTTTTGTACAAATTCTCTCTTAGCATCCGAGAGGACGGCTTCGGATGCTCTTTCATATTCTTAATCATTGATATCTTCTTTCTATCTTCCCGATGTTATTTCTCTTTTCGTTCCTGTACAAGTTCTGTCTTAGCATCCGAGAGGGCGGCTTCGGATGCTCTTTCATATTCTTAATCATTGATATCTTTAATTCTATATTTCCGATGTAATATCTCTTTTCGTTTTTGTACAAAATCTCTCTTAGCATCCGTAAGGACGGCTTCGGAGACTCTTTCAATTCTTTGATCATTGATACCTTCCTTCTATTTTCCCGATGTTATTTCTCTTTTCGTATCTGTGCAAGTTCTGTCTTAGCATCCAAGAGGGCGGCTTCGGATGCTCTTTCATATTCTTAATCATTCATATCCTCTTTCTATCTTCCCGATGTTATTTCTCTTTTCGTTTTTGTACAAAATCTCTCTTAGCATCCGTAAGGACGGCTTCGGAGACTCTTTCAATTCTTTGATCATTGATACCTTCCTTCTATTTTCCCGATGTTATTTCTCTTTTCGTATCTGTGCAAGTTCTGTCTTAGCATCCGAGAGGGCGGCTTCGGATGCTCTTTCATATTCTTAATCATTGATATCTTTATTTCTATATTTCCGATGTAATATCTCTTTTCGTTTTAGTACAAATTCTCCTTTAGCATTGGAAAAGACGCTTCGGATGCTCTTTCAATTCTTTGATCATTGATACCTTCCTTCTATTTTCCCGATGTTATTTCTCTTTTCGTATCTGTGCAAGTTCTGTCTTAGCATCCGAGAGGGCGGCTTCGGATGCTCTTTCATATTCTTAATCATTCATATCCTCTTTCTATCTTCCCGATGTTATTTCTCTTTTCGTTCTTGTACAAATTCTGTCTTAGCATCCGAGAGGGCGGCTTCGGATGCTCTTTCATATTCTTAGTCATTGATTTCTTCTTTCTATCTTTCCCATGCTATTTCTCTTTTCTTTCTTGTACAAATTCGGTCTCAGCATCTGAGAGGGCGGCTTCGGATGCTCTTTCATATTCTTAATCATTGATATCTTTATTTCTATATTTCCGATGTAATATCTCTTTTCGTTTTTGTACAAAATCTCTCTTAGCATCCGTAAGGACGGCTTCGGAGACTCTTTCAATTCTTTGATCATTGATACCTTCCTTCTATTTTCCCGATGTTATTTCTCTTTTCGTATCTGTGCAAGTTCTGTCTTAGCATCCGAGAGGGCGGCTTCGGATGCTCTTTCATATTCTTAATCATTCATATCCTCTTTCTATCTTCCCGATGTTATTTCTCTTTTCGTTCTTGTACAAATTCTGTCTTAGCATCCGAGAGGGCGGCTTCGGATGCTCTTTCATATTCTTAATCATTGATATCTTTATTTCTATATTTCCGATGTAATATCTCTTTTCGTTTTTGTACAAAATCTCTCTTAGCATCCGTAAGGACGGCTTCGGAGACTCTTTCAATTCTTTGATCATTGATACCTTCCTTCTATTTTCCTGATTTTATTTCTCTTTTCACTCCTGTACAAGTTCTGTCTTAGCATGCGAGAGGGCGGCTTCGGATGCTCTTTCATATTCTTAATCATTGATATCTTCTTTCTATCTTCCCGATGTTATTTCTCTTTTCGTTCCTGTACAAGTTCTGTCTTAGCATCCGAGAGGGCGGCTTCGGATGCTCTTTCATATTCTTAATCATTGATATCTTTATTTCTATATTTCCGATGTAATATCTCTTTTCGTTTTTGTACAAAATCTCTCTTAGCATCCGTAAGGACGGCTTCGGAGACTCTTTCAATTCTTTGATCATTGATACCTTCCTTCTATTTTCCCGATGTTATTTCTCTTTTCGTATCTGTGCAAGTTCTGTCTTAGCATCCGAGAGGGCGGCTTCGGATGCTCTTTCATATTCTTAATCATTCATATCCTCTTTCTATCTTCCCGATGTTATTTCTCTTTTCGTTCTTGTACAAATTCTGTCTTAGCATCCGAGAGGGCGGCTTCGGATGCTCTTTCATATTCTTAATCATTGATATCTTTATTTCTATATTTCCGATGTAATATCTCTTTTCGTTTTTGTACAAAATCTCTCTTAGCATCCGTAAGGACGGCTTCGGAGACTCTTTCAATTCTTTGATCATTGATACCTTCCTTCTATTTTCCTGATTTTATTTCTCTTTTCGCTCCTGTACAAGTTCTGTCTTAGCATCCGAGAGGGCGGCTTCGGATGCTCTTTCAATTCTTTAATCATTGATATCTTCTTTCTATTTTTCCGATGTAATATCTCTTTTCGTTTTCGTACAAATTCTCTTTTAGCATTGAAAAAGACGGCTTCGGATGCTCTTTCAATTCTTTGATCATTGATACCTTCCTTCTATTTTCCCGATGTTATTTCTCTTTTCGTATCTGTACAAGTTCTGTCTTAGCATCCGAGAGGACGGCTTCGGATGCTCTTTCATATTCTTAATCATTGGTATCTTCTTTCTATTTTTCCGATGTAATATCTCTTTTCGTTTTAGTACAAATTCTCCTTTAGCATTGGAAAAGACGCTTCGGATGCTCTTTCATATTCTTAATCATTCATATCCTCTTTCTATCTTCCCGATGTTATTTCTCTTTTCGTTCTTGTACAAATTCTGTCTTAGCATCCGAGAGGGCGGCTTCGGATGCTCTTTCATAATCTTAATCATTGATATCTTCTTTCTATCTTCCCGATGTTATTTCTCTTTTCGTTCCTGTACAAGTTCTGTCTTAGCATCCGAGAGGGCGGCTTCGGATGCTCTTTCATATTCTTAATCATTCATATCCTCTTTCTATCTTCCCGATGTTATTTCTCTTTTCGTTCTTGTACAAATTCTGTCTTAGCATCCGAGAGGGCGGCTTCGGATGCTCTTTCATATTCTTAATCATTGATATCTTTATTTCTATATTTCCGATGTAATATCTCTTTTCGTTTTTGTACAAAATCTCTCTTAGCATCCGTAAGGACGGCTTCGGAGACTCTTTCAATTCTTTGATCATTGATACCTTCCTTCTATTTTCCTGATTTTATTTCTCTTTTCGTTCTTGTACAAATTCTGTCTTAGCATCCGAGAGGGCGGCTTCGGATGCTGTTTCATAGCTTTGATCATTGATATTTTCTGTTCATCTTCCCGTTGTTATTTCTCTTTCCGTTCTTGTACAAAATCTCTCTTAGCATCCGAGAGGGCTGTTCAAATGCTCTTTCATTTTCTTGATCATTGATATCTTATTTTTATCTTATCGATTTTATTTCTCTTTTCGTTCTTGTACAAAACCTATCCTTGCATCCAGGAGGGCGGCTTCGGTTCGCCTTTCATAATTTAGATTATTGATATCTTTTTTTATCTTCCCGGTTGTTCTGTCTATTTCCAATTACAAATTCGAACAAAATTACAAACAAGGCGATTTCGGATGACCTTTCAAAACCTTGATCATTGATATTTTCTTTCTATCTCCCTCTTCTCTTTCGTTCTTCCACAATTTATGTCTTAGCATCTGAGAGGACTGCTTCGGATGTTTTTTCATAACCTTTTCTACTGCTCTCTTCCTTCTCTCTCCAAGATGTTATTTCACTCTTCAATAGTGTACATGCTCTTGCGAAGCATCGAGAATGTGGCTGCAAGAGATAGTAGATAACTTTATCACTGATATCTTCTTTCTGTCTGCAAGATGTTATTTCACCCCTCAACCTACAGGTTCTTTCTTAGCATCTCAGAAGGTGGCTCTGGATAGTCTTACATGACCTTTCCCATTGTTGTCTCCTTTCTGTGTCCGAGATGTTTCACTTTTTTACCCCATGAGTTTTTCCTTAGCATCCGAGATGGCCCTTTCGCATGCCCATTCATGTCTTTTCCCATTGATATCCTCTCTTTAGTGTACTCAAGATGCTGTTTCAACTTTCATCCTTGTAGAAGCTCTTGCTTAGCATCCGAGAGGGCGGCTTCGGAACCTTTTAAAATTTACCTTCCTGTTGACATCCTCGTTTTGCTCTCGTAATATTTGCTAATAATATAAACTTTCTGTCGTCAAGATCTTATTTCGTTTTTCTTCCTTTAAGAAGACCTTCTTTGGGGGTCGTACATCACGTCGGACGCTCTTTAATTACTTTTTCCATTGATATCTTCTTTCTGTACTCAGATATTTCCTACCAGCTGAGAAGCCTGCTTTGTATGCTGTTGCGTTTTCTTTCCAATTAACATCTTCTGTTACCGGAGATACTATTACACTTTTATCCTTGAACAAGATCTTTCTTTTCACCTGAGAGGGCGGCTTTGGATGGTTATTCATAACCTTTGACAGTCATATCTTTGTTTATTTCTCATTTTCTTTCATTTCTAGAAAGATTTTCATTACGTTCGGTGTCAGGAGAAATACGTCCATGGCACTTTTGCTTGATGTTATCACTGGATGCTGCAGATGATATTGCAGATTTGTTATGGTATTACTTGAACCAAAAGTTGCTTGGTATGTTGTTTGCCGCTTTTTAAAGTGTTGTGTAGAAAAGTTTGAATTTGACGTCAGATGTTGCATTTGACGTCATTGTAAACAGGATAAAATGCGACAACACTCGTCTCGTTTATTAGTAGACTTAGTTAATTAGTTATTTATTTTTTCTTCCTAACGAATAATTCCCATAAGATCCCATATTTTACAAACTACGCATCCGATTTCCCGATTCTATTTAAAGATTATTTTTATGCAGTGGGGTGTTCGTTAAATGAAACTTTCGTGCCAACATTGCTATCCCAAATCTTAACAAAGTGAAAAATATAAAGTATTTCGCAGACATAAACTTACGCGGACGACATAAATAAAAAATATATCGCGGACACAAAGTGTCGCGGATAATGGTAATGTCCTTAAAGTAACTACAGTAAAGACTACATGCTGACCTGGACATTATTGTCAATCTGTTGACGATGGAATAGCTCGATTTTCAGCGTTCTCATGCATGCCCATAGCTGAGTGAAGGGAGGGGGGGGGTGATTGATCCTCAAAAATATTGAAGATTAAAAAAACAATACTACGTTTTTCAAATTACCACCACCAACGTAGTCAGAAAAGCCTCGTCTCGCTATGCTTTACTCGATTAGTTATTTAGCTAAAACGTTATAATGTAAAAATAAAAATAGTGGTGCTGGCTGTATTTATTAAATTACATAACACAAACATCTATAGGTCGAAAAAAATTTTGTACAACCAAGGAAAAGGTGGAACCCACAGTTTTGACTATACTGTACTTTATTTTTTTACATGCTTAAGCCATATGTAAACTTGACGTCATGAGGCCAAAAATTCACACTTCAGCAGCGGATGCCGGGGTTAACTGATTTCGAGCCAGGAAAGCGAAGGAATCAGGATCAACAAAAATATTGATATGCACAGATATGCAGTTCGATTGGAAAAACCATAGTACTTTGGAAAAACATATTAAAGGAAGGGTAACTTCAGCGAGCACTCCTGCGTAGACATTAAATTATTAACCCGGGTGTGGGGGTGCGGAAAGAAACTTTGGGCGATGTAAATACATATGATTTCCGCACGAAGTCTAAATCCGTCCCTGCGAAAATAATTTATGTTTAGCACGTCATGTGTTTAAGGATAATTTTAGGAGAAAAAAATTTTATTCGCAATGAGGGGCTCATTAGCTCAAATTAAGGCCCAAGCTGCTCCGCCTTGTCTGTTGTTAATTTTTGATGTGTGGTTACAACTCATAAGCTGGCTAAGAAATTAGGTAAATTTAAAATCATCAAAATTTTGGAGTAAATAGATATTTTCTTTATGTCCTTTCTTTATTATGGCTCGAATTTCGCATATCCTGAACTTTTTCTCAGTTTTAGTATTTTTTACATCTAAATTTTCAGCCCGGGTTATCAAATAACAGTTACATACGTTGAATTTATCGAACCTTGACAAGCGATCATCATTGTGTTCACTAAAGGTAAACATTATACAATGTTTAACTCTATTTTAAAAAGATCGTTTCAAAGTAGCAAGTAATATCTTTATCCAGTATTAGCCTCCGCGCAACACTACAGCTCAGAAATACTAGCTTTGTTTGAATTCTTTTAAATAAGTTAGTTAAATCCGAATTTAAACCCACGCAGAAAGTGTTCTCTGAAGCTAACTACCTCCCACGCCATAAGTTGTCTCCGTGCGTCGATGACATATTCCTGCATGTAATATAGTGAGTTTGACCGTGATACTAATGCTGCTCACCAACGCGATTCTCAAATTAGCTCCGATTTAATAAGAATGTAGTTTAACCTGATTAAAATTGCTTTGCTTTATACAGTATTGCTTTTATCCAGGTAGGATTTATAAATCCCTCACTTCGTAACTTCGCTCCCAGCGCCTGTTATCTCTCTTTTTTTGTCGGGACGGCGAGATAAACATGTTTGTCTCGCCGTCCGGATGTGACAAAAGATACGAGATGCCGTGGGGTCGTTGGGCGGGGTTTTCAATCTTAGGCAGCCACCCTACTCTGGATTGAGCGACTTCTTCTATCCTTATTTCTGCAAGAAAAGCATCTTTTGCTTTTGCTTTTAAAAATTCATGAGCGGGTGAGAACAAGATTTTGTTGGGGGCGTAAATACACAGCCACGTATTTAACGGTAGACAAAACTTTGACTATTATTTAAATAAGCGAAGTGCTTTACTTTCAACGTATGAACAAATTAAGTAGTTGTGGACTCCACTAAAACTCAATCATGCTACAAGTTAGACAAATTTGACACGCTAGACGCGGAGTTCTAATATTCAAATAAACAAAGGGTGACCCACACGAAAAAATTGTTGCCTTCAAAAGCAACTGTTAGAAATTTATCAGTGCTTGGATTTGTAATACCTTGCACAGACACGTGTGTCGAATCTTCTCCTTCGCTAGACCGACAGTTTGCACCGATATATGTATTTGCTACGACTTTATAGTTTTTCTCGGTTTTATGTCGTACTTTGTCGCGCACTTTGGTTGAAATTTCCTTACACCACATTGTGCATAATGCTTGGTCGTACGTTTTGTTTAGAAGAACACTTTCTATTTCGAGCTCAACTAGATATTTTAACTGGTTTATATTTTCAGCTAAGTTTGCGTTCTCGAAGATGTCTTTGCTTTCAGCCGACAATCGTCGTTTTTTATCCATCGTACTTTGCCTGCGTTCTCGCATGAAACTACGAGTTCTATGCAAAGAAGTTTGAGAGTCGCTTCGAACGACTTTTGATATATCAATTTTATCGGTAATTTCTTGTACATTCGGCACGCCATTTAGGTTTGCTTTCGTTGGTGGAATTGGCGCTTTGTATTTTCGATAGCGCTTCTGCCTAATTGCATTCGGATGCTTGTGATTTTTTTGCTTGTATTTGCTTTTATTCTGATCAACAGATGGCAATTTTGGCGCTCGATTTCTATTTGTCAGCAAGGGTATCTTTTCTCGAGCATAAACCTGTTTTGTATTAGTTTTTATAAGATTACCATGAATAAAGTCATTATCATATCCATTAGTCAGATTGATATCAGAATACGCCTTACGCAAATCAAATTGGTACCCGCTGGGTGATAAGTTATTCCATTCGTCATCGTCTGCAACAGACGAACTTGGTAAAGACGACAGATCATCCGATCGTTCGACAGAATTGGTTTGAAGATCTTCGGATTGATCGGACATCTTTCTATCGTGCGGTATGGTGAAGTCGCTTTTTTCAGAGATAAAGTCAAGATATTCACTTTGGGGACGATGGAATAGCGGTTTAATATTCAGTAGGTCTCTTGAATCTATACCGGAATTTCTTTTCGCGTGAGATATAACATTCCAACCATCGGTGGTGTCATTGCTAATCAGTTCTAATCCGACGGGCATTGATGTGGTTCGCGACATTTTCTTCTGTTGCCGTGACGTCACTCTGTTGTTAAAGAATGTTCTTATACCGCTCAACTTTTTCTTCTTTTGTTGTTTCGACTGCTCGTCCACTGTTGCCATGGTAACTAAATATAACAATCGAAATCAGAAAAAAGTTGTTACGTGTAACAACTTTTTTTGTGTTTTTATTTTTTTGTGCAAAACTACACCAGACTAGTTAGGATAAAACCAAACAATATTTCCCACCTTTAGGTTTGTCATTGTTTTTTTTGGGGGAAATATTTGCCGTTGTAAAGCAACGGGCTAAAATTATAAAAAGGTTTTAATATTACAAATATATTCGAGGTAAAACAATATCTGTCGAAACGCAGACGAGTGGATTATTATCTCACCAAAAGTAACAAATGTAATATAATATTTAACAATTAGGGTCATGCAATATATGTTTTATTATAGCGAATCGCTTTTTATTATAAACAAATATTCTCACACTTTCTTTTTACGTCGCAAAGCTGACGAATAAAAAGCTTCGCTTGCTTGCTCTTGATTAAACAGATGTTCCTACGAATTTAACTTTGAAACCATGTCTTTCATAGAACGAGACGTTCGTTAGGTATCCAACACGAGCGTAATTTAGTGAAAGAAAAAACGTAAATTATTTACTCTTCTGAATCTATTATTTGAAGTATTTTTCTTTTCAAGCAAGAAGAAGAGAGAGAGAGTCGTTCTAACCTCTTAGTTTCTAATAATAAAAATTCTCTTTTTTTTAATTCACTTTTTTCCGGTTTATTAAACAAAAAATCTTGTTTGCATCAAAGAGAAAAGTTTTGTTTAGCATGTTTGAACACGTTTATCTATTGTTCAACAAAAACCAAGTTTTGTTTAGTATGTTTGAACACGTTTATCTAGTGTTCAACGAAAACCAGGAATGTCTGATCGTTTTGTTCAAACATAAATACGATATCGAAATTACGAATCGTTTTTTCCCGCGCTTTGATACCTCCGCTAAGAAGAAAAAATGATGGGACAAACTGAACAACGTACACCCGTTTAAATTTAGCTGTTGTTGGAGTTTATTTACGGTTTCCTAAGAGGTTACTTTGAATATTTTATAAGCATATAAAAACTGAGCTGTGAAATGTTTAAACTCAATATGTTCACACAAGGTGTTTTTATAAGAATGTCTGAATTTAAGCTGAGGCTGGACGTTCTTTTATACACACTATTAAGGCTCCACATGTTCTTACTGGTGTGTTTTTTTTTAATATAGGAAAATGTATTGTCATGAATGATGATAAGATTTTTTTGCACTAATAGAAATATATTAAATTAATGTTAAAGTTTTTGCAAAAACATACATATATTAGCAAAAAGAAAAGGGATTGTTTGAAAATACCGTAATTCCTCTTTTTAGCCCCTTGGGGGCTTGTTAAATTTTAGAGGTTTTAGACGGGGGCTTAATAGAAGGGGGGCTAAATAAAGGGAGGGGGTTAAATAAATATTGAATTTTAAACACAATATCTATTTTTCAAATTAATACATATTGTTAACTTTATCTGTTTCATCATCATCTTCAGCTAACAGAAGAAGGTCTACGTCTTCCGTGCACCACTCCTGTCCCTATACCTAGTGCCTAAAACATACACAGTCCGTTGTAAAAAAAAAGGAACCACAGATATTTTGCTAACAAAACTTAGGGAGAAAAAATTAAAGCTGCAGCATATGGATATCGTTGTATATGACGTTAAATCAATGAATATAATCGAATTTCTTTGACTAATTTTACCTTTTTATTTTTATTTATTTATTAAAATTATTTTTTTTCAGGGGAGAGGGGGGTAAATAAAGAAAGGGGGCTAAATAACTGTTTGAGTCACTGGAAGGAGGGATTATTAGAAGAGGGGCTAAATAAAAGGAGGGGGCTAAAAAGAGGAATTACGGTAACTTATTTTCTTGATCAGTGAGGAAATTTAATTTTAGTTATTAGCCTTGACGTTATTATAAACTAGGTTCTTATAAAAAACCTACCAATTTTAACAAGCTTGATAGAGCCAGTAAAATCTGATCTGAGGCTGGCGTAGCTTTTTTCAGTATTATTTGTTCTTATTTTGTTTTTAACAGAACATAACTTTAAAATTCAGCCTCGTTTTATTCTAATTAATAGAATTTGGAATCTCTGAGTTTATGTTAGAAAGCTGGATGTGTTTTTATTGCTAATTCAGCTTTAAAATTGTGTTCGTGAACATCGCATCAATATAAATATTGTTATTGTAGGCGAGAAAAGAAACGATTGCTAGTAAAAATAATTGTTTGAAAAAATTTAACCTCGATACCAGGGCTCTTTGTCTCGCTTTTATAACGGGACGGGCGTCTCGCTGTCCCGTGTTAAAAAAAAGGAACAAAGAGACCTGGGATCGAGGCTGAAAAAGATTTAGACTCTGGTTGCTCCCAGTATTTAAACCGATGATGGAGCCTAAAGAGAGGTTGTTCTTATTTTGTTCTATTTTTTTAGCAAAATTTATGACTCTTTTCTTATAAAACAAAAAGCATGTAATTACGGATCTTGTCGAGAACATGGACTATTCTACTGTTAAGTGCAGTGAAAAGATCTTTTTAAGACCTAGTATAATATATTTGATATAAAGATCGACTTTGATTTCACGATAAGCTGTGAAGTTTGTTTAATAAGCAACCGATCAACAATCAACTAATGCTGGGATTATAAATCTCAAAGCAACTTTTCGATTTTAAAATCAAATTATTAAAAAAGAGTAAAGTTATTCAAAACACAGTTAAGTTTTTTTAATACTTATATATCAGCAACTGTTCACCAATTCCTAGCCCTGAGATTGTTGAAAAATAAGCAACTTCGTTGGCAGGTCCTTAGTTGCATATAAAAATTTATAGATTTATATCATTTTTAAACTGCTGTGGATATTTTTTTAGTGTAGAAAGATCACCAAAAATATTCACTTACTTTCTCGACTGTTTTAAGCTTGGAATCCAGCCTCAACTTGTGTGAGAAAAATGCATAAAATCGCTTCACTGTTAAAAGGCCAAATATTTCATCTATTTCCTTGTCTTATCTCTACCACTTATATAAATGATAATCTCGAAGTCGATGTTTTAAATACCTATAATTATTTGTCGTTGTTTCTTTTCTTTCATTCCCTATTATTTATTTCACTAAAAAGGTTTTCTGCATTATTTATTACTATTACTCTTTGAATAGGTTTATTAAATGAACTTGACTTATTATATTCGAACATAATAGGTAATCAAAGCTCTTTGAAAAGTTACGTTATGGTATAGCTTTGGCATACCATGATGTCTGGATACGGTGGGTGGATGGAATAGGTGAGTGGGATCAGATTTCTCATAAAGCAACACTCTTCTTCACAGGTGTTTTAATCGAAATGTTGCAAAACATATGTTACTATTCCCTTAAAAATTGACGGTTATTTTGCACTTGGCTTCTTAACATGTTATAATGACAAACCCGCTATTATCATTTCTTTCCTTTTCTTCCTTACAAACACCTTACCCTCCTTCGCGGTTGTAGCAGAAGTAAAGCTACTGTAGTAACATTAAAATAAAAGCTTCTTACACTGTATACCTTCTGTTAAACCCTTTTTCATGCCTTAATATGAGGACGCAATGTGTGTGATAAAGTATGAATTATTTTGCATTTTTCAGCTATTAAAATCACGTCCCCACAAGCTGTCCTGACGGCTTAACAGGACTGTTTCGCGGATTCAGGCTGCTAGCGTTAATTGGATGTAGTACCTGCGAAAGTACGATTAAGCATTAAACACAACGGGATTAAACATAAAAATGTGTCGAATTCTTACATAGACACATGTTTTATTGTTTGTAACGAAATTATCATTGTTACGGCCCCACATAATCACAGTCCCCTAATGACCCGATCCCCACTGTTTATTTACGGTTTTGTTATAGAAGTTCGAGGGTGCCGGTCGTCAACGAGGGCTTTGTGCCACCCGAAAGGGCTGATGTAAAGGGGGGGTTTCACGAAGCAAATTGAACGGCGAATTCGCTTTTTAATTTTCAGGACAAAATAAATTAGACGTCAAATTCATTGTTTACATTGATTAACCGCGTTCTGATTGGTCTAAAACTAGCAGCGAAACCTTTAGCCGCGAAAAAGTAGGAAATGTTTCTACTTTTCAGCGAAGCGAATATTTCGATGCAAAAACATAACAAACAAATCTGCGCATGCTCAGACACAATTCGCCGTCGATTTCGCGGTCAATTCGCTTCGTGAAAATCCCCCTTAAAGCAGTGTGATGGCCGCATGCACACCGAGATCCGTACTAAACCACGTGTCCGTGTTCGCGCTACACAAATCCACTGCCTGAGCACTGCTTATCAAGGTCAGCTGGATCAAATCACTCCTGCTCTCCAGGGTCACTGTTGGATCTTTTCCCATGCTTCAAAGGTTTTCCCCTGAGTTTTACAACTGTGTGCTAAAAGTCCTACATATTGTTATCTAACTAGATAGCTAGCTAGAAAAAAAGAAGGGTGCATTCACATTGTCACATGAATACTTTTGATTCTTGTAATAATCTTCTGAGTAGCGTCACTTACCTTTTACCATGATGTTTGGAGCTTTACTTTAGTGGTGTCTATCTTTATTTTCTGTCCAATTTTAGGACACTGATTAATTTGTAAAAAAAAAATAACACTAGCCAACAAGATAGAAAAAAACCTGGATTTTAGGCTTTCTAAAAAAAAAGGCAATAAAGTATTCGTTTGTGTAAGCTAGACATTTGGTATTCTCCAAGGTTTCCAAATTTAGATATTAGTGAATATGGTAAAAATTAGGTACACCAGCTTGCAATTGTGTGGTGTCAAAATTGTTTATTCTTTCCAAAAAACAGATACACAACAAGCATGTATATCACAAGACAAGAACCAACTGTATCAGCTAGGGACTCTCTCAATCTTAACTTCCTTGGTAGCTGAACTATCTTTTCCAAAGTTTTACTGACATAATTTTGTCTGTAGAAGCCATTACGCTCTCCTATTCTCTCCAGTTGGAAAGACTGATTATTTTGTTTGCAAGTTAACTCACTTGCTTTCCATAATTAAACAATATATATATTTTTTAATTATTTCAACACTACAAACTTTAACGTGATTTAGTACAGGAGTTAGCCTACGGTATTTTCTGGTATATAACCTGCACATCCGTATAACCCGCAGCTCAGCTTTTTTAGTGAGTTATAAACTAGATGCTATCAGATAGCCCGCACCTTCATATAACACGCATAAAATTTCAATCGATGTGTTTAACTTACCCGCGCCTTTGCATAACCCGCATCGTGTTAAGAAAAAAATTTAGCGTATTTTTACTTACCCTAATCATTTTATAAAAATGTGTGTGTGTTCTGTTTTTTTCATGCTGGAGACAAGTGGGGGATGTTTAAACTGGTGAACACCAAACACGAGAACCGAGTGGCTGAACTAGCGACTCTCTCAGTCTTAACTTCCTTGTCTCCAGTTGCCGAAATAATAATGAATTAAAATTAATTTGACAAGTCGATCTTCTGCTAATGCAGAAGATCGACAAATAAACAAAAAAAGAACAAAAGCCCCCATTCTATCAGGTTATAAACCTAAAGTAAAATCTCTGTTTTTTATGTATATTTAAGTTTTTTTGGCATAAAAATAAACAACATAATAATTATTACGGATTGTCTGTAACAGCGTTGTTCAGAACTTTCTTTTCTAATGTTTATAAAATTTTGTTTATCTATTTACAGTGTGCATGATAAAATGAATGGCGGCAATGAGGAGGAGATAGTTGCGTGTGTCTTATTAATTTTATTTTATATTTATATTTATTTTTGATATTTTTAGTGGACCCCTATTGCTCAAAGATAGTGAAGATAAAAAAAAATTTATCTATACTTTGATTTTAATATTTTTCAATATTTTTAACAGGAGTCAATAATTAAGTCCTGGGCACTAGGTGTGAACATTTCAGCCATGACTTGGTGGTAATAAAATAAACAAATACGAAAATGGTTTTTCTTCTGAATAAAAATCAACAAACATGTGTTTCTTCTTTAACTCTACTATCTTTAGTCCTAATGCCGTTCTAGTTAAACGGCACCGAAAGTCTAGCAACCAAAAACAAATATGGCGGCAATCTAACACCCCCACTTGACGTAAAATTATATACTCTCCAAATAAATATTGTTTGAACATTGTCAACAAATGTTTCTTTGGCGGTTTCGTAAATATATCAGCTTTGTTTTCACTGGAAGGTATATATTCTACAGCTATCTGATTCTGTTGAAAACATTCTCTATATAATATAATGGAATCGGATATCGATATGTTTGACCTTCATGTGCTTTACGGGGTTTTTCAATAATGTTAAGGCACCTTGGTTGTCATTTTTAGTCACAGGCGGCTTGAGGTCAGAATTTCTTAAATCTTTGATAAGTCGCGTTAGGTAGGCGGTCTCCTGAGCTTTTAGTGAGAGGGCTAAATATTCAGCCTTGCATGTTGAAAGTGCCACAGACACTTGTTTTTCGACCTCTAACTGATAGGTGGCCCACTCGGATTGATGTTTATACAATAAGCGGTAATACTTCTTCTGTTATGCAAAGAAGAAGCCCAATCAGCGTTACAAAATGCATAGAGACGAAATTATTCATGGTTTAGTTTACGAAAAAGGAATGTATAACCCACAGTATTCTTTATATATCGAAATACATGTTTTAACATAATCCAAGTTTTTACAACAATTGACAAGTGTTGAGACAGCTTAGTTACAACATAACTCAAATCTGGTCGGGAGCAAGTCATGGCATATACAATGCTTCCCACCATTTGACGATATAGTTTGGTGTCGTTATCGGTCTTCTCAGTATCACTGGTCTCATCTAATATGCATGCAGCAGGGTTTTGTTCGCATGGGGTATTCCTCGGTTTACAATCATTGAGACTGAATCGGATAAGGACATCTTTAAGGTAACGGGGGACTGGGACATGGTGACGTAGTCAATCCCCCTCTCAAAATCAATTCCAAGAAACGATGAGAGTGTTCCAAGATCTTTCATATTAAATTGATTCTTCAACTGGATCTTGACAGTGTTGAGCAGTTCGTCCTTACTTGATGTAATAATAATGTCATCCACCCAAACAAGTAACACAATGGTATCACCACATTGTCTACGAACAAACACACATGGATCGGCATGAGATTGGACAAAACCAATATCACATAAAAAATCATGCAGCAATTGGTGCCAATTGCGTCCACTTTGTTTGAACCCATAAAGAGATTTATTTAACTTCCAAACATTATTGGCTGTTTCATATCCAGGAGCTGGTTGAACATAAACTTCACATTCTATTGGAGCGTGTAAATATGCTCCTTTAACGTCCATTTGATGAATGTTCCAATCTTCTTGAACAGCTACCTGTAGTAAAGTACGGATACACTCCATTCTAGCAGTTGGTGAAAAGGTTTCTGAGTAATCAATTCCTTCTTTTTGACTGAATCCTTTTGCTACATAACACGCTTTGTAAATTGGGTTGCTTGAATTTCCTTTGATGGTGTACACCCATTTTCCCCCCACTGCTTGCTTATTTTTGGGTAGTAGTGTTTCTGTGAATGTATCGTTGAGCTTCAAAGAGATTTCTTCTTCCATCGCACTTATCCATTGATCTGCATCATCTTGTTGAATTGCGTCATTGTATGTGATTGGAACATTCATATAACAACAATCATAATTGGTGTCTTCAACATCACAACAGTGATAATCAGCATATCGTGGTGGAGCTTTGCGTTCCCTAGTTGGGTATGGAGCCTTTGGATTTCTCTCTGGGTTCTCATTTTGTTCTGAACTACTTTTTGTAGCCGGTTTAGTATTGGCTTCAGTTGAAAATAAGTTGTTGCTGATGGCTGTGTTCGGCTCTTTGACATGAAAGTCTATGTCTTGATACAGTCCTGCTGTCAGAATAGTAAACTAGATAGGCTGGACTCTCTTTGTCATGCTCAACAAAAATTCCTTTACAGCTTCTTGGGTCCAGTTTCTTTTGATTATGGACGTATGCATAACATATTGTACCAAAAACATGTAATCTTGAGATGTCAGGTTTTAGTCCCGTGATGAGACCATATGGTGTTTCTCTGATGTGGTCTACAAAACAACGATTTCGAATATGTGTAGCAGCCATAACAGCATATGTCCATAAATGTTTAGGTAAACTAGCTTCAAGTCACAACGCTCTTCTCATTTCAAAAAGGGTGCGCCAGCTGCACTCTGCAGTGCCATTTTGATGAGGAGAATGTGGAGCAGAGATTTCGTGTTTGATACAGTGTTTTGTCAGGATAGTTTTAAAGTCCTGTGATATGTATTCCCCAGCCCTATCCGATCGCATTCGTTTTACATCACCAAATGGAAAAATTTCTTCATCAAAATTAAAGGTTTTCACTCTGCCGTAGGGCGCTATGTCTGCTAAAAAATTTTCTAATGCATGGGACGCATCAGATTTCTGTTTTAAAAAATCAGTTAACATACATCCTGTGAAATCATCATTGAAAACAAGAGCATATCTGAAGCCATTCAGTGACGCTGGTTCTATTGGTCCAGCTAGGTCGGTGTGTACAAGTTCGAAAGGAGTCGTGGCACGGATGTCTGGCTGACGATTACGATTGATTGTTGATCTGATTTGCTAGTGTACATACCTCACAGTCAAATTTTTCTTGTTCACTGATGTGCATTCCTTGAACTACAGATCCTAATTTTATCACATCATCAATATTACAGTGTCCTAGTATTCTGTGCCATGTTCTCAAATCTTCTATGCGTTTTTGGCTCACATTATTCTTGTACAGATAGTATAGTCGTTGGCGTTTTTCCATAGCAATTTAGCAATTTACAAGAAAGATATTATCTTTTCTTGCCCATTTTCAGTCCCTAATAAAATTACTGAATTGCAGAGAGGCTAAAATGATTTTTTTGTTCTATTGGTAAACATTGTGGAGAAAAGTTTTAATTTTATTTTAGTGGCTTCCTAATTGTAGGAAACTATTTCCCCGTGTTTTGCAGTCGAGTATTGGTTGCCTGTTTTGTTATATCTCTTAAGCTGTTAATTGTTTATTTACAATAAGCATTTTGCTACACATATGCACTGATATAAAATAAAAAAGATGTTAAGAAAAAACAAACTAACTGCAGATTTTATTAAAATAGGTACCTTTTCTGACTAGGCAACTCAATCTGAAGAGTTTTTTGAAGATGCCATCAATACATGTATACAAGAGAAGGTAAAATCTCTGAGCAAGGTTGAACTTTATATTATTGTCACATGTGCACATAATGTATAGGTAGATTGCTAATTGTTGATGTTTATGCGAGGAACTATAGTGTTCAGGCTTTTGTTTTATATTTTTATGAACCTCATACATAACTTTTTTCTGACATGACAAAAAGAGGTGATAAAATAAATACAGCAATTTCGAGGACTGTTTGGATACTATTGCTCAGATCTCAATTTGTATATTTATCAAAGCTAAATAGTTTACATATATATCACTTACAAAAGTTATTTCCATTAATTTTAAAATTTTGACAACCCGTTAAATTTTCTCCCTTCGAAGTATTTTAGCTTAGAAATAAAAAGATCATGTATATATAAAAACATTTTATGTATATATATAGTGTAAAAAGTCAATAGAATATGAAGATTAGGTTAAAGAGTGGAAGTATTTTTGATGACAATGAGTTTATATCAGTTGATCCAGTATCCAGTTCAACCTCCTCAAATGTGCTGCACAAAGAATTCTGTATGTTTCAAGAAGTTGGATGCCGATTTATGGTAATACAAATTAGTAGTTTTATACAATTCCTTTCTTAGTTGCAAGTGTTTGTTCTTAAGTAAAGCTGTCACTTTTTAAATATGTTTTTTAAATATGTAATTTGCTTGACTTCCCAAGCATGGTGCTTTATTGTAACAAGACTTTAAATTAAAACACTAACAAGGGAATTTTGTGATAGTTCCCTTCTCTGTATAAGATACAACAACACTGTGTGAATAAGTCTGAAACGTGCAACAACAATATATTTTCTGATGTTTAGGCTTTCGAAGACTGCATGTTGACGAAAAATTTAATTTTTGTGTACTTTAATTTTTTGTGTACTTTAATTAATTGCTAATGTTTCCAGAAAAAACACAATATTAGAAAGACAAATGTATTTCATTTAACAACTTTGTGATGTTAATATAAAGCGATATTTGGCGAAAAGAGGTGATGCTGGACAAGCAAAATGACACAAAACTCTCCTGCGCATGTACCCAATTGATAACACTCTCCGTGACACCTATCCTAATCTCGTAAAGCGTATTGTTTTCAACAACTACCCTTCTCACAATTTTTTACAACTGTCCTTTGTTGTTTTCTTTTCTCTCTCTTTTTTACAACAGTCCTTCATTGTTTTTTCTCTCTCTTTGTGTATTTTCTGTATTTTCCTTTATCTCTCTTTTCTGTATTTTCCTTTATCTCTCTTTTTTACAACTTCTCATTGTTTCATTTCTCTCTTTTTTAAAACTATTCGTGTAAAATTGCCCTTATCTCATGAGTACGCACACACCACAAAATGAAGGCTGAAAAAGTATTCACTCACCTAGGTAACAACTACCTGTTGTACCTTCCTTTCCTTTAACTGTCTCATTGTTTATTACGCTATGTTATAACATACACCTGAGCTTAACACACCGTATCCTTGCTGGGGTACACACACGATAACACACCATAAACAGTAGACTCTCAAATGCTGCCCAACATGAACACCAAAAAAAAACATTAGAGCTTGAGGTAAGGCCAATTGCTTCCACCACTGGAAAAAAACCTTGGTGATTCATAGAGCCAAATCGAATCAATGCAAGGAACCGTGTAGCAAAAGCAATTGGACAGGACGCCCAGTGGCTGACCCACTTGATGAAGTGACCAAGATACAGTAGTGATAAGGTGGAACATAAAAGAAAAAGAAAATAACGAATAAGATAAAAACATTGTGGCTTCACGATAAAATACCAATATTAGGATTAACAATGAGTATGTTTATTATTTTTTATTGACAATATATTTCGGATAAACATTATCCATCATCAGGTCTGAAAGCAAATAAATAATGTTAAAAACAGTTAAAAACAAGTATAAAATTATTCAACATATCATACATAAACTACACCTCACACTACAACAAATCAAATTTACAAGAAAATCTAAAAACAAAACGAGTTTAGAAGAGAGTAAGGTAATTAAATTTTTATTACCAATGCTCTGCTTCTATATTCGTCTTTTGTATTTAAAACCGGTTTGATGTAATTGATCATTAACGCCTCAAGAGTCATTAAATGATAAACGTTCCGTGTTGATGAACATAAAATTGATACATTTTCCATTGTTAAAAGATTATTGCAATCGTCGAAATGCTTTCCCACCGGACCAGTTCTTTTATGTTCCTTAAGTCGTTTGATTAAATGTCGGCTTGTCTGTCCGACATAGCACGAGTTGCATCGTGGACATTCTATTTTGTATACCAAACAACTTTTGAAACATTTTTCAATTACAGGTTTCAATGGAGGCAGAGAACTTTTCAACTTTTTCAATGTGAAAATAATTTTACACGGAATATTCAACTTTCTCATAGAAGTTTCAAATTTCTCCGAAACTCGCCCACGATATTGGATGAAAATCATCTTCTCTTCAGACTCTTCTTTCTCGTTTTCTTCATCAGGATTCTCGTTATCATTATTTTCCATAATCTTAGATATCGTACTTTTAATTATCAGGTCATAGAAAGCTTTCGGATATTGATTTTTCTCAAGAACAGTTTTACCTTTTTCTAGACTTTGGCCTGGTTAATTGAGACAATACCCAATGTGGGTAAACAAAACATCATGCACCAATTTTGAAGCTTGATGAAGTGTTTTTGTATTTTAGTTCACCCAATCAGCTAGCAACCCAACTGGAAACTGCAATTAACATGAGCTAAACTGTGTTTAGCTCCATTTAAAAGTTATAAAATTGTAACTTTTGTAATTAAGGGATTTTTTTCAGTGCAGTTTATTTTACCATTAAAATATCACAAAATTTTAACAATTTCTCATGTAAATCCAGTGAGATGCTTTCGAACAACTGCTTTTGCAATGATTCTATACCAAAATTCATAAATATAGGTGTTATATATGTTATCGAAATTATTACTTGTGTCCATTTATTGTAGTGTATTGCTTTAGTTTGTCATCTAACAAAATTCAAAATAGGCTTTAAGCAGTACAAAACATTCTCTTCAATGAGAATGGTTTCAGGTTATTGTGCACCAACAGAAAGAAAATTGAATTTACTTGTCATGGAAATGGTATACCCTTTCTTGAAATTTACAGCTAAGTAATCAACGTAGGAAAATGTTCTGTGCAAAATAAAACATCAGTCTAATGATTTCGTGTATACAAATACCAAACTTATTTTTTTGTTTTGGAACATAGAGCAAGGAAATGCCTCCGTTAGTTTTTATTAATTGAACTTTTTTTTCTACGAGTTTACTACATTTGCTTGTTAACAAACTTTTTTGTAAATTTATTTTAGGGCACTAGCATGGAAATCCAAACACATTGCGACCAGCATCAAGAGGTTCATCTTCAGTTAGCACTGGAACAAGCTGCAGAAAATAAAAAGATAAATAAGCAACTTCAAGCCTTAGAGGAAACAAACAGCAAGTTATCAGGAGATTTGACTGCAATGAAAAGGAAATTAGAAGCAAGTGAACAAATTCAAACTGAAGTAAAAGATTTGCAGGAACAATTGGAGCTGAGATTGCGCCAGATAAGTCTTAAGCAACAGCGCATTCAAAGTTTGGAGAAAGACCTTGAGTTCTTCAAAAACAAGTTACAGAATTCAATAGCATCAAATAGTGTTTTGGCTGCTGAGAAAAATGAAATGCAAGATAAAATCCAAGACTTGAAAAAAGAGCTAAAAAGAAATGCCATGGACTGTGTTAGGTTAGAGAATGAGTCTGAGACATGGTTGAAACAAGCCGGCTTAAGTATTTTTCATAACAATGGCCATACTGCTATGGCAAGTGGAAGAAATCTTGTAATAGAATCAAATGGATGGTTGCAAAATATTTTTTTTGAGCATAATCAACTAAAGATTCAGAACTCTGAACTACGGGTACAACTACACAACAGCATGCACTTTCATGGGAAAGAATTGGAAAGTGTAAAGCAAAGTTTGATGGCGACACAATACCTTCTAAGTCAAAAAGAAGAGGAGTTAAGAAAAGCAAAAGAGATGAATTTTAAACAAACTGTCTCTATCATTTCCAAAGAAGCCACTATCGTTGAATTAAACAAAGAGAACACAAATTTAATTTCAGACCTGACACAATTTCATAGCTAACTTTTTCCATAGAAAATTTATAGAACTAAAAAACTGTAAATACCTTGTGTTATTTTGGCCCTGGGTTGTCATATTTCATTTCTGCCTGACAAAGTGTCTTGTGTTTAAAAGTTTTAAACTTTGGTGTTTCTATTTATTTCAAATTTTGTGTTTGTTATTGTATCGATAATAATATTTATATTTACATAGATATTTTTGAGGTTGTTAATTAGATGTATATTTAATATTAATAAAGATATCTTTTGTTTTGCATTGTGTTTTACAGCACTAAATATGAGTGTTTATATTATACCACTTATGCTGCCAAGAATTTTTATTTCACAAAGCAGTTTGTTTTTAGCATAAATAAGATTTGGCTTGCTTGGGCAGACTATGAATTCCAGAATGCTTAGCTAACTGGGAAATTTCAAATACTCGTAAAGTTATACATGCCATGCAAAAAAACCCTGAAAATTACTGTATTTTTGGCACACAATTATAAATGGTTTTTCTTTTGAAATAATCCATTCAGCTGTATTTCATGCGCCATTAGGTAAAAATGTTTTTTGTTACTGCTATTGGTGTTGTCTTAGCAATATTTTATTGTCTATTGGGAAGTTAAAGGTGTGTCAAGGTTTACGTTAGAATTTATTGTTGTAAATTAGTTTAGCATAATGTTGGAGTCTATTTATGTTACATTTGTTATTATCACTTTTAGAATGAGACTGAAATTAAAATCATCGATTGTTGACGAATATTTCTTAACAAAAAAAAATGACAACGCTAATCAGGTGGAAAGTGCCACAGCAGTGACAAGGAATGAAGTTGAGGTTCCAAGATTAAGTAGCAGTGAACAGTTTAGACAAAAAGTGAGCAGCGCTGACAGGTTTGGACGGCGCTTAACTCGGAATGTTGCAGCAGCTGGGAGGACTCGAAGTCGATCTTTTGACCATCATTCAGATTCTGAATCAAAGCTTTATCATAACTGGCGAAGTGTTGAAAATCTATCAAGTGTTGATAGCATGCTTGGTGAAAGATGTGATGTAGAAGATAAGAGAATTACAAAAGGATATGAAAAATGTCCATTTTCCTACCTAGGGTGCAGTATAATGGTAGGATGTTTTGTTATTCTCTTGAATATCATATTTTATTAATGATAAATATCATATTTTTTTATTAAACAAAAGTAAAAAAAAAAAATTCAGAGAGCTGTTTCATAGTCAGTAGGTGGCTCTATTTGGACTAACAACATGGTATTTAAAGTGTGCATTTTCGAGTGGAGACTCGCACCTGCAACCTTATGATAACAAGCCAAATCAAACTACTACTTTTTGTATCTTCTATTTGATTATTTTAACAGGGGCTTAAAAAATTGTTATTTTTTAAGGATAGTATATTTTTAATTTGCCACATCAGTGATATGGAAAAATTAAATATTATGAGCATTGTAGTAATGCACAGGTGTGTTTTATAAATAGCACTGTACTTTCAAAATATTGTTTTCTTTATTTACATTTTAAGTTAAAATTTAGCCAAGCTATAAACTGTAGTGGTAATAAACGATTTTTTCTTCCTGTTTCAGGGTACTGCTATTGAACTTGAGATTCATTGTAAAAGAAACAATGAGGTTCATTTGAAATTGGCTTGTAAGTTATACACTCAACATAGTGACCAAATAAAAGAATTGAAAAAAGAAAATATGTTCATTAATGAAAGATATTTACAATCTTTAAAAGAAATCGAACTATTAACTTTGCAATGTGATGAACATATTAAATCTATGGATACATATGTGAAAAACGAATTTGATTTTTGTAGTTCAAATTCTGTAAAAAATGAGCAATCAACAGGGGAATGCATGGAAGCTGATAACGATGGAAATGATTTAATAGGAAGAATCTCTAATTTGAAATTGTATGTTGCGCGTATGCAACAGAAGTATTCACATCTACTTTCAATAATTGCAGAGAACAGGAAGTTGAAGGAAGAACACAATTCGTTAAGGTCCATGCTAACAGAGAAAGAAGCAGCTTTGTTATCTTTTCAACATAAAGAAGAACAGCATAAAGAAGAAGTAAATATCATTGCAAAAAAATTACAAGTAACTTTGAATAATGAAGCTCTTTTGAGATCGAAAATTGTTGTTAGCGAAAGCGTACAAGGAGTTGTACTTGCGGACCTTCGAAAAGAGCTAGCGTCAGTAAAAACAGCAGTTGAGAAAAAAACTTTGGAAATTATTCAATTAAAAAACAAGATTTCAAAGCTAAATGCTCAGATAGATTATGAGAGTGAAACTGGAAAAAATGTGTGTCATAGTTCTAAAGATAAGTCACAAATTTTGACTGCCAATTCTGTCACAGAAAGTGATACAAAATTACTGAAACTTACACCTGTCGTTGATAAGTTAATCAAGGTGGAAATGACTAATATGTCCAATGACATTAAGCAACTGCGTGAAACTAATAAGAAGTATCGACAAACTGTAAAATTGTTGGAGAAGTCTGAAACACAAACCGCAGAAACAAGAAAAGTCATATCAAATTTGCGAACCACTATTAGGAATTTTTTGAACCACTATAGTCGGGCCATGGTAAAATATCAAACGCTAGAAGATTCATTGAAAGATTCTGAGTCTGAGTTATGTAGACTAAAAGGAAGGCCACAGTTTCCCTCTGTCATCAGTCACAATCATGCTGCAACTGGGGATGTAAAAAACACAATTTGTTTTCAGATAGATAAAGTTCACGACATTATGGTAGAATCAACACGTAATTGCAAAGATTACTCAGTTGAATCGAAGCCTTTTTACACTTGTACACCTGGTTATCATTGTCAATTCCGTGTTGTTATATACAAGAACATGCTAAAGTTTTATTTTAGACTAAGGCATGGTATCTACGATAATGTCTTAAATTGGCCATTCAATAAAACCATATGCTTAAATGTCAATACAGATCCTAGCAAACCAAATCAACGGGAAACAGTTTTAACGGTTAGAACTGACAACATGAATTTTGTTCATACCTGTAAGCCTGTGCTGGAACAGAACATTGCATACAAGCATGAGGACTGTTTCGATGTCACTCAGTTTGCAAGACGTGATGACTCGCTGTTCTTTGACTTTGCTATTGTTTAATACTTTGGTTATTGTTTGTTGTGTTTCATGGCAGAACTTTTTTGTTAAAAAAGAAAAAATGTTTAAAAATATATTCTGGAAAAACTTTGTTCTTTTGTTTTATTATACGTTATACGTTTTGTTTATTATTTAATATGCTTTTTGTATGTCTATATTTTCATCAAAAAAGTCTCAAAATGTGTTTAATAAAAATGCTTCATTATTTAAAGTTATAGAAAAATATATATTGAAAGACCTCATTCCATTCCCACCCTCTTGACCCTTATAAAAGCTTTATTAAAGCCCTTTGTTGTTACATGACACATCCCTCCTTACACCTTAACAAATTTTTAAAAAGCCCTTATACAGCATTATTTCTCTAAAACTCTCATATGGTTTATTGAAACCCTTTTTTTGTGCGTTTTTATTTTCCTTCACCCTTCCTTAATTTTGGAACTGTTAGTATTTTTTACGTGATATAAAACTCCATCTATTTCTAATTCGTTACAAAAAACCCCAAAAGCTGATCAATAACTTTGTCTGTTTTGTAAGAAAAATATATTTTTGAGCTTCTGTTATTTCTTTAAAAAACGTATTTTTATATTATAATATTAAAGAGAAAGTTCCTATTGTTTCAGTTTTTAGTATATTTATTTATTCATTTTTAATCATGATGTATCTTATGGCACAATTTGGGACCTGGGTTAAAGTTATCAGAAAATGCCAACGCTTTCTATTTTTTCCTTTGCATTCTAATGTTGAAATTTAGCTAAAAATTGCTTTACTAAAAAGGAAATGTGAAATCAAAGAATGTAAATAAGGCAAAGAATGTAAATAAAATGAATCTTCAAATGCTACATCCCGCCCATGTGCCTGAAATGGATACCTTGTGTTATGTATGGCCATTAAAAATGTTATTTTTTAATACATTATATAAAAAAACAAAAATTTAATAGAAAGGTTTGCCTTATCAACTAGAACTGATTTGTTTTTTGTATTTTTAGTATTAAATTTATAGCAACTAGGACAATCAACTTTGAGGTCCATGCATTTAAGACTGATTGTGCAAAGTTTGATTAGTTGATCTCTGTTTTGCTATCCACACACTATTTTTGTTAACTTTACATTCAAATCTGTGCATATTTTCTCATCTATTTTAAAAGTAAACAAGTTCAGTATATATGTCAATCTCTTAAAGTAAATTTTGTGGTTTTAAATATCAATTGGCAAGACAGAAACACACGAACGAAAATCAACTTCTATGGCCTAGGCTTACAAGCTATATCATTTGATACAGTGTGATGAAAGACATCCATGAATAAAATTTTAACATATGAATGCGGGAGAAATTTTTAATATCCATTTTTTCTCCTGTTTTGCCTATTGTCCTGTTTTTCTATTGTTCTGGCTTTGCTTCCATATAAACAGAGCCTTGGGATAAGTATCCTTATAAGTAGTGATTTTTTGTAATTCAGATTTTTGTGTTTATAGAAAATCAATTTTTTTTATTACGATTTATCTGCCTGAGACAACCTTTTTTATGGTCCCGATCTTATTTTTTAAAACACCATAAATTAATAATACAAAAGTTTCAAAGTAGAAAACGAAATGAAGAATTTGTTTTTTTATTTGGACGAGAATAACCTTTTAAAAATAAGTGTTTGTGAATGCAACTGGTTATTTCAGGTTTAATAAATTATTGCTATTTTATTTTTCTGATCAACAACTGTAAAAACACCTTTGTTGCCAGTAGAACAATTGATTAATTTGTCTTCTCCTTATGATCAGTAAACCACGCCCTCTTAGTGTGATGTTATGTCTTATGGATTTGTTCGATCATCTGTTTTTTTTTAATTTAGTCTGTTATTTGATGGTTCTCACACGTCCTAAATGTTTCTAAAAAAATCCTTAAATTTCCTTTTTTTGTGAAATCTCCTAAAAAATCTTGTAAATTTATAATAAATATCAATCCAAAATATTTATATTCTGCATCAGCTAATGTGGAAATGAAATCTAATTAATTCAATTTGTCAACCTTGTTCAATTCCCTTGTCAACCTTGATTCTTGTGATTCTAATTTTCAGTGATTCAAATCCCCTGAAATTCTCTCAAAAATATCCTAAAAAATTTGTTCAAAATGAGTGAGAACCCTGTGAATATAATATTCATTTAAAATTAAAGATGAAAATTAACTGAAACTCCATATCATAATAATAATTATTGAAGTTTAGATCAGATTGCTAGCCTAAAGGTAAGATCATATTGACATTCTGTTACTTTACTAGAAAAATAAATAATGTTGAAGGTAAGGACTAAATAGCATGTTGGCCTATGCTGTGTATGTTTTGGTGTTGTTTGTCGTACTGGCATTCACAAAATGGCTGGGATTGCGGTAAGATAATTATTTTAACTGTGTACACGGTTGTATTAACGTAATCGTTCTTACACACAATGTCCAATTTTAATCTGCTTTTAGAACTGTACTTCACACACATACTTTGAAATAACAGAATAACACATGCAATAAAGACATACTAAGCCTTCTCAACTTTATTTATGAAAGTAATTGTGATAATTCAAAAACGGTTGAAAAAGTTCAGACAGAATGTGATTGAAGATTTAATACAGCAATGCCAAGCTTTTGTTTCTGTGGTTCATTTGTGTGTTTTCTTTCTTGCAGGTTGCTGTTCAAGTGTGTGTCTGTGAAGGTGCAGGAAAAGTTCAAGATCACAATGACAGTGAACAGAATTCACTTCACCTACCTTGAAGGAATTGTCTTGCGGAAAGAGGGACTGTTTAAAATTGTAAGATTATATGTCACATTTGTATTTGTTTTGTACTGGTATTCAGAAGTAAATAAGCTAAAAAATGTTACTATAAATTTTCTTGTGATATGTGATATACTACTTTTAAATCTATTGCAATTGGGCTAGCATTTGTTATGACATAAGCAAGGAAAATGTGATTTTTATTGGCATTTTTTACTACGCTTTTCCTATATTTTGAAACATAGTGTATGATGAAATTAGCTCTAAAGGTTTTGTTTTGATCCCTGTGGTATAGGATTATATTAGTAGTTACAAAAAAAACAAATATTAAACTTGAAAACTAAGTATTTTTTCAATTGCGTTAGAGAAGCAACCAAACTTTTTTGCAAAGTATGAATTCGTACATGTGTGTATTTTGCTCTAAAAGCTAGGGGTCAGTTTAAATGTTTACAAAAATAATTTAAAATAGGATAAAAAACAGATAAATTTTAAGAATCATTACCCCTTTTGCCAACCCTCTTTCTTCAACAGGCCTTTCGAACGAAAATAATTTTGCTTTAATCTGCAAAACTAGTAGTAGACTGCATTTTACAGGTTGAATAATATTTCTTAGGCTATTTTTTTCTTTGTTTGAAGAAACCTAGCATGGCATGTAGAGACAAATTATATTAAGTTTCTCTTTTTATTTTTAGCATATTGAACGCATTGGTTTAAGTTCAAAATGGTTGAATCCCTTATGCAAGTATGGAGTATTTTAAACATTTTTACTGTTTATTTAACTTTGGAATTGAGCCTATGATTTTTTTTCATTGCTTTGATAATTCAAGTCTCTTGTGTGAAAGGAAGTAGTGCAATATCTTTATATATTTAGCAAACCATTGACTTTATTTGTTGGGCCAACAACAGTTACTTTAATGCTAAATTGTTCGTCTGATGAAAAGCAAAAGAGAAAGAAACAAGCAAAACTAAAAGGTAAAATTGGTTTGTAATTTTATTTTTACGCGTTTCAAGAGAGTGGGCAGGGTTCGAATTAGAAAAGTAAAGTTGATTCGCAAAAATTACGGCACTCTGTAACGAAGTAAACCACCAGTAGATGTGGCCTGAGAACACCATAGATAAATTACCATTGGCTTGTTCATTAGTAGCTACTTGTTTTTCGACGAGAATTTGTATTTTTTTGTGACCTTTCGAGCTTTACTTTTTTCTGCGTTATTATTTTTTATGTTGGAGACAAGTGGGGGACGTTTAAACTCGGGAACCCCAAACACAAGAACTGAGCGTCTTAACTAGTGACTCTCTCAGTTTTAACTTTCTTTCTCCGATTGCCAAAATAATCTTGCAAGAGTGAAAACACGATCTAACAAAGCATTTCTATCGCTGCGTTTTGTTCTTAAACTTTCAAAATGCTATCTAATGAAGCTTTTCTATTGCCGTTTTTCGTTCTTAAATTTTAAAAACGCTTTTTAAAAAAGCCTTTCTATCGCCGTTCTTTTTCGCGATTCTATTCTTCACAAAGTGATTCGCAAAAATAGCATTTCGATTCGCAAATTGCGAATTGTGAATTGCTAATTCGAACCCTGGGGGGTAAAATTATTATTTCATTACAGATCCAGTCTTGCTAAATATGTTGGCTGCTAATATGGTCAGATTCTGTTTTCAGGTATGTTCCACTATAGTGTGTATCATTTTCTTTTTTTATTTTAGTATAGTGACATGTTTTGTGATTTGAGTTATATATGTGTTTCAGAAGCATAGAAAATTCTTTATCAAGCTGTGATAGAATAACATAAAAAACATTTCACAATTTCAAAACTTGGCAATGTACAATATGGTAATGTTTGTGTTTTATGAGAAAGCTTTTAGACATTTTCCAATACAGCGATTTTCAAACTTTATAAAAAAGCTTTTTAGAAGTGTTAAACCAAAAAATCCAAACATTATTATTGCTTAAGAAAATATAGCACAGTTTGGGCTACTTACAAAAGCTACAGCATTACATATAAAATTTACAAAATACTTGATATGCCATGTTAAAACTTTTGATGGTGAGAAATGTTTTATTATATGTAGCAGCTTTGCTTTCCTTGGAAATTTTAAAAAGTGACCCAGACCACATAACATGTCAAATTTGTTAACTTTTTTTTCAAATGAATATGTGTGAGTGCATTCCGAGACTAATTATACAATTATGTAACCTGTGTTGTAATTTATATGTTATAGCATATTGGAGCAGTGTTTCAGAATTTGTCGATAACATCACAATTTTGTGACCTTACAACAAACTGGTCAACTGACATGACCTTAAAGATTGAAACTTTATCAGACAGGTATGTTTGTATTATTCCTCTTTTAAGAATAATAAAAGCATCTTGTGCCGATGATCCTGGCTTATCCTCTCTCTGTCCATCTTTTGTTTAAATATATATTTATCTCACTAAATACTGTGGATTGCTGATACAAAAAATATATAACTGATTGTCGTTTCACTTGTTAATAAAAATCCTTTTGTATTTTAGTCTCTGCATTGAAGTAGATTTATCAAATTCCAAACTAACGACACTCCATGATGAGATGCCATTTTTGTTCATCTCTCATGAGTTGAAAATACAAACTTTCATCACTCCAGGGCTGACTGTCAGTGCTATGGTACAAGAATTTTATATTAAAATCTTAAATGTTGTCACTTTTTATAAAAAGACATCAAGTGTTCATTTTGTTTTTTGCATCTTTAGAGACACAAGTTGAATATAAAGAAGTTGCATGTCGATGTTAGTGAAGGTATGGTTTATCGTGATTAATGTCTAATACAAATAAATGAAAAAAAGTATGTTTATCATAAATGTTTAACCTTCTTACTCCCCAATATTTTGATGATACCCTTCTTTTGTGGAACAAAAATACTATTTTAAATGTTAAACAGAGTAAATAAATCTTAAGAAATAACACAACTAGCTTTGAATTTCTAGTATCAAGAAAATACATTAACAAATTCTTGACGCAAGTGATTTTTAGAGACAAAAACAATCAGCAAAGTAAATAACAAATATGGTAAAGGGATGACAAGCTTACTACTACTACTAATAATAATAATAATATAATCTAAATTACAATGCCATATTTGTGCATACTGCTAATGCATAAGTGACATGGCTTAGTTATTTGGCTTCAAAGTTTTAGGTGCACTGTAATGGCTTCATTAATTTAATATAGGATATTGACGTTAAAGTAGTGTTATTGACGTTGCGCCGTAACGTCATAAAATTTAACATTTGAAACATTTTTTCGGCGACATCAAAGGAAAATGACGATATCCACTATGACCGTCACATACACTCCGTATTATTATATAAGATAAATTCCAATGCCATATTTGTGCATACTGCTAATGCATAGGTTACCTGGCTTTACTGTTTAAATTGTTTTCTTTTCATTTTCAGATCTAGTGGATTTCCTACTTGGTGCAAAAAAAAGGTTAAAGTATTCGCAACCTGTAGAAGCAGTTTCTGGTAAGCACCATAAAAATTTCTTTTTCTGTTTCTTTTTCTGTTTAAACTTTTACCTTCCTAACAGGTGAAAAATTTTTCCTTTTGGACTTATAGATGAGTTTATTATTGACGAAGCTGGTAACGATGACATAGATAAATTTATATCCATGTTGAATATATTACCTCAGGTACATTTTATTTTGTTCCTTTTTTATTCTCTCTTAAATCTCTACACATTGTTACAAAAGATTGGCAACCCTGAATCATTATTTTCACCTGGGGTATTAAGATAGACGCGTGCCGTTTTATTGATACAACCCCTGCATAAGAATAGAGCACGCACAAACAAACTATTCTGTTACACCAACTGTTTTCCTTTTAACTTGACAAACTAATTCATTTATATAGTAGTTCTGTTTCTTCAAAGTGGGATTTTTCCTTCTAGTCCTTGATCTTTCAACATAACAATTGTAACAATTATGCTATATTTAATTTAGGCAATAAAATGTTCGATTGAAAATTTTCAAATTGTTTATAAATTAAATGACCATAGGTATGTAATATTTTTACAAATGTGTTTCCTTTTATTTCTATATTTAATTTTCACTGACAAACAATATTTATATGCTGGAGAGTTTTTTAAGTGAACAACTGAAACTATACATTTTAGTACAAACAAAAAAATGGGGTTAGACTTTTTTTCCCTTTTAAAGTTATCCACTAGAACAGTCTTTTTTTAGTTAAGCAGGTTATTTTAAAGGTGTTTTTTATGTCAATTCATAAGTAAAGACTGATGGTACTTAGCAGCCCCTAAAATTCACAATTTTTTTGAATTTCAGAGGTATATATGAGTATTCATTTCTGTTTGCTATGATTGTTTTGCAGAGAATTACGTATGGATTGGAATTGTGTTTTATCCTGGCAAAGGCTTGAACTTGACCAATATCAAGCAGCTTTAGATGTATTAGGTATGAATGTATTTTTGTATTTCCTTGTTTAGTTGTCACAATTGGGGGTAATTCACCTAATGCTGCAGATTTTTTGATAATCATTGTTGTGCTATGATTATCAAAATTTAAGTGTGGTAACTATAGCTTGATTTTTTTTAAGCATTGGAAAAATAAGAAAAGTTTAATATCATGTTGTTTCGTCCTTTATTACTATTTTTCATTTTATTTAACTTTAAGAAATAAATTTGACATTTAATACTAATCTTTCATCCTCCCTTCAAACTCTGTCCAATGATGGAATTGGTTTTTTAAAAGATTGACTGTCAAAATTTTATTTTATAGGGAAAAGTAGATAGAGCTAATTTTCATCTATTCTGATCTACAAAATACCACATCACCACCCCTAGTTAGCCTAAAAACGATTCCAATTCAAGTTATTAAGTATTTTGACATCAAAAACTGTAAAAGATTTTTTAACTTTTAAGGTGGTACTTAAAATATTATCAGGAAAGCCGGATAAAATAATCTAAAAATCTAAAAATGTACCTTAAAAGCAGTATCACATTTGTAATATAGTTTATTGTTGTTGTATTATTTTTTTTCTTTTGTTTAGGTTTTATAATTAATGGAACAAATCACTGCAAATTACTACTGTTTAAACAAGTCACTTTAAAATTAGATGTAAGTTCAATTTATATTTTTGATGTATCAGACCTTGGACATTTAACTTAATCTGTGTGCTGTGATGCTCTTTCCTAGATATATACAGACAGTCGTGAACAAAAATTACAACTGAATACCAAAGTTGATTCATGCCATTTTGATTTTATATACGAAGAACTTTTAAATTGGAAAGCGCACTTCTTGTCCTTGCATGAAACACACAGCGTAGGAGATTTTACTAACAGGTATGTAGCGTTGATCCTTAGCAAGTATACTAATACTGTTTTTCTAATCTTTTATAGACAGTTAAATTATTAGTAGATGTGATTTAATTGTAGTGACGTTTTGTGGCTACAAAACTTGTGTGAAAATTGTTTGTGTCTTGCTAGTTATATTTCGCCTAACACTTCTTTGAGTCATTAACAACTCTCTTACCTAAGGACTCCGAAGCAATGACAGTAGTTTAAAAACTCAAAAATTTGTTCCATTTTTACTCTGTATTATTCCAAAACTAGTATCTGTTTTTAACTATAGTTTTAGTTTAAAATGTAGTAATAATACAATAATAACCAAAGGTTGGTGCAACCACTGAGGGCGTTATTTTCGGTACAGCACGTGGTAATTGGTTATTATTGTATTTGTTAACCGCCTAAGTTAGATAAAAGTAAAAAATAAGAATTTCGGTTTACTGTTCTTATAATAATATAATCCACTAGCACTACTTCCGTTAACACTTAAGGTCAAAATTCGAAACAGTTCTGTCTAAAAACAAACATTCTATGCAGAATTCGAAACTCCCTATAGAATATATCTTTGTAAACAAGACATTACAAAGTTCGACACTTACAGAGGAATGTGGAAAGTTGAATGTTTAACTAAAATTTAGTTACAGTGAATATTGAAGTAAATTTTTTAGGTAGCTAGCTAGCCAAGAATAACATGGGCTTTAACAAGTTTTATATTGACTGAGTTACTAAAAAGCTGAAGAAACGAGTCTGAAAATGAGAGGAGACATATTTGTTATAGTTTTGCCGTCCTGTATTTAGTTTTTTTGATAGAAGTGGATATTAGATTATCGTTTTTCTGGACAAACTAGCCATGTTGAAGAAGCATTCCAGACAGAATATTGTTGAATCTGGTTATTTTAATTGTTAAACTTGACATTGTTGTTGTTTCTATTCTATTCTATTCTAAAGTGTTTTTATCAATAGATGTAATGTAGGAGTTAGATATATAATCATTTCCAATGCTTCCTTAAAACTTGTTTTTCGTGCTTGTTTACATTTTAAGCTACCATTTTTCTTGACGTCAGGCAATACCGCAAAATATTGCCCTGTTGTTAAGAGCGCTAAGGCAATCAGAATGCCTAAAAACCTGTATTGCCTGCTTGCAAAATCCAGACGGTTAACAAAATACAATACAATCCTTTCTTAGAGAATGTAGCAACTTTTAATTCAAAATTATGTTTTTTCATCAAGTAACTTGTTTAAAATGTCACACATTGTATTTGGACACTCTGAAAATAAGTACTTCCATTCTGTGTTCTTCCTTATACTGCGATTTTGCTGGATGATATAACATATAGATTCGTCCCATTGTCGAAAGCTGTAAGTTTCCACCAGCTGTATTGCTTCATATATGTTTTCTTTATTTATTCTATTTGCTCCCTTACTGTAGCAAATCTTGATCACTTCATCAGCATGGTAATAATGACAGAAGTTAATCAAGCCTACAATATCAGACCACGATAGAGAAACATTGGCTTCAGTATCTTGTAAAATCTTTACAAACAGCTGAACTGTAAACTTATCAAAATCACCACATAACACAATGTGTCTTCGTTTCTTCTTGTCAGCGTCATTTATTTTCGTTTCTAAAGCAGTCTTCATGACAGGTACAAAGCACCTTACTACAAATAACTTAATCAGTACTTCAAAGTCGTTTCCTACTAGGGTGACATTTTCATCATGTTCTTTGTAGTAATTTAGCAGTTTATGGTTAATGCTAAACATTGTTGTTTCGTGATTTGCTTCTTTCCTTGTTCTCTCGCTTTGTCCTTGTTGGTAAGCCTGATCTTTTTACTTGTCTGTAGGTATATCAACAGTTCTAATGTGCAAGGCTAATCTGTTTTTAATATGTCTAGCTATTGATTCCTTATCGATGATGGTTGTTGTCCTGGTGATTTTAATAATCAGCTGATTCCTATTTATAAAAAAAAACTACTTCACATGTTGTTGTTTTGATATTACTTTAGCATTTAGTATGACATGTTAATAACAATGTAGAAATACTAAATGTTTATCCTGTTTAGAAAATTGTAAATGATAATAAATTTCAAGAGTTGTACAGACCTTTTCGTCAAAATCAAATAATTTAGCATTGGCAGGAGATTTGTTTCTTAACTTAGAGTTCATTATCCATTTCAACAAAAAAAACTTTACCTTACTTTCCAAGCTGTTAAAAATTGCTTGCTAACAAATAAATGGTTAAGATATCATTTTGCTTATGCAGTAAAGTTAAAAAAATCAACCTTAATTACTCAGTTTTTTAGACAGCCTTTGCTATTTAGTCTACCACTATCAATCTACTATGCAACCACCTAAAGAATATTTAAAAAAAAAGAAGATTTCAGTCTAGATGTCATAACGTTTAAATGTATATTAATTAAATATTAAAATTTTATATTTGCTATTAAAACTTGTTTAGTTTTTTATATCGAATAAAGTTCTGAGAATTTTAATTAAATCATCGCCTAATTGCATTCTGAGAATTAGTTTATAACTTTATATTTTTTTTAAAAAGTCACAAATATTTTTTTATGAAAGTGTTTTCTATTAATAAGTATTAATATATATTTTCCAACATCTACATGTCAAATTTATTTTTTATTAACAAAAAAAACATTAGGGCACAGAATAAACATCTAAAATTTGCTCACTTTACATGTTGCTTTTATTGATTCTAAAATTTAAATATTATATAGATAAAGCCTTTCACTGCTCTAATTTACAAAGTTACATAAAAAGATATGAAAAGTAAATTTTTGTAAACTTTTAGAAAGCCTTATTGCAAAATGCTGCTCTTCAACAAACCCTTTATTATAAACCAATTTATTTTTTACTTTCTTGCCAGTGAGGATACTATTTGTTTCCAACTTGTAACCGACTAACTAAACAACTGACTAACTATCAATTCCCTAAATTGCAGTAGAAAGCTCATCAACAAGGTTTTATTCGCAAAGTTTTATTTTAGACAAATATTTCCTAGGGAATTATAACCAGCAGTGCAGCAGACCATTGCATCATAGTGCAATATGCCAAACAACTAGGCTATCGCAAGTGAACTAATGTGTAAATAATTAATATTTCGACGAAATTGCTAAATTGGAGCAAAATAAATTCAATCTTCAAGGCATAACTAATCACAACACTGTAAACTGTAAAGAGGAAAGGACATATGAAGAAAGATTAAAAATACACTGTAGGGATTCAGAGAATTTTCCTCTTTCTGTCATTTGTTTAGGAAAGCAAAACCCACGCAATTTTTTTCATAAAAAATAGGCGATTTAAGCATACTATCGAAAAGACAATTAAATCTATGTACAGAACTTATTTTAAAACGCATCAATTTAATGTGGTGTAAAAGCTTTCGTGAATGTATTACAAGCTTCTGAAAGTGCACATTAAAAATATCTTTTGTATGTGGATTAACGCTTTGCTGGTACAGAAAGTGTTCATTTTTTCTTCAAATTACGGAACACAACATCCGGGTCATTGACTAGGTGCATTAAAGTCTTAAATTTTTAGCTTCCCATATTTATACTAGCCAACGTGAAGGCATAGAGGAAGTAAATCAATATTTATTTAATCATATTTTTAATTTTAAATTTGTTACACAATTTCGTGTATAAGAATATCAAAATTCTAACCAGGCTGATCATGATTGTTTATTTTTTCGATTGTTTAAACAATAGACCTTTGTTTTGAATCCAAAATCCCAGCCTGATATTTTGTATGAAGCATATTCTTATGAAAGAAAAAAGCGTGTAGGTGTACACTATTCACTATTCTCACTTTTTTTTAAAGATTTCCCACCCAAGTGTACCCTTTTCCTTGTTTTGCTTTTTTTAGTAACACCTAACACTCATCCAAATAACCACTGTCCACTCATCCAAATAACCACTGCCTCCTCTTTATTTATTTTGGCTATATTGTATCATGCTTTTTTATAAGAATTTGGTTTGTTTGCTGGTATTTAAAAAAATAGAGATAAATAGAAACAATAGAGAAATAAAATAATGACCAGCCCAGTTAAATTTTTGATATTCTTCATATAAAAGAAAATTACATTTTTAATATTGTTTCCTTAAAAAGGTATTTTTTAAGAAATATCACTGGTCGCCCTTTTTTAAAAAGGCAACTGCAATGTTACTTTTTTTAAATATATACAAGTTTACTTTTCAAACATTTTGGACATGATACGAGACATTGTAATTGGATGTTCAACAAAAAGTGTTTTCCAGTTTGCGTCTTTTCGTATACCAGGATATGTTTTTATTAAGTACAAAATTTGATCGTCCCACTCTTCAAACATGTAAACATCTATTAGTTGCACTGCTTCAATAAGAGTATTCCATGGAATTCGGTTTTCTCCCTTTTTATAACAAAACTTTACAACTTCTTCAGCTTGATAGAAATGGCTAAATCGTAGCAGCTTGACAAGTAAACTCCATGAAATATTACTGTGAAATGTTTTATCTTGAAGTATTCTCACAAATACATTCACTGTTTCTTTGTCCCATTCTTGAGACAACGTTATATGTGTTTTGTTCTGACCCTCGTTTATTTTTGTTTCCAACGATGCTTTCATAACAGGTACAAAACATTTAATCACTGATAATTTTATTGCTACATTAAAATCCTGCCCTTCCAGCATAATATTATTATCATTTTCAAGGTAAAACTTTAACAGCTTAGCACTGATGTCCATGTTGTTTTTGTAGTGTTGATGCTTTTATGTTTGTTGAATTCATAAAATATTTTTTTGCTGCTCTTTTAAATTTGTATATCCTCAATGTTTTATAGCAATCTTTTTAATTAATTTACTTTTGTCTGTATAGCTACATATATCTTCTCAATGTGTGTTAGATTCGTTCTTAATGAACAAGTTTGAGCATTATTTATGAATTCAATGGCTGTAGAAGAGTTGATATAAGAGATTAATTAATATGTAATAAGTTATTTTTTTCCACAGGATACAACTATTTTAATTTATGCATGGACTTTGATTTTGATGCAAATCTTCTAGACATGTTTCGGTGAACAACTACTTATTGTTTAAAGTTCTTTGCCAAAAAGTTTGACAAGGTTTTGAGAGGTAGCTTTACATCGAATATGAAGATGTAAAAGTAAGCAATGAAAATGTTGTTAAGGCATAATACAAGTATTTCAACTCAAAACTCAAAACGATTTGACTTTAAGATGTCATATGAGTGAAGTCTGAAGTTTTTAGTAGTTATGAAGGTAATGACGAAAACTTAAAAGAATGTCTGATCAATAAAATAAAATAATAAAAAACTTACTATTAGTCTGTTACGACATGTTTCTAAAAGCTCCGGTCAAAGTGTCTTGTTTTTCTTCATTTGGTTAATTTAGAATTTAGACCCGCAGTATTTCTAAAATAATGCTGAAACGAACAAGGCAAAAACATAACAAACAAAATATCATATAGAATCATCAGACACATTAGTACTAACCTTAACCTTTTACAAAACTCCTGAAAACTGTAAATATAAATAATAATTACAGTATTAAGCATTAGAACTTTTAAATAATTCCAATCCCAGGTAATATGTACTTAGAATTTTAAGAAGGCATAGGGGAGAGTGTTTCGGCATATAAAATACTGTTTTTGTGTCTTAGTCAAAACTTGTCTTTTCACATCTCTTGTCTTTTCAAATTATCCAAAACAGGCTTTGTATGCATACTAAAATTTCTTAATCAATTTAATAGTTTGTTATTTTTTTAATGGGAAAGAAATAGTGTGTACCTGAAGATATTATTTTGGTTTGTCTGTTCAGTATTCATATTATTGTGGAAAGTTTATCATTTCTTGAACATGATAGTTTAGTAGGCGACGTTTTAGGAGATCCTTCTCCCATCATCGGGCAAAGTAAAATGATGTTGAGCATGTATTTATATAATTGCAGAGGAACGAAATTCTTAAAGTACCAGCAAGATCCTTCGTCGAGTTTTAGGGTAACACAAGATCAAATGCGTTCTTAACTCTCAAGACACCCTAAGAAGCACTTTGTCTAAACCAAAAGACAAAATAAACCTGGAAGAACAAAGCAATGTTGTTTACGAAATCCCGTGTAAAGATTGTGATGCAGTGTATATAGGGGAAACAAAAAGAAAGTTTAAACAACGAGTACAAGAACATATGCACGCAGTAAGAAAGGGAGATGTGAAGAAAAAGTCACCAGTTTAATTGGGATGAGAAGAAAATCATTGACAGAGAATCCAGAACAACGGGCAAGAGGATTAAAGAAACCATCAACAGTGAACGTAACAAACACATAAACATCATCTCGTATCAGCTTCCTAAGATTTTGTTACTAGCCCTACAGAAGAAGTAGTTACCTACATCTAGGTCCGAAAATGTTAATTACTGTAATTAACTATAATTATCAGCTCGTTTCTGATTGGTTAATCTTTATGAATTTCGATCCTTTGCAATTATATAAATACATGCTCAACATCATTTTACTTTGCCCGATGATAGGAAAACGATCTCCCAAAACGTCGCATACTAAACTATCATGTTCAAGAAATGATAATCTTTCCACAATAGTATGTACCTGATTCGAAAAATTTTTAACTCCTCTAGAAACCTTCGTATTGAGATGTTGTTTTTATTACAGAATATAATACTCTTAAGCACCTTGTGTTTTTGAAACTGATTTTTATTTATTCATTTTGAAGCAATCATTGAATGTAATATTGAATAAATTAAGCGGTTTATTATTTCACTCTTCATCATGTCTGCATTATGAAACAATCTGCTCCACATCCCCAGACGACCCGATAAATCAAGAAATATAGGTGTGCTACCGTCAGTAAAATTAGTACCGTGTGTGAATTTAACTAAATCAAATAAGATCCTAAAAGAGGTGTAGACATCAGTAATTAAACATTGACAAGTTTAAAGTGTGTGTTACTGATATTGAAATGGCATACTAAGTTAATATTGTTTACAATTTTAAAAATTCATTTTTAAATTACATCCAGGGTTGTAGCTTGCACCTGGCTGGTTCGATTGTGATGATATTTCTATCTGACTAACCAAATCTTTTTAACCTTTCCTAGAGATGCTGTTGTGACAAAGAAAAAGAAATCAAAATTGCTATCTAACTTTGCATTTAATGCTGATGTTTCACTTGAAAATTGCTCATGTGATTTGTACACAACATTAGAAGAATCCTTAGGTTCATCTTTATCAACCTTCTACTTTGGAAATGTGACTCTCAGTATCAAGGATGGTAAGTTTTTTTTATTATTTGACTGCCTAGAATTGTTGAATAAGAATTCCCGCCAAAAATACTATAAAGTTGTTGGCACTTATTGTAGAATGATATAAGGGGCTCCTAATAAAAATGATTTTCCATATTTTCTCTCTATAAAACTCACAGTAGTTTCTATTATGTCCTCATAAAGTTACATAAGCATCCCTTTTGTGATAGATGTCAACAAAACCACCAATGGTATAAACACAGAAGATATGATTGTTTCAAAGGTGTAGGGTAAAAAAGGGTATTAATGTTGTAAATACCCTTGCACTCTGTTTTTACATGAAATAATAACTTTGTTCACTGTGCTCTGAGTAATTCAGTTATTCTTTGTGTGTTTGTTAAACTTGAAATTTAAACTTTTATCTGTTGTAAGATTTTAAAATATATGTAATTTTATTTCTTCAGGTATCATTGACAAGAAAACACTATGGTAAGCCAGTGTTATTTCTGTACTTTTTGTGTTGATTCATATTTGTTAGGTGCTAAGATAGGTTCAGAAACTAATATGTGAAGATAGATTATCTTTGGCCTGCAGTTTTTAAGCCTAGAAAATCTAATGTTTGTTTTGCATGCTAGCCTCAAAAACATACTGTGCAGTGTGTTTTATTCCACCTAAAAATGCAAATGTGTCTGTATTTTACAAACCCTACTTTTAAATAGTTTTTCTTAAATGGAAACTGTCCTTTGAGAAATACTTTAAATAGATTGAAATAATCAAACATGCTCAATAAATAACGGAACAATAAAATAAAAATATGCCATTGGTTCAAATTTTTTTGTTAAACTATAGATAGGGACTGTGAAAAATGCACTTAGACAGAAGAACACTGAAAAAATAAAGAAAATTTAGAAATTTGTTGGCTCATTGTGTAGCTGTAAATGCCAAAAAATGTATAGATACGTGACGTACTTTTGAAAGAATGGTAGAAATAAAAGTATTTTGATGACATTGTCAATCCATCTGTTCCAGAAAGGGTGGTATAACCCAGGTTTGGGGTACTTACCCAATTTAGTTCCATAATCTCTCTAACGTTAAAGTTTTCTTTATGACAGGTATTATAAATGCAGGTATTAAAAAATTGGTATATTTTACCAGTCTTCTCTACAGTAAGTGTACATTGAATTTTTCTTGTCTACTGTTTTTTTAATTGATCCATTTCTTTGTAGCTGTGGTATATCACTAAATGATGTTTACTGTTATATGAATGTAGAGAATATTCTCACCGAGAACGCATGTACATTTCCATGTCAACTGGAGGATGATGAACCTACGTGTTTGCCTTCTTCTGAAAGACATGCATGGGGTAGAATATTTGAGCTTGGAAAAATCTCTTTACAAGTATGTGACTTATTGTTTTTTTTCTGATTGAAAAAAGCTAGCTTTTTCATGAGGTCAAAAATTCAGGAATTTGATTGGAGAAATTGAGGAATATTCAATACATCTGATAGATCTGTGTATGTAATTTTTGTCGTGAGAAATTTCGACTGGTGGAAAGCTATATCTTTGTCAATTGAGGGGTTACATTTTCACTTTATTGCTCGTATTGATCTGAAAAACCTTAATCACCTTTATTTTGTGCAAGCCATTTCCCTGAACATTTGGAAATAGCCATCTTTGTAACAATCCTTTTTTGTATTGAATCTGAATTCTGGTTAATCATCTTTTCAACACATGTCATGTGGGCATTTCAGCTTTTTTGATCCGAAGTGTTGTTACTACTGGTTAATTTAATGTGTCGCACTTTCACATGTTTATTATGTTCATTAAGATTTGGTGTTAAATGTGAAAAAACTTTTTCTTCAAGCAGTTGCTTTGTGCACAAAAATGAAGTGAATGGAGATATGAATTATTGAGGGAAAAGAAGGGAAGTCTTGGACCTTGGACATATTGTTCACACTGTGGTGTATTTGTTTTACGTTTTTTCGGCTTCCCAACCATCCAGTGTTCTAGGCCTAAGGTAGCAGGTTAAGAGTACAAGGGGATAATTAGTTTTGCACTAACCATTCATTATATTCCTTAGCTTGATGTGCAACCAGGTCTTATAAATTGTAAATCAAAAGTTACCTTTATCTCACTTGAATGGTCACTGGCTATGGGTACCTCTCTTATCAATTTGTTAAGAAGAATGAAAATCAAGTCATTCCAACAAAACATGAAAGAAGGAAAATCTGAAGGAAAAAATGAAAGGTCTTTTGAAGGTGATTTGAATTATTTCCATTACTTCTTTTAAAAATATAAGTCATTAAATAATAGCCAATATTATTATGTTGTAAACAAGCCAGCTACATATGTCGTCAACAGGCAATGATGGAAATCATCTTTAACTATTTATTAATTGTCTAACAAATAGCCACAGATGATTTTGTCTCCTGAAGCCTGTTTGTCAGGAATACGTATTTACAAGTTCAAAAAAGAAATCTGAAATGATATTAAGCAGAATCTCACACGTAATCAAGTTTACTTAAAACAATTTTTATTGTTTTAGTTGATGCAGAAGTTGAGGTGGAAAATATCAACTTATTTATGATTGGTGATAAAGAAGGTAACCTGAAATGCCAATTCTGTTGTTATGCAGTATTTTTATTATGTTGACTAGGCTGATATGTAACAAAATCTAAATACTGTAAAAAATTTCACTTGATTATGTATCAAAAAATATTTTTAAGAAATTTGGTAATCCATTATCTCTATTTTGTAGAGCTTGAAACGTTAATCAATATATTGTGTATGATATGGGGTTTTGACGAATATTTAACCCTGTTTGATATGGGGGCTAACAAAAATTGCCTGTGACACATTTGAATTTTAATATCTTGTTGATTGTCAAGAAACGTTGTAACTATAAAATATTTTTATGATAGACAACACTTCCAAAGTTTTAACTCCACCTATTAAGGTCTTATAAATCTTAATTCCTGTGAGTTTTCCCACTGGTTAATGACTAGGAAGTCATTCAAGTAACAAAGTTCCTGTAATATGTATTTTTATTTATGTTCAGGTGGTTACAACTCACTACTGTTTAAACTTGACACATTCAATGTTGCAACAGGTGACAAAACAGAACCAATGATGATGGAAGCCAATGGAGTTGTGTTTACCCAGCTCACTGAGTTGAGGCAACTCAAAACGGTATGAAAAATCACTTGATGTACTCTATCACCTGTTTAATGTCATGTTCTAAAATCTTTTTCTTTATTCCACTACTTTTTTTCGTTTTAGATTTTTGCTAGTCTAATTTATTTATTGTGTATCATCAGTATTAAAGAGTTAGATTGGAGGAGTTTCTATTGTTATTTAAAAATGTTTGTCTATTTGTATGTTAAATTAAAACTAGTGAATACATTTATTTTCTTATCTTAGCTTTCACACTCAAGGGTTTCTAAAAAAACAATACCATTGCTTTTTTTCTCTTGTTGTAATAATCTGCTCTTTTCATTTATATAATGTAATAACCTTTTTTTAGGGTGACGTATTTTTCTGCAGTAAATCAGAAACGTATAGGAACAACTTATTCGTCATCCCATCAGTTTCTGCTTGCACAAAAAATTTTACAAATCTTGTGGTAGGTTTACTAGTTTGCTTTTGATTGTAGTTGGTAGTGTAGTAACAGCAAATAATGAAACAGCTCTGATTGTTTCCAATTATTCGTATTTGTTGTAAAATAACGGAAGTGATGTGTTGAACATTGTAAAGTTATTTCATGTTTACCATTTTAGGATTGTGTATTTCCAAAAAATTTTGTGCTTTAAAGATAGAGTTTTTTCTTGTTTTTACTTTCGCCTTTACTAAAACAATTTATTTTTATGTTACAGACTTTTAATGTGAGTATTGGTGTTGTAAACATCGACTGGACACCAAATTTACACATGGCTCTTTACGAACAAATTACTGAAGTAGAGACATGTATTCAATCAGTTAACGGTAGGATTTTTGCATTGCTTTGAAATTTAAGAAAATAAAGTAAAAAATTCTATACGCACATTTACAAGTGGTGGAAAAAAAAACATTCGTTTTGCATTGAGATTTTAGGAACACCTACTTTTCAACCAATGTTTTTCAAAGAAATATAATTTAATGCAATATTCTTTTTCAATTCAATATTCCTTTCAATTAAATTTATTAGGGAAAACATTTACTGTTGTTTTGCATTTTAGAATTAGATCTTCTGCGAAACAAAGTAAAGGATAAAAACCCAAACAGTTCAAATGCGTTTGAGGTGAAATTCAGCATTGCATCATTTGCTCTGAACATGGCAACAGCAAAAGACCATACGTAAGAAAATTAATATGAAAACAAATAGAAATAGTCTAAATTTGTTGAAAGGGAGATTTTTTAAACTAGTTAGTGCCCGTGGAGATGTCCACAGGTTCACCAGTCCTTTTTATACTTCATTACATGCGTCTTGCTACTTGTGGTACCATTTTGCATGACTGACACATGCATATTTTCGTTGAAATTGATCACGTAAAATCTTCATCATTGATGTTACTTCTTTTCCTGCACATACTTGCACATTCTGAACAACAGTGTGTAATGAACGGACCACCAAGATGTTATCAAATCTGATAAATTGATTTTAAAATTTTTCGTAAATGCTCAGAAACTTTTAACTGCTATTTTAAATTTCATGATCTTTTCTTTAATATAAACTATTATAAGCTGACTGATGAAAAAAGTTTACAGTTCTATCTGAACTATTTCAAGACTTGCACAGCCTAAATATTCAATGTAGGCACTACAATGTAACTGTGTAATGTAACTGTTTTGATTTGTCTCACAACAATTTTTTTATTATTTTTAGTTTCGCTTTACAATCTACAGGCTTTGCAGTTGATATATGTGGCAGAGATATAAATATTGAAAATTCAAATATTGGGCTTTTGTTTGATGGTGTTGAGATTTTTCAATTTGAGGTACACATTTGTATGTTTTGTAAAGATAAAGAAAGTAAAGAAAATCAATTGATTTTTTTTTTTTTTGCTTTACTAACGCAAGATATTGTTAATTTTGATACGTGTTATGCATCAAACATTTTTCAGAATGTTCAAGCGAAGCAGCTTCAAGATGAAACATTGCACCATGTAAGGCAAGACTTTAAATCTCTACAAGTGGAGAATAAATTTTGGTAGGTTACATAACAACAATAACATATGTTATCGTTGTCTCCAATATATTAGGTAGCATTAACAATTTACAGTAAGTTATTTAAATGTTTCTTTACGATAAGATATTTTTAACAGAGAAAATTTCAATAATATGCATGTTGGGCCTTTGGTACTTTGGGTAAAAAATATTTTAATCTACATAAGTTTCTCTGATTTCTCTGAAAATTTTGATACTACATTTGGTTTTATGATTTCTTTTCTAAATACAGGAGTGTTTCTGCTTATAATGTATGCACAAACTTTCCGTATAAGTTTGATTTTGGTGAATCATTGGAAAAGGTACAGTTTTTTATTAAAACATTTTTTTGTAATGTGTCGATTTTTATTATAAATAAAGTTATTAGCTGTGCAACTGAACCATCAGAGTAGAGTTTAAAAACATTTTGACAGAATACGAGACGTAAATTAAAATAACTGTAGTTGTCATTTATCATAGTGTTACATAATTTGATGTATTTTCTTTAGTTTCAAGCTATAGTAAAGATGCTAAAACTTTTACACAAGAAACCAAAACCTGTTGATTATGTTGAAACATTACTCCCCGACTTGCATATCAAATTGGAGGTAGATTAATTTAACTTTCGCAGCAATTAAAAACAAAAAGTAACATGGCTTGAAGAAGCATGCTTGTCCTGCGTAAAAGGTTTCAGCCAAAAGCCTAGGTTTTGGGCCTAGTTTGGGCAAAATCAGTGTTGATTGTGAACCTTAGACAATTCTTTTATGCCTTCAACCTAAAAATTTAATTACGTTTATTATTCTTCAATGCATCATCAAATAAAACAAATGGCTAATAATGACTGTTACAACTAATCTTTTTCTGCCCCTTTTTACGTGCAACTGAAATTGATATAAACTGTCAAAAATAGAAACAGAAACTATTATTATAAATGTTGTGTTTTTCTTTAATTTATTGTTCGGTGATACCAAAAATCTCAAATATTTCTCCTTTTTTACAGCATATTTTTTTATTAATTCTATTAACTTGTAACAATGTTGTTAGGTTGTTAGCTAGAAATTTAAAATTGCGGCAGTTAGCCCCAATGGCGAATTTTCGAGAGAGACGATGGCCATGGTGGCATCCAGAGGAACAATTTTGAAATTTTATGGTTTCAAATGCCCTTAAGCAACTCTCAAGACAGTGATTTTTCATAACATCAATCAAAGTTTTAAGACATTACTGTGTTTTATAACTCGATTGCTACCATTTTAAGTCCTTGTGCGGAACTATTTCTGATCTCACTGATGGTAAATAAAATTAGAAACAAATGATCTAGCCTCACATACATGAATTAAAATAGTGTAAAAAATCGCACAGTGTACCATTGTAACGAAACCTAATCATGGTTAGTACTGGCTGGTAAAAAAAGAAAAGCAACTTGTAGAAAAAAATAGACACTTGGAAAAGTCAACTAGTAATTTCAATTGACTGTCTAACAGACAAAATGAAGGCTTGCTAAAACCCCGCTGTTATATTAGCAAAATTTATCTTGTCCTATGGACTTTATTTAAAATTAATCTAAAATTGAACTCTGTTCTGTATAATTAATTACAGCTATGTATATTCCACCGAATTATTTGATGCAAAGTTTTTTGACGATCAATTTAGAATGTCACAGTTGAGTTTGATGACGATCCATTTGAAGTGCGCCTTGGCGATAACTTTTTGGTAAGTTGTCTAAATTTTTCACAATAAGTTGTATTACTCAATGGCTATTATCTAATAATGTTGAAAGCAAGCATATGGTAATAATAGAGCACTGAAACCTAGGCTATAGTTGATTATCTGAGGACATGAGGAAAAACAATAGAACAAGAATTTGGATGTTTTGCTTAAATCACTAAATTTAATGATTTGTCTGCAGGGTTTGTTATTGAATCTAAATTTTCTAACTTTGGATAACAGCATATATATCAGCCTGGGTAATAGATGTAAAAAAAATCCATTAAGTGCTGTGATTTATATTTCTGTAGTTGTTGAGTGATGAAATTGAACAAGCTATTGAAAGAGAACAAAAACTAGAAGCAAAGTTGAATCAGATCAAATCAGAAAAAGGAGCACTCATTTCAGGTACAAGTAGTATTTTGTATATTTTTTTTACCTGCACTTTTCATCCTTTGATCAGTCAAAACAACCAGTTCGTTAGATTAAACTGATAGTTTGTTTTTCTTTAGGAAAGAAGTTGGATGAGCTCAAACGAAATTTAAAAGAAAAGAATGCCCAGATATATATCGATCGTTCAAAAGTAAGAGATTTTACTTGGTAATGTTTTTACTTGATAAATGTTCGCTACAGAATTTTAATTCAAAGTACATCGAATGTGACACCGTCATGAGTGATTTGGTGAAATATTTTTGTTTTGACTTGAGCTTCTCTCCCACTAGGAAATGTACGAAGATCGTCCACCACGGAAGACATTGTTTTTGATTTTTTTCAAACAAATTGAATTGTCAGTACTTGCTGATGATTCACTGCATGGAAAGGAAAATATTATATCACATATGACAACAGTGGACCCTGATAGGTATGGAGAAAAAAAATTATGTTTACTTCGTTTGCTTCTCCATTTTGCAGATAATTTTTGTCCGTCAACATCCTTAAAGCTTAGTGCCTATGTTTGTTATTAAGAAATAATTCTTTCCTTTTCTAAAATTTCAGTCCTTTTCCTGATAACCTGGAATTTACTACGCTATGGGGCAGAATGATCAGTGGGAAATTTAACTTTTTAAAGGTAGGTTATACTTTTTTTATTGTCAAAAAAGAAGGTTTGCTCAGATTTTCAGATTTTTCCAAATTAGATTGTTTCGTAAGCATTATAGGGAAAATCAAACCTGAAGTTAAGATGTCAATTTTTACTTGGAATATAAGTTGATAACGATTATGAACTTATGTTTTGGGGATCTTAAAGTTGGTTATTTTTGAAAAAGCTATTTTTGTCTTAAAGGGAACCAGAGGTAAAATAATGTTGTTGGACTTTATAGAGCTTAAAAGTTGGTTAACAAGTCCTTTTTTTATAATAGAATATTTAAATTGTAAGTTCAATATCATTTTATACCTCGAGTTCCCTTTAGGGTATTCACGTTAAAGATTTTGGCAGTTTTTTATTTCATATTTTCTATTGTCATAATTCTTGACATTAAAAGGACAACGACTCAAACTTTGCCGACATTTAGCGGTTACAGAAACAAAATGAGAACTACTAAAAAGATGTTTAAAATGGTGTAGCTTACTCAAACCAGGCCCTTTATATGATCTTGTGAGTATAATCCTAAGCCATATTAAAGCTTGTGTTCAATTTTTTCTATAAACAGACAAGCCTATCAAAAGTAAGTGAATAAGTAAGTAACGGAAAGTTTAGCGTCCTTGGAGATTCCATTCCAACGGCTGCCTCTTCCTCCCCTCAGACTGTAACTATGTTACATTACCGCTAGAGATACGTATGGCATTGTTTTAACTTGCTTGCCTGCCACACATGCCCATTAGCAGTCAGTAGATGGCACGAAATTGGTGAAAAACACTACATTTTAAAATATGCCCGAGTTATGACTCGAACTTGAAACCATATCATTACAAGCTGAATGCGTTGCCACTCCACCACCTCCTTTTTGAAAATATGGTACCTCAAATTTGCCTTACACATTGTGTTCAATAGTTTGCTTTTTCTTATGACATAAAATTTAATGGCCTTTGCATTCATAAGCATATTCACTACGTATGCTTCATTGTTTTGGTTGCACTTAACATCTGCAACATTACATACTTGGTTTTGCTTGTTAGATGTTGATTCGAGATTATCCTCAACCATTGTTATCCATTGAATCCTTCACCACACGTGGAATGATTATTGGATCTGAAGTTTGCGGAGTTGAATCAGGTAACCTCCACAAAGTTAAATAAACAAAAGTTGTTCTGATTTCTGTAAAAACAATTCCAGTAGGCAAGATCACAAGCAATGGGCTTTTTGTTGAGGCTGATTTATAGTAACTTTTCACTTTCTTTTTTGTAGCTACGAGAGAATTAAACATTGAAATTGGTCAACCTTGGAAAGAACTAACCATTGTGAAAAATATGCCACCCTTGAAGTTTTACTATGATTTAAAATGGGGTATGTTTATTGTTTCAATTTTATGGATAATAATAAGGTCTATTTAAGTGAATTTTGATTTTTTTTTTTTCATTCATATATATTTGTTATTTGTAATTGTTTGCCTAGAATAAAGTTTAAAAAACAGGTTTAAAAAACGCAATTTCAAAGTTTTTATTTTAACTGCTTATACATAGGTTAAGTTAACTCTGTGAAAGATGTTCAGTTGAATTGATAGTCCCACAATCTATTCTGGAAAAAAATCGGTTGACAGCCTTAAGAATACTTTTATCGATTTATCTTTTTAGATATGTCAAGCTGTCAAGTATCATGGGGTGCTCACTTTGAACCCACATTTGCAATGGTGGCCCAAGCGTTCGGTAAAAATTTTAAATACAGTTAGTCACCTGTGGGTAAATAAGAAAACAATTTTTATAGCTTTTAACCTAGTACTGGTAAAAATCTTTGTTTCACTGTGATGTTCCTGTATGTCAAAGCAATAATAATAAAAATAATAGTTGCTGTTATATATTCATAAACTTCAAGTAAATGATTAATGCGTTGATAATACTATATAAGGATATTTTTTTGTTTTTGTAGATATTCTCTCGAAGGCCAGTATTGATCCAAGTCCACCTCTTCCCTTCTGGGATAAGGTTTGATATTATTTGTAATTTGAACTGGAGTGTGTTGTGATAAAATAAGGTTTTTTTTAAAAGATGGTAAACTGGTTTAAAAATGTCAAATTTTCTAAGGAATCCTAGCAGAGATATATTTCAAAGGCTATTGACTAGGAAAAGACATAAATACATCCAATATATGTTGTATTTTACGTGTAAATAGTACAATGTAAATTTTTTAGGTAACATGGGACACTAAACTTTGGATAAGCCTTATTTTATTCTAATTCTCTTACTTTAAAGCCTAAAAAGACTCTTTATATGTTCTTAAATAAAGCTAAAAGAATGATGATGTATTTCATGGCTGTAATCTTTGCATCTTCTAATATTTTAGAGTATTTTCGTAAAACTCCTATGTTTGTTTTTGATGTAAAATTTCATCATCTTGTTATCATAATTGCACAAAGTTATACAATCAACAAACTTAAGAAAAATTTATGAAAAAATTATGAAAAAATATTTGATTTGATATAATTATTCCTTTACATAAAAAAATAACTATTCATAAGGGTTTGCCTCGTTTCCTCCTCTCAGTATTTTAAGACATTTCGAATTTAACTTTCAACACAAGCTAAATATGTCTGTTTTATTATATTTTTACCTGAAGGCTCTAAACTCCACAAAGATATCCAAACTTAAAAAGTATGTGCCTTATTTACTCTGTACCGCACAATAACTAGTTCTTATTCCCATGTATCATAAAAGACAAGTTTGATATGCGAAAATAAATATCTGGCCTCAGTGTGAGTGTGAGTGTCAAGAAATACATTGTCACTTTTTTGTTTTATTTAAGGACGTGCTAAGAGTTCTTTCAAGCTTCGGAATAAGTTTTTTTTTATTTCTACCAAGAATTTTATATTGTCATATTTTACATGTAAAGTATTTTACTACGAGTATCCACTTGTTTTTTGTTGTTTTTTTTGTTTGTTTTTATAACTGATTAGAATGTACACTCCTAATGAATAAGCATGTATTAGTCCCCAAATAAGAGACTCATAGTGCAAGATATTACGGTGCTAAAAATTACAGTGCCAAAAATTGCAATTCCAGTTTCATATTAGCCTTGTATAAAAGCATTGTAAAATGTTAGTAAAAAATAATAGTATCTTTTTTTGTTGCTTTTTTAGATGCGATTATTATTTCATGGTAAATTAAAGGCCGATATTGCAGACTTTAATATTTTGTTGAGTGCCTCCACTGATCCATACAATACTACAGAGACATTAGAGATTGAGTGGAGTGCTGTTACCTTGGAATGGACCAATGGTAACTTAATTGCTAGTGCTTTGTGTTGGAGCAAAAAATATGGGTTTATGAAGGCCCATTTTAAAAAAATGCCAATGAGAAAACTTGAGGATAAAATATTATATTTATTTTAAATACCGAACTACTAATTTTATTTTTTTCAAAAATGTTCTGATAATGTGAGGGTGTCTTGTTGATGTTACATATTTGTGTATAAGTATTTAAGATGTGTTGCAGTTATTTGTGATACATTTTGCGATTTGAAGAAGTTTTGTTTAAATAAACTCTTTATTGCACCACTTCCATAAGGCCATCATTGTTATAGTTGAAAAAATATTTTAAAAGTTTCAATGCATGCTATGGTATCTTCAATAAAGCCTAATAACATTTTGACAGTTTTCTAAGGACGATGATGATGTTCAGGCTTTATGCGAAAGCCATTTACGTAATACAGCAATGTTTGTTTACACGTTGTACGATTGTAGTGATTTTGTAACAAACGTTTAGGCTTGCTGTGATGAATTTTCAGTATTTTAATAAAGTGCTGTGATGGCTTTGTACAATTTGACAACTTATTAGCTCAATGTAGTGATATATAAATCTTGTTGTGTTTCGGCAATGGCAGGTTTTATAGGAATATCTTTCATTTTTATTCAATTAAAAAAAAAAGAAATTTATCTATGGATGTATGCTTTCTCAAGTTTAAGGACAAAGTGGGATTGTGGAATTTATTCTGACCTTAATGTAGTAGCTTAGTCCCACTTGTATTATACCCATGTTTTATCAGAAATTCTATTTTTTTATGCTATAGAAAAATGTAATTAAAGGTTCTTCAATTACAACAAAAATCCTGCAAATGTAATATGTAGCATAGGGTAACGCAAATTGTATAACCTAACATTTGCTTGTAATGTTTTTGTTTACATCGTAACTTATAATAAAATGTTTTGTGTTTATAGGAAAAATTTCCATTGATGGGGACTTTGATTTATTTACTCGTACAGCATCAAAATATGATGACAGTCAAGTTATACACTTTCCTGATTTCAAATTAGGGTAATCCAATTAAGAAATTAAACTATTTTGTATTGTTATCACCTGTTTAAAGTCTTGAAGTGTATTTTTATCATAAATAAGGTTTATAGAAAGAAAGAACAGTGTTTATTTATCGTGTTTGTTTAGGTTCCAGTTGGAATGGTTATGTGCTGGAGACTGCAATGATCACCATAATGTTTATCCAACCAATCCAAATTACATTGATGAAGAAGTATGAAGTATACATATTTAGGAAAATTAAGAATTAAGTGCAAGCAAATTAAATTCAAAATATTTTGAATAGTAAAATAAGTAATAAAAAACACTTGACAGTGATAAGGTGATTCGTGTATTCAACACTGGTCTTACCATTTGTTATTGCTTTCCATAAAGTGAACAATTTTAATTAGACCTAATGTCAATGAAAAAGTTGGAGAAAAATTCTTGTCTTTTAAAGTAAATGTCATTTCTTATTTGCATCTTCTACTAATAGACCTCTTTCGGCCTGAAAAGTTGAAACATAGATTTCTTCAACCTGAAACCAATAATATTAAGGTGTATTTGTTGTCACTAAACTGTGTAATAGTAGGTGTGAATATTGTGTGTGGAATATTTATTTTTAGGAACATGATTCATATGCTATGTTTCGTTCTTCTAATTTAAATATGAATGTTTCCATGGAAGTATCCACTGACCATTCTCAGGTAATGTGTCATCTTCCTTAGTTCTTTTTCCAGTTAGCTGTTCCTTTTGTTGCATAATTAGGCATGTTTTTTTATAGGAAACTTAGCAAAGAGCCTAGTTCTAAAAGTTCACAGTGTTTTTAATTTAGTTTATTTATTTTTTATTGAAAGATTGTTTTATATGTCAATTCTAAAGGTAGCTCGAAAAGTTTCTGAAGTTCAAGGCGATCGTAAAATTATTTTTTTTCTAAACTGCACAGACAATTGTTAAAATAAACATTTAAACGCATTAAATAAATGTTTGAAACTTAAGTATTTCACTTGCACCACAATGACTTTATAAACAATTTTACTTTTTTACCTTTCTTTTCCAAATATTTTTAATCAACAATATCGTAGTAAAAGTTTCTTAATTTTTTGTAATTTTGTATGTTTGGAAACTAACTAGTAAAGATCACTTTTCTTAAATTCAGACGCAGTTAGGAGATGACCCTCCTCATGTGTTTTTGTATGCAAGTACCTTTCGCTGGTTTCAAAATTATCAAGCTGTTGTGATTAGCAGAGTTTCAAGACCAATAAAACGTGGTCCCTTGTTTAACAATGTGAAACCGCGGAAACTAACATTGGGAAGACATTTCAAGTATGCTAAAATTTGTATTTTTTTACAAAGAAGTTGCGTATATTCTCTCCTAATTTGCTCTTTGGTCTTATGTTTCACTAATCATAATAAAAATGTTTGCCACAATGATGAATTAACAACTCTTAAACAAAGCAGTACCATTTAGATTTTGATATATATTTGATTTGATATTTGATAGTTTGATATATTTCATACAAGGCAAAAAAAAACACAACCTTAACGAAATATATAGGTATTAACCCAAAGGGATGGAGTGCATCTGAAATATAAACAATGTATAGTTTTGATTAAAAGATATCTTTTATCTACTGTTATTTATTTTCTAGATTAGTTGGTGTTGATTTTAAATTTCCATCTTTAAATGTGACGTATTGGGGATCATTTGAACAAGAAGTTGGTTTTGAAATCACCATCTGTTCTGGACTTTTATCAGTTGCTTACCAGGTAACTTTGACGGACATATTTACCTGATGTACATAAATATTTATATTGTTTTTAAACCCTTGCTATTTTCAGATATGGTTAGCTTTTGTTCAAGTTGAATAATTTCTGAGAATAGATGTCATTGTGTCTGAAATTTGTCCTTGTCCTTTCTAGGTGTTTATCAGTCCACCTGAAGGCATGGATTTGATTCGTAGGCCAGTTGCCAATTGGATAATCAGGGGGTTAAACAGCATTTTTGAAAAAACACGAGTTTCACTTCTTCAGTCAACTGAAAAGAAACTTGATGCTGAATTCACTGAAGATGAATTATTATGTGAAGAAGATGAGAGTGCTGTGAAGAAACATTACTTGTTCAGTGTATCAAAGTAAGTAGCATTAAGTGAGTAAGTGATGAAAGTAAGTAAGAAGGGTTTTGTTTTAGAGTTTTAATATCTGGCAAAAATCTGTGTACCAATTTTTATTGCTGGCCACTGATGTTACCATATTGGTACTGCTTTAGTAAAAGAGTGGTATTTTTAGATTATTTTATTTTAATTTTGGTTGATATATTGTCAATAAGGATATAAATTTTTATTTTATTGACAAATTGAGAATCTACATACCAGAGTTAGTAAAAAGCAATTAAACATTTTCTCAGTTTTTGCCCTCCCTGGTCACTTCCTTGCATGAACTTCTTAATTCATTTCTTGGTTTTTAGTTTTGCTCTTTTTTTCTTTAGAGTTGAATATCAAAGACAGTCAGCCATCTTAGAGGAGGCTTTTACACACAAGATCTTGCTACACTGTTTTAAAGGTGCATGGACAGTTATCAACAGGGAACTAGCTGTTGGTTTGTTTGCTGCATATTCCAAAATGCAGGTACTTTCCTTCACCATGACAATACTGTTGGTTTAATATAAATAATATTTTGCAGTTTGTGATTCTTTTCTGATTGCTGATGTATTTTTAATCTCATAATGTTTCATAAAACGTTTCATTGACCTATAAAATCTCTTTACATCTGCAACAATAGTATCTACAACTTAATGCGGTATCAATGATTTGTTGACATTTGAGGTTTGGTAAAATTTTGATACTTCCTTCAGGCTATTGCGATAATTCATTACTTCTTTTTACATTTATAACTTACAGCGTTTGAAAAAAGTCTTGTCAGCCGAAGCCCTAAAATCAACAAGTGAAATAAATGCTGATTCAAAAAAAGACAAATCAGCAAATTCATCTTTGCTGGATACATCTGCAACAAAAAGTCCTTTGACAAGACTTCAATCTGGTAATGGAATCTTGCTACTAGAGAAGCTCGTATCAGAACAATCATCAAAGTTTATTGCTCAGTCAGAGGAGGTTTGAAACTATTCATCCTTTTCTTTTAAAATCAATGCCTTACCTGAATAGTATCTATTTAATTACTGTAATCTTTCTAAAATGCTAGGGTGAAAGTTCGGATTATGACTTTGAGAAAACAACAGATGATGAGGATGTTGATATTATACAGAAAAATTGGCACAGTATGTAATTCAAGTTTGGATTTTGTTGTTTTTTCTATATACTTTATACTTTTTACTTAAGTGTATTGAGGAGCATTTTTGCAGGGGTTGAAATAAGAAAAGGGCTTGACCTTTTTCTTATTTTATTCTTTTAGATTTATGTTGCAGGAAGTAAAAACTTTTAAGAATATTCTGTTTTTTAAGTTTTCTTGACTAACAGGAGGTTGATGGTGTTATATTTAAACTGGAACCATGCTCACTTTTTTTATTAGTTCTCTAATAGTCAAAAGTGTATTGTTTTTTCATAGTTGAACTTGTGAATTCACAAGTCTTGCTGCACGGGAAAAATACCAAGGGTGCAATTATTGTTACATCTGCAAATGCCACAATATTAAAGAGATTGCATCTTCCTATATGTGCTGCCACTGAAGTGCTTACAAAACTCAATAAAGTGACATGGTGTGGGAAGTTTCGTAATTTACAGGTTTGTTATTGTAACTACTGATCCAATTTTTCATGTTGCAAGGCTGTTTTAGTTTTGTTTTATTGCTGTTTTATTTCTTGTTTTGTTCTTGTGTTTTTTTCCCTATATCCTTTCCCCTCATTAAAAATTCTTTTACCTTTCTCATTTCTTCTTTCTCGTTCACTAATAAAACAGGATAGTTTAAAATTGAGTTGTTTGCTTATGCAATCTCATGTGTTGCCATGCCATATCAGTGAAACATTAATTGTAAACAAACTCATTTGGCAATGATACAGTTTTACTATCACAAGGCCTCTCTAATTTTCCTTTTTTTTATATAGTGTTTATCCATTATGCTTTTTTTGTAGCACTTTTCCACCGTAACAAATTTTAAAGACATCACAGTTGATAACATTCCATGGTTAACTGAGAATGTTATTGTTGGTGAATCGACGGAGGAAAAAGATGACCCTCATAACATTTCTTCCTATATGAAAACCAGTGATGCGGTTGGTGCATTTGTTGATGTGAATGTTCTTGGTGAAACGTGTCAATTACAACGTGTTATTTCTCGTTGTGGATGTGAGTTTAGATACGTTAGTTTGGATGATGAGTTAGATCCTGTTGCAGAGGAATATGGCCCCTCAACTCCACAAGTAAGTTGGTTATTTATTTGTATTTTAATTTATTTATTTATTTTTGTTTTTCTTAAGTATACTGCCAATACATTGTTGGATGGGAAAAATTTTTGCCAAATTTTTGCCTAAGCTAATAAAAATTAATCACAAATTACGCTTTGCATTATGTAACTTAACTAGCAACTAGTTTTTGAGATAATGAATTTTAAGTTTTTACACAAGATACATCTTGGAAGTTGTTTTATTTCATGCAGATTTAATTTTAGTTTGTTTGTGATCAATTTAGATATTTTTCTAGTTATAATTTTTTACTAAACAATCATTTTTTCTATTTTTTTGTGCATATGGTTTCACTAAAATTATCTGCTAAAAAAGTTGATGCCTGAAAGTAGTTCCTGTAGTTTTTCTGTCTGTGTTGGACACCTGTAGAAAAATTAGTATAAATTTTATTGTTTTTATTGTGCGTGATATAAATTCTTTTATTTTATATCCAGCCATCATCTGAAGCTCTTACAAACAAAGCTGAATTTGCAAGCACGCTGTATTTAAAACATGGAAAGTTGGAAATGTCTACAAGTACTGTAAGTGGTGCTCCTTGTTTCGCAAAAATACAACAAACACAAGTCAATTGCAGCTTTGCTAATTTCTTTTGGTACTTGGAATTGCACAGGCGAATGCCGACATGTTTACAAAAATTCCTGCTTAACTGTGGGACGAAAAGATTTTTCTTTAAATTGGATGTAACTGACAGAAGATGTACTCTCATTTTCTATTTATCTCAACTGTTGCTGACGTATGAAAGCATGTGTATGTAAAGCAAAATATATATTTTGCAACGTTAAACACAAGTTTGCCAAAATTAAGTTACATGTTTGTTTACCTGAAGTTGGCAAATGGCATTTCACGTCAGCAATTTTTTGTCGACACTAAATAAATAAAATTAAAAAGACTTAGTCGGCAAACTGCGGTTCCTGTATTTTTATAATTTGTATTTTACATCTGTATCTAGGCACAGTATGAAGTAATTGCTGATATCTGTCAAAACTTAATCTTTTATACCGAGCCAAAGAAGAAAAAGGGCCAAGAAAAACTGGAAAAAATGAAATTTAAATTACAACTTTCCACTGAACAGGATTTAAAAGGGAATATTCTCCAGTTGCAAAATAGAGTTAGGTTAGTTACTTGTTCTCAAACTTGATGTTTATTTTTGTATTTGCTAATTAGTCTACAATTTCTGCACATCTATAACAAAAACATGTGTTTGGTATTTTGTGTGATAATAACTTTTGCGACCATTTTTTTCAAAACTTACTCTCACAGTTTGTGAACAGGATTAAAATGTTCAATTCCTTCTACAGCTATAATATAATACCCGTATATGTCTGTCTGTCATGCAAAATCGTAACCGCAGTAGCGAAACACACGAATTGCGGTAAACAATGGATGGGAAAAACTGTGGATTTATCCATGAACCACCGATCTAGTTGAATATAATTAAAAAGTTATTGTTGTTGTTATTATTATGTTATTATTATTTTTATTTATTTACAGTTAGATAAATGATAGCATGCTTAATTTATGCTGTAAACATATTTTTGCAATCAGCAGATATAGAGTGATAAAATAGGCAATAACAACATTTTTTATTCAGGCAGACCTTGTTGAAATTGAGAAGATACGAAAGAAATTTTTTCGATTATAAAAGAAAAGTGGAAGAAATTAAAGATTCTGAAGAAAAGTAAAGTGCTCATTTTTTAGACTTTTTATTGCATTTTATTGCAGAATAATTATTTAGTCATTTTTAACACTTTTTTCCTTGACAGTGCTGACTTATTGTTGGAAATTCAAGAGATAATTTTTGATTTGCAAGATCAGATTGAAGTTACAAAAGAACAGTTGTTTGAAGATGTAGAAGAATTAAAAATACTAATAAAGTAAGTGAGCAATCTCCTCTGAATGGTATATGCTATTTTTTGTTACCAGTAGTACTAACAGTTTGCATTACCTGCTTTTTTTCAGCGTGTACAAAGATGTAGAACAAATAACTTCTCTTACCCCATCTTCTCAGAAAGGCAAGTAAAAAACACTTTTGAAAACTGTATTTATTAAATGATATTAATGACCTAATAACAACAGAGGTAAATAGCTATGATCTCACAATTCACATACATAGGAATCAGAGTTAACTATATGATTACACCAAACATCTAGTGACTTAATGTGACTTGGTGTTATGTTGACACGCCTTTTTCTAGCAATAAAATATAAACTTTGGTTTTTTCCTTTAAGCTTTAACCTTTACTCAATTCTGAAATTATTTTAGAATTGTATTCTGTGTTGTAATCTTTTATAACAATCTTCAGGGGTCTCGTCTCTACGAAAACAAATCGATGTACTTTTTGATGAGATGCAATGGTTGATTGTAAAACAGGATGGACAACTTGGTATAGCAAATGTATTCATCAAAAAATTTAAGTATGTTATTTCGTTTTATGCGCTATTTATAGTTGTTTGTGCATCCAAATATTACTTCCACCCCTCGTCCAAATTAAAAATCTTTCAAAATTCTTCTCCAAAAAGACAGAAATTTGAAATTTTCCTGACAAAGTATATATATTAAGGGTACACAATTATTATACACAAATGATACTTGTCTCATGTGTGGTTTTTCCACTGGCTTTGGCATGTTTCATATGTATTTTATGGTGATTGTGATGAATTCAGGAATTATGCATGCATAACTGGCTATTATACATGATAACAATAGCCCTAACCCTAACTATGAAGTTATATTGTGGACATATTTTTAATTTTTATTGCCAATTTAATAACGCAATGGTAAAACTGACAAGTCAGTCCTTGAAATGAATGAAATGTTTCTGCAAATGGACTATACAATCTAGCGAATAGACCAATGCCAATTAAGCCACCCACTCGATATACCAAACATAGTTGTCAAATTTACAAGACAAACTGGCAAGTCAAACTCAAGTTGAATGATAGTTAAAATATTTAAAAAACAGGGTCTGTTGTTTAATGTTAAGTAAAAAAACCCGTGGAAGCTTATTTTTTGCTAAAACATGGTTGATGCTACACTAGTTAGACTTAAACACTCTTGCTTTTCTCAAAGCACAGAGTTTTCCATTATTCAAATCATAATATTTTTACGGATTTAAATTTCAGACAAATTCTTTTCTAAAGGTTAGTTTTGTCTGTAGGTTTGACTTATCAGTTTTGCTTATCGGTTTTACGTTTTCTGGTCGGATTGAGTGATCAGCTTGTCTCTTTGCAAGGTCAGCTTGTGAGTTTCACCAATGCGTTATTAAATTGGCCGTAAAAATCGACATTGACAATTCGTCCACAATGTAACTTTAACCTAGCCCTTATACATAATATCCAGCAAAATATGCATAATTTCCAATAGGTCATATTACCATGTATATAAATTGATTATGCACTTGTTTGTTGTATGTTCCCCTGGTAACAAAGTTACTTCCTCTTTGGTGTCTATGAAAAACGCCTTAAATCTCCTCAATTTACCAAATGTAAAAAGCCTCTCGTCCTTATTCTCCAATAATTTTGAAACGAAAACGGAGTGAAAACACTAAAAAAAATTTGTGTTTATATTTATACTTTGTGCCTTAGGGTGATAATGATATTTATTACACCTTCTAGAATATTTTAGTCCCAGCGGTAGTCATTGTATAAGTAGGTATTGCTAAGAAATAAAATCTATCTTATCTTTATTAGTGCTGGCTACTAGTTGCTGTTATTGCTTGAATTTACAACTAAATGTTGAAAATAAAGATTATTCAGCGTTAAATTTGTTTGTTTCTTCTTTTGTAGGTATAATCAATTCGCATATACTGACAACAGTATTGAACATTGTTTTGAAGTTGGTCATTTTGCAGTCAAGAATCTACTACCTAATGAAACATATAGAGAAGCTCTTATTCCACATGAAGTTAACATTCGTCGCCATTTAGATAAAAGTGTTATGTTGAGAATATTTTGTAGAGTGTCCCCACCAGTGGCTGGGATCGAGGTTAAGGAACATTTTGAAGTCAATGTGTGTCCAATTGCAGTGCGACTGACGTATAAATTGTTTGTAAATATGGAAAGCTTTTTGTTTCCGAAGCCACAACAAAATGAAACTGTTGAGCATGAATTTCAACCCGGAATGCAGGGTGAGTTTCCCCAGTTCCAGGTCTAGCAAGTTTTATTTTCCATCGAAAGATATACTAACTGCAGCAGATTTTGTTTTTTAAGTACTGCTTTTTAATGAGGGATCTAAATATCAATGTTCTGATAATGCTGCTTGAAAATTAATTTGTTGAAATTTCTCTTCAATTGATTTTATAGAGCTTTCATCACAAATATTGAGAAAAAAATTCAAATTTCAATCATTTAATATTTAACCCAAGTACCTAATTTTCTATCAACAAATTCTGTTTGCTGCAGTATTTTATGCACCGTGTGTAGATCTTTATTTGTAATTCTAAAATGCATCACACAGTATTTAGGAGCTTTTCTCACCTACAGGGGCATTGGTGTGAACTGAAAATTTGTCATTGTTTTTTTAATCGCAAATGTTAGAGTAGTCGAGTAGTACCAACCACTGTTATTTTAGTCCAAAGCAGTGCAATGGATGATAAGAAAGATGCTGATAGCAGTGAACAGAGTGTAAGTAATTCCTTACATTAAAATTTATATCCCTGGATATTTATGTTTTAACAACTCCTAAGTTTTCTGATTTCATTGTAGTAAACATCTTAGGCTTGTTGTCTAACCATGAACTGATTAGACGTTTTTATTTAAAACTTAATAGTGATCAAAAAAACTTTGTATTTGAATTTCATGACAGAGGGATCTTTAAGCCAAACAAATTATTTTGACATCACAAAAGTTTTCTACCCATAACTGAATACAACATGGAAGTGCTGTGAGAATTCATTTAGGGATATGTCAGGTTAAAATATCATGCGTCGAACAGGAAACTTACTGAACTGTTTTGTCGCTGCTGATAAAACATTTGACAGCATAGAATTTAAAAATTAACTCAGTTTGGCTCACATTAACTGAACCAAAAGCTTTAAGACAGAATCCAAACTAATTTAGCACTATCAATGTATCAGTAATACAGAACATTTATGTTAGATTGCACCATTTAAAATACCTCCTGCACGTCCTCCGCCACCCAGACCACCTCCACCAAGACCAGCACCTCCTGTCATGCGTGGCTCAATAAGACGGAAAACTTCAGCTACATCAATGATAGTGGAAGGTGAGACTGCAGCAAACACCAAGGCGAAAAAGAACGTTCCCAATTTAGAACTTCCAGACCAAGCGATCAGTCCACCACTGTTGTCTCCCTCTGCGCCACCTACTCTAACACGGGTATGGTAATGTTACACACATCTTTGTTAAATTATTGTCAAAAATTCGGGTTTCTGTTTTCAACTTATTGTTTTAAAAGGTTAATTTCATCTTCTATCTGGTTCAACTACATTATAACCATGATAATTCATTGTAGAAAATTGCTTTAACTAGGGAACGAGTTTTAAACGAACTTCATTTAAAGAGGTGTCTTTGTCTGCATCAGTGTCATCAGCTGATCGTGATGTGAACACGATGAAGGAGAGAGCTTCAAAGAATCACACCTTCATTTACGTAAAAATACCAGAAGTTCCTGTTTGTTTCAGCTATAAGGTATTTGAGTTTTTTTATTTATGTGTAGATGTACAAGCAAACATTCTGACATTGACATCCTGATGATCTACTAAAATGGTTAGTGATAAGAAATAATTCACAAAGAATAGAGCTATAAAGCATTTTGGGTATAATTTGTTCCCAACCAAGCTTAAATTGCTTTTATGTGATTATGCTAGGGTGAAAAAGAGCGAAATATAGAAGATGCACACGATTTTAATTTATGCTTGCCAACACTTGAATATCACAGTCGTACGTGGACGTGGCAGGATTTATTTCAAGCACTGAAAAAGGACTATACTCAAACACTTGTTCCACAGGTAAAAGCTCGTTTGCACTACACTAATTTCTTGTATTATGTTGCAGAAGAAGAAAAAGAAGATGTCCTGCATAACTGCTATTGTGGTTTATTTTTTTAGATTTTGAAAGAAAAGCTCCATCTAAAAAGTGCTGGTGCAGATACGAAACCAAGCATTGCTCAAGTAGAGTAAGTAATCTTTCTATTCTTAGTTCAAAATACATCTTCTTGCTTTGCTGTTCTTACGTTCTTTTATTGCAAATTCACAACACACATCGTCTAGTGCAGCCAGTGGCACAATAGTAAATGCCATAGTTGATATTAGATATTAAATCAAGTGCTTCTGCAGAAAGATGTAGTTTTGTTGTAGATGTTATAGCCATAAAAACAAGGTTGCCTTCTGTATCACCCAATAGGTACACACTTGTTCAACTGCTTTTCCACTGTTGGTAATAAAGTGTTATTTTTTATTATTGTTTACAGTGATAACAACAAGGCAAAGTTATTATTTGGTGAAAAGGTAAATCCACTATGACGAGTTACCACATACTTAAACGTTACTTTTAATTGCATGTTTTTTTTTTCTTTTGAAATAGCTAGATTCCCCCCAAAAAGTACTTATTTAACAAAGTTTCCCTCGTGTTTTCAAAAAAATGCTGCAATCCTTTACAAATTATGTTAAGACTAGGCAGTTAATTCTGAAGTTTGCCCCTGCAAGTAATTATATATGTTCTATCTGTACTGAATGGCCATAGTTTAACCCTTTGAATGTTCACAATGGAATTAGGACAAAGTTTACTTCGGTAGTATAATTGTTGATGACTTCAGCATAAAAAAAATAATTTAAAGTTTTGGAAATAAAAATATTACATTTTTAGCCAACAACTCAAAAGAAATCTGCCAAGAAATTGTTGTTCGGTAAACTTTTAAAACCTGGGAAGTCTTCGTCAAATGAGAAGTTAAACGAACAGGGAGGTACTTCTGGAGCCTCCTCTTCATCAGAGTTAGGTATAAAAGTTGATACTGATGTTATTGATTCAATGTAGATACACAGAGCCAACATCAGCATTTTTTTAAAAATACTCCTTTAGTGAGAATCTTATGTTTTTTATGACGACGAAAATTATTTTGATTTTTGTTTATTATTTGCTAAATCATGTAGTATAAATATACCTAACCAAATGTACCATCCTCTATCAGTACACTTTCTTTATTTAGTAAACCTTATTTTTCTATTTAGTTTGTTTTTTGTTTCTCTTAAGATCCGAAACAGGAGTTGATGGGACGTGGTATTGAACCGGCCAATTTAGAACATGCTTTTAAAAGACTAAGAGGCACGGGTCCTGACAATGACAAGCCAGTCAAGTAGTTACTTATATGTAACCCTATGGTGTATGCCTTAAATGTTTGTAACCCAGCTTGAATGCTTTGAGAGTACACAGTGGAAATACCCAGAATGTCGGTAGATATAAACATAAATTAATTTTGAACAGTTCTCTTCTAATTAGTAAGAATATTTTAATTTTACACTAGAATTATTGTTTTAACATTTTCCTATTAAAGATTCATAAAACACTCTTTATATTATATTTACTTTGTAGTATTTATTATTAGTCTTGTTGAATTAAAATTATTATTGTTTGAAAAGTATAATAGATTTGATTGATCGCCTTGTTTTTACATACCAGGACGTACCAGTAAGAAGTATGAAGGCACAAAAACATAGTTTGGTATACATACCAAAAGATTTTCAAAACAAATGAAAAAAGATGAGGATGTGAGTGGTCTACTAAAGTGTTGATACTTTTTCCCGATATCAAAGTATTAAAGTGATTAGACCTGAATCAGACTGAGAATAGGATGTAGCTTTACTTAAAACCATTATATAAATTGTGTATCAATTTACATTTGGTCTTGCACCTTAACACTTTATTACCAATAAAAAGTATTTTTTAAATTGCTATAAAAATAAAGGTACAATTAACAAAGTGCTTCGCTTACAAGTGTGTCTTACTTGCTACAATAATTCAAATCAATTGTATTAAATGAAATGGGAACATTAGTTTAACGGAAAAGTATGATGACTTGTTGAATTTTCTAATTGTCAGTGGAATTATCGTTGTCTCAAAAGAACCTTGTTATGAGCAATATAACATCAGTAATTGTTAGCCTTTAGTTCAATGTAAAAATATAAATATAAGAAATTTCTAAATTTTATTTATCACGTTTATCATATCAGCTTTCCATTTGTGTGATTTACAACAATATATTTTATGGCTAGTTATCTAATAATGTGTGACTTTAAAGTTGAATTTGAAATATATTGCTTGTAAACAGAAGTTTTGAAATGTTTGAGAGATGTAATTATTACGGTAATACGCTTGGTCATCTTGCTTCAGATTACATTTTATGATAATTCTCTACGTTTTTATGGTAATTCTCTATGTTTTTTTGATTATTTTCCATGATTCTTGCGTACGGTGTCCTTTACATAAGATGGGCCATAACTTGCCACAAATACGCAATAACTATTTGAACATCAATAGTTTCATTTTGGTAAATCGTGTTTACATGAATATTTTGAGGACGAAATAAAATTAACACAGAATGAGTTTCGTTTTTCCTGAGATCATGTAAACATAGATAAGAGACCAAAAAACATTTTCATTCTCCTTCGAAATGAAAATTCATATAAGACAAAACAGAATATATCTAAAAATGTCTAGTGAATACCTGGAAACGATATATCTGTGAAAACCAAATGTGAAGAATTTTGCGAAAAGAATCTGGATGAAATTTTATGTGGTTAAAAGTTTCCCTTAGATTTGGAGAAGCGACATTTACAATGCAAGTAGAAGAATTGTTTACATTTCGTCGGGTATTGTTCATTTTACTGTATTTTTAGTTCTAATACAAACAATCTGTCAATGTTGTCCGTGTAAATAAAATTTGTTATGATGGTTTAATAATATTTGCATGTTGTTTATATTAAAAACAATTATTTTTTTCCTTAAGACTTTAGTAGGGAAGAAATAGCAGAATTTATAACTTTTTAAAAAAGTTTTAACTTCAGTTTTCGGGTAGATAATTTCTTTCTATTTTTTTTTTATTATCAATGTTTGTCTTTTTTATTTTTAATTAATTCTGGATAGATTCACACAGAGCTGCTGTGTTGCAACACTTAAACACGTTTAAATTATCCTGACTCATTTAGATTTGTGAGGTTGGGCTATGATATAAAAATACTAATAAAAAACCCGTCAATTCTTACTTCTTTAGATTATCCTGACTCATTTAGATTTGATAAAACCGTCAATTCTTACTTCTTTAGAAGAATTTATTTTTTATTTTAAAATTTCTAGCTTCAAGATGGGTGCTTTAAGTGCATGGGATTACGTCGTCTTTGCTTTGATGTTAGTCATCTCCAGTTCTATCGGATTGTATCATGGTTACAAAGGTTCAAGGAAACGGGCGTCCACTGATGATTATTTGTTAGCAGGCAGGAGCATTGGCTGGTTCCCTTTGTTTGTATCACTTGTAGCATCTTATCTTTCTGCAATCGCTTTGTTGGGAATGCCAAGTGAAGTTTATACTTACGGTATACAGTATGTGATCATTATGTTTTCATATCCACTCATCATAGCACAGTGTGTTTTCATATATGGACCCATTTTTCGACGCAACCATATTACAAGTGCAAATGAGGTATGTTTAGTGCTTTTCAAGTAAACCTTTTGAATTTGGTCTCTGAGCTAAAAAGATCTTAAATAAAGTTAGAAAATATTAACTCGTGCAATTCTTTATAGAAGTAGCTTTTTTTAATGTCATACATTTAAAGCGCATTAGGGCAGGGTCTTGCCATCACTGTAGGCTTTCATCTGTCTCTTTTCAACTCTGCAAGGTTCAAACAGACTGGATAATTAAACCTGTTTATGAAGAGACTTGAAACTGATGAATAAAGGGGGCGGTGGAAGGCGGCGGTGGCAATTATGTCAGCAATACACCACTCTGTTCTAGTGCGATAAAAAACAATACTTCTTTTCTCCCATTTATCCGACAGTGTATGCAGGTAAACCCTTTATTATTTATTAAAGTGAATAATTTTATTTATTCATTTTTTTATAGTATCTGGAATTACGATTTTCAAAATTTGTTCGATTACTTGGCTCGCTCATGTTTATACTAGAATACGTATGTATTGATTCTTGTTTTATCAACATGTCTGTTTCTCCAATACACCAGTTTATAAGAAATACCAGAATTTGGACCTTAGGATTCTTCATATAAAAATCCCAAAATAAAAATTCACGTGAGTCTGCCTCGCAAAATTTTAATGTCTTCATTTGTGTATCTTGTAAAGTCAGTCAAGTTTATTCGAAAGAACTGCTGCGTTGCGCATTATTCGTTCAATGCAAGGCTAGGTTACAACATTCACTAATGTCTTATGCAATCTTGCTTGTGCCACTTCATAGACCAATGAAAGTTTGAAATGCGTTAGAAGTTCACTTTTCAAACTAACTTTACGAAATCTTCATTAGAAATCTCCTAACAACACTCAAAAATATCGCTCTTAGTGATTTATAAATAGAGGATTTTATTCGAAAAAGGAATTAATCTTATGCATTCATAAAGTTACTGTCGTTTGGCATTTAGGTGCTGTATCTTGCAGTCGTTTTGTATGCTCCAAGTTTGGCTTTACAAGCGGGTAAGAAGAGTAAAATTATGTCTACAGCATCATTCAAAAATTTTCGTTCATTTTAACCCGCGTATTTATTAAAGTTGTTTATATTGAATTCGTGTAGTGGCAGATTTACCCATGGAAATATCGTTGATAACAACCGGCCTAGTTTGTACTGTATACACCTCAATTGTGAGTAGTTTCAAATCATGATATTTTAATTGTGTTGTGTTATTTTCATGGCAGCATCGAAGGGAAGCTAATAAAAGCAAAACTAGTGTAATGCTATTTTTTGACCATCTATTTTCTTTTACTACCGTGTTACCCAACAAATCAAATGCAGCGAAGAAGTTAAAGAGTGACAATTTTTCTTTTTAGGGCGGCATGAAGGGCGTGATTTGGACTGATGTGTTTCAGACATTTATTATGGTAGTTGGGCTTATTGTTGTTATATCGATTGGTGCGAATGACGTTGGTGGAATGAGAAAGGTATTTGAAATATCCAATCAAGGAGGTAGACTCAACTTTTTTAAGTAAGTCCTTGTTAGTGGCGACTTTTCACTACGTCTTGTGTGTATAAAATAAGCATTATATATTAACCCTAACAATGTGAATCAGTGCATTGCTTGACTGCCATTACCCTAAGGACTTATTTGTTCTAGAAAATGCATGTTTTAGGCTGAAGATAAATTGAGCTACCCTCCGATAGCAAACATAAACCATTTAGGTCTTTTTCAAGCCACTAACTACAACTTAAATTTTGGAAAATGAATTTTGTTACTAAAAATGGCCGCTCTAAAAACTTTATTTTATGTAGGAATGTATCGAGACCGCCAAAATGTTGCAAAAAATACTTTTTTTTTCCTTGGATGCGATCAAGGCTTGTAAGTATTTGTTTCACAATTGTTTTAGACATTTTATTTCTTTAAAACAGCTTTAATCCAGATCCAAGAATTCGCCATACGTTCGTCACGTTGGTATTCGGAGGAATGTTTAGTGGTATTCCAGTGTATTGTGTCAGCCAAATGATGGTACAACGTGTTTTAGCAGGGAAATCACAACGGGCTGTTAACATGTGAGATGAGTTATTTGTTCTGTGGAATATAAAAAGTTCTTGTTTTTGCCTTCCCTTTAAGAAAGTTTATCACTCCTTTTGTATAAAACAAAATAAACACTACCCAACAAAATTTTGTTTTTCGCAATAACTTTTGATGTCATTATCAGAAAAACGTTTGTCACCGATGCTGTGTAACTGAAATTAGGTTGGACAGCGATCTGTAAAACCTAGAAAAGTTGGGGAATTTCACAAAGTTGGGGAATTTCACAACTTAGTTGATAGGAGGGTGTATAAAACCCTCCTATAAAACCCTTCTGACGAGCCAAGAAAACGTCCATTGTAAACATATTTTAATGTACAACTGATTTCATTGCTGTATTATTTGTATGTCTTATGTTTTATTTATGTATTAGTTATTATTAGTTATTTATATATTCCTATTTTGTAGTGCTTTATTGATGAATATACCTGGTCTGATGTTTATTGTTGGTTTGTGTGCATTAGCTGGGTTGGTTATGTTTGCTGTGTATGAGAAATGCGATTTAAAAGAAAATCACCAAATTAAAAGTAACGATCAGGTAATCTTAGTGATTTTGTCAATTTCTGTAACCCCCTATTGCATTTTGTGGATCACTGGTTTGCTGTTTTTTGTTTGTTTTTTAGATATTAGCTTTTTTTCTTGTGAATAAACTTGACCATTTGAAGGGAGTACCTGGAATATTCATGGCAAGCCTCTTCAGTGGCGCTCTTAGGTAATTACATTCAAACTGTAACAAGCTAAATGCTTCTATTGAAAAGAAAGAGAGAAAATATTGTATGTATTTTTATTAAATTCATAGCACGGCATCTTCAGGATTGAATTCTTTGGCAGCTGTGACGTATGAAGATTTTGTGAAAACATTCCATCCAAATCTTTCACAGCATAGGGCAACTCAAATATCGAAACTGATTGGTGAGTTCATTTACTTACGTTTGTTTATATACTTCAGTGTTTTATGATTTGCGGTTACATATCCCCTTTCCCTTGTTTTCTTTATTTTATATTTTATCTGATATCTATGATACTATGCTAATATTATAATCGTTTCTCGCCTTGACTTCTGTTTAGCATTTTTGTATGGCTTGTTGGTACTTGGTTGTGCATTTCTTGTGTCATATGTAGGAACTATGGTTTTACAGGTGCGACTTTAAAATAAAATATATATATTCTTTTTGATTCTATTAGTTTGATACATTTTTTAAGGGGAGAAATTTAAGGCAAATCATTCAAAGCAAATTATTATTTTTTTCGATTTTTTTGAGCCATCAAAGTTACGCTATTTGCGCTGCATTTTTTTTTTCTTTCACTTTTGAAGATGCGTGAACTTTGTATACCTTGAGCAAACGTTTTGGCATGCAAACTGATACTAAATTAGTTTTTTTGTTAGCTATATTTTCTTTGAATATATTGTCTTCCTTTTTTACCGAATTGCGCGTGTATTAATTTTCGCACACTAGCTATAAAAATGTGTTTCTCAAGTGTTAATTTTCGCTCATTAAAGGGAAAAAATAGTAGGAAGTTTTCACTTTTAGGGTTTGTGTAGTTGATTTTCTGTCACATCCGTGTAAATTAGTATTCAATTTAAAGGCAACCATGTGACATAAGCATTTAAGCTAAGCATGTTTCAACGTCGCTATCGAGTGTTACTAAGGAAAATGCATCAATGCGATAATAATGTCTACACTAATTTCTTGTTTCAAATCTTATTTTTATATTTTTTATTTCGTATAAATTAATTTCTTACCCTTTGTGATTTTAATTTTGAATAACATTGTCAAGGTTTTTACCCATATTCTGTATTCACTAGGTTGCATACAGTATTCATGGCATTATAGGAGCTCCTTACATGGGCATGTTCGCGGTTGGCATGTTATTTCCATGGGGAAACAGTATAGTATGTCTTGTTGTCTGGAGTACCTAATAATTTTTTTTCACATGAAAAAGATTTCGTTTTATAAAAAAATAACACGGTAAAATGACACGGTACCATCAAGTCGTTTCAAGTTTGCAGTTTTTTAAGTCGACTCTTCTATTTAATATTTATTTAGGTTTTTTTTGCTTTTTTTGTTTTGTTCTTTGATGGAAAGGGTATAAATTATTTGTGGAGGAAATTTTTGCGCAATTTATTTTTGTGTTTTCTTTTTCAATTTTGCAAAAATACGTTCCGCAGAATTTTCCATTTCTGGTATCTGCAAAAAATTTTACCACAAAATTGTTCAATTCCTTATGTTTGTAGGACCTAAGCCTTTGAGTTCTTGGTGCTCATTTAAAAATACATTCAATTTTGGAAGCTAATGATTTTAGGAAAATGTAATAAACCTTAAAAATATATTCCGCAAAATTAAGCATTTTGGGACCACTCATGTCAATCAGAATTTTTAACAATATATTCAAAAAATGCCAGCAAATTTTATTTTGAAAAAATCAACAATAACCACCAGGATAAATTAAAAGATTACATTCAGGACTATATACGCAATCCAGTAGGGTAAAGTTTAAAACACTTATTCCCCAAAGTACCATAATTGTGATTGTAATAATTTTTAATAAATAAACTTCTACAAATTCCTGTTAGGAAATTAATTTAAGAAATCATTTTCTGCTACCCTGCCATAACATATTGTTTTCGTTAAAACAAAATATAATATTTTTTAATTTTTATACAGGGTGTTTGTTTGGGTTGTTTGCTTGGCTTCTCAATAACATTATGGTTATCTGTGGGTGCATTCATGTACCCACCAGACAAAAACATTTTGGATGTGTCCATAGAACAATGTTCAAGCTTTAATACTACACTGACCAACAGCACTGGTGTAATCTCATTTCCACACCATGGTTATGTGTAAGTATATTTTCTCACATATTTTTTCGCGGTTATAGTCTTCATCGATGTAATTACAAATAAACACTTTCTTTTATTTAATCATGCGTTTATTAATAAGCTAATGCTAGCATATGAGATGTACTTTCCATAACATATTGACTAAACTTTTAAAAGTTATGAGCAATTGAAATTCCAAAAGGAGGTTTAAAGCTTGGTTCCCACTGTGGTTTAACTTGGGTTTAAATGTAAACCCTAAGTTTTAAATGTGTTTTAAAAATTGAAATAAACCCTGAGCATTCCCACTGTGTTTTAAAAGCAAAACATGTAGCGTTTCTCTCTTGGTAGCCTTTGTGTGATTTATCAAAAATCACTGGATATTGGTGAAAAAGTACGCTAGGATTCTCTTCCTGTACCAAACTTAGTTTTTTCTGCCATTTTTTATTCTCTTTTCTGTCTTAACGTGAAAATGCGCAAAAAGTGCCCTAAAATCGTTGAAAACTCCTTCGGCAAATGTCGGCGCCTTTGAACTTTAAACCACAATGTCAAAATTTTTTAATCTAAGATTTTATTTTATCTGTAGTTTAAACAGGTTTTATGCCGAAAATTTTAAAACGTGAACACGTTCCCATTATGCTTTAACTTTAAATTCTTATTTAAAACACACTTTAAACACACTTAAACCACAGTGGGAATCGAGGGATGCTTATGAAAAGTACTTTTTCAGGCTCGAATAAAAGCTTAGGTTGTGCTTAATGGCAAAAGGATTTATTAAAAAATATTTAAAAAAAACACATGATCAAGCTCTGAAGAACATCAGTAATTACAATTTAAATCTCACTACATGCTGGTTAATTCAGACATAAAGAATAAAAAGAAAAACTGCTCACGAAACAAAAAAACATAAAAACTCCAAAACATTTTCTTACGCTTCACATAATGCTTAGCATATGCTTAAAAAATGACCAAATTTAAGCCTTCATAAATGTCATGCTTATAAAAAAAATATGTATTTGCTGTTGTAAATGTTGAAAATTTGCTATTCTGTAATTATCCCTACCCTAAAAAACCCTCCTGCAGTGCTTTTACTACCTGTATTATGTGATAAACCAACTTGTGTTTTTAAGACTTTTTTTAAACTTGTTTTAGGAATCCTTTCGCTTCATTCTACAGTGTTTCTTATTTGTGGTATGCTGGAATTGGTTTGTGTGTATCGTTTGTTTTTGGTTGTGTTTTTAGCCTTGTGTTTGGTACGTACGTGTAAAAATAGCCTTGTTTTTTTGTGTGTAGTTTTTCATTGATTGATTGGTGTGGCTTGATTTGATTTTCGCTAATTTTTTTGTCATTGTCGCATAAATTAGACTCGCGAAAATTATTGGGAAACTATGTATTTGCGAAATTCGCAAAAATTAATTTCCATGAAATGTAGATTTGCCATCCTTTATAAGACATGATTTACACTATTTTTTTTTCTGATCCACTTAGAACTATATATAATTTATATGTGCATTTTAACTTCAGCAGTTTTTTTTATGTACCTGCATAAAAGCCCTAGAACTATATATAAATTAAGATACTTTTCATTTTGCTGGTCACTCGGTTGGTCGCTCGATGATTAGTTGGCGGGCGGATCAGGTCGATCATTAGTTGATTAGTCAATCCATCAGACTATTGGTATGTTAGTCGGTAAAATACGTTTTTTTTTATTTTTATTATTATTAGGTCGCCGCGGAAAGAGGGAATACAACAAAGACCTACTTTTTAATTATTCAAAACTTTGGTCGATTATAACATGCAAAAGAAATAATTATCACATGGGTTATGCGTCACATATTCCCATGCAAAGATGTAAGTACAATTAATTGATTTTCTCTTCACAACTGTGTCGTAGATAAACGTAAAGTAGGTTTTAGTCTGTAGGTAGGAAAGTAGGTCGAATTAAAAAATAAATTTAAGCAAACTTGGAATAGAGTTTTTATAACTCAAATTTAGTGTTTTTATATCTGCAATCCTTAATTATAGCTGATTATCACGTGCAAGTAAAATCTTCGAAAACAAATTGCTGAGGAAATTAGAATATAGAAAATTAATTTTTAGTGCATTGTGGCTACAATTCATATTTAGCCAGTAGATTCATATATTTATATTATATAAATATAAAACAATATATTGGCTAACTTTGTGGAAATACGAATCTTGGCAAAATAAGTGGATCATTTTCGGTTCACTATACAAAGAAATTTTGTTTTTCGTTACCTTTCCTAAAACAAATAAGGCAATGTTACAAGACTTAAAAAAGTAGAAACTGTTTGGCATTGTTTCCACCAAACCAGAGACGATATAGGTCAAAATGTGTTGACTTAACATTTATATTTGAAGCTTACTAACTGCCTCATAATAAATTTCACCGTTTTTCTTTGAAAACTGAACTGGGATTTTGTATCTCAAGTCACGCATGAATGTCATGTTGTAAATAAAGAAAACCTAACACTTGCTATTTACTCCACAGAGTCAAAAAAGTGATCACAAACTTACTTTTTAGATCCAGAAAAAAACTGAAGCAGAATAAAGAAAGTGATCCCTTCACCGAACTACTTAACGCCACGCTATCGACATCTAATGATGGCGTTATTAAAAAAAGTTGCTTTTTATGTGATTCTCCATATATAAGAGTTTATAATTTTGCTTGTCATTTACAATGTTTTATAGCGATTGTTTCTGAATATTGGTAAAGTGCATTTATGATGCTTACAGATACATGCAGTAGCTTCGAAAGACCTTTTTTAATTGACTTATTGCGAGTCAGTAGGACTTTATTTCGTCATGCCTCTGGTGATTATTATTCGTAATTTCCCAAATTTTGTACATATTTATCAAAAATTTTAGTATGCGCAAAAATACCCAAATAATCAATTCGCGAAAATAAATCTTCGCCAAGTTACTACAAATAATTTTCACTAATCTTGTTTTTGTTGTTGATAGAAGTAATGAGCAACTTCTGCAGTGAGTTCAAAAAAAGCTACGCTTTTTAAAATGCTGTTTACTTCGCCTGTGTATCTTCAAAAGTTTAGGTTTCGCAGTTGTAATTTCCAAGTTTTTATTAAAACGCTGGAGTTTTTTTACCCTCTGTAATGTTATAAATTTAATATAATATTTGCTATGTGTTAGTGCTGTGTTGCCATGTTTTGCATAGGCCGATGCCTTGATCGAGTTATGTTGCTTCCAAGACTGGATTTGTATAAATTTGCCGTCTGTTGCTAGTGAAAATGTTGAAATAACTTATAAAATACTCAAGTCTGAAAGGGACCAAACGAACAAACATGCCTAGGCTAACTCTTTATTTTGAATCTTATTCAGACTTGACCAGTAATAAAAACATCCAGGGAACTGTTTGCATTTTTAGAAAGTATTTTAGTTTTGTTGACAGTTTCTTTTTCATTAACTTCTTTTATACTTGATAGAGAGTAGATATAATAAAAGAAAAAACAGCATGGCCCAAGGGAAGATGAAAGTGAAGAATGCTAACATTCAGAAGAAAGCAAAACACTCGAAAAAAGTTTTAGGACCTAAAAAAGGAGGTACGAACTATTTTATCTATTCTCTTTTTAGTTTACTAGAAAATCTGGTGACTTTAGTTAAGGATCTGTATATCTTTTGGCAAAAATTTTTGCGTTCCAACACAATCGGGAACGGTTTCAGGCCTTGTGTTTTTGTTTAGCGGTTCTTGCTTTTTTGTAGGAAAAAGAAAAATAGCACCCAAGAAAACACAGAAAGTCAAAGAACAGAAACTAAAATTGGTATGTTTGTTTGTTTGTTTTTGTACTTGTTTGCTTACTTACTTTGTTTGTTTGTTTATTTTCTTGCTTGCGTCTTCGTTTCTTTCTTTACTTACTTGTTTATTTGGTTACTTGCGTGATTGCTTGTTCCATTGATTGGTTGCTTCTTTTCTTGTTACTAAGCTTGCTTGCTTGTCTGCTTCCTTGTGTAGTTGTTTGTGTGTTTTTATGGTTTCTTGCTTACTTGCTTGCTTACTTGCTTAGTTACTTGCGTACATGACTCATTCCCTGTTTGTTTGTTTATTATCTCGTTTGTTCGCAGTTGTGTACCTACGATTTTGTGAGTACTGAATCTGATAAAATGAAAGGTACAGGTTGTCGTAAAATTATCTTTTTTTATATAGCACTTGCAAAAATCGATTAATCATACAATTGAAATTGAATTGGCACAGAAAGCAGGAGGCGGTAATTTCTCTGTTTTAAAGGTACCTAAAAAAGCAAGTGAAAAGAAAGCAAAGGAAAAGACAAAGAAATAAAATGTATTTTTTGAATGGTTGGATAAGGGTGAGGATTTTTTTATTATTTTTCGGAATGATTGTAATATTTATTCTGTTTTTATGTTCGTAGGTTTTTTTTTAAAATGCGTGTTACCTTATTCTGATCAATGTTTGAGTCTCGTTTCCAGCGCATTTGGCGAAGATTGCCTGGGGTCTGTCAGCGTGGGTTTAAATTTGGGATTAAAAAAAAAAGTATATATTTGATCTTTTAACACTAGTCAATTTGAAATTAAATATTGATCGAAAGTAATTTATTGTGAGGGATTTCTAAATATTCGAGTTTTCTCACTCGTCATTTTTGGCATGTCAATTTTTTACTTCGATTTTTTTTTATGCTTTTAGAGTTTTTCACTGCAGCATGATAAATAATGTTGTAATTCGTGAATGACAAAAAAAACAACCCGGAAGCAGCCTATTTTTATTTTAAGTTAATAATATTTACAGTTATTATTTATTATTGATAACATAGATAGATATTATTGATAACATAGCTTTTGTGTGCACCGAAATAATTTTGGACAGCATTATTTTATCATAAAAATTATTTACACGGGTTAATTTAGTACTTTTTACTAAACTTTAAAACTTCGATTTTTCTCACTTTTCAGCTTCTTTAATTATATTAAACTCCAGTTTACATCAACAATTTATCTATCTTTGCATAGGTACCAATTAAAAACTGGCCAGCTTGTGATTTGTGCAGGAGCAGTAACCAAATGTTAAGGTACCCATATACTCGCTTTTTAAAAGTCACCTGTTTCGGATTTGTGACCACAGATATGGTCACGTGAGTTGGTCACGTGAGTTGGTCACGTGAGTTAGGAGGCTAAAATAAGAAAGCTTATTGCTTTTTTACGCACGTGAATAAAAAATTGAATTATTAGAACATGAATTTTTTATATGCACCAGGAATATTAATTTGATATTTATATGTTTTACTGTAAACATTTAAGAATATATGTAAAGAGTGGAAATTAAATTGATTTTTCTTTAACCTCGAATGTTCTTAAGCGCAAAATATATCTGCGGAAATAGATTTAGCTTGTTGATTTTTTTTTCTTATTCGTTTTTTCTTTATTTTTGATAAACCAGCTCTGTTCTTGCTGTGGGAAATAACATGTTTTGCTGCCATGAAAATTTAACCTGTTTAATCAATGAGCGACCTTTATCCATTGTCAAAGTTAGTTAAAAGCTTTTAGACGTTTAAAATGAATGGTACACTCGAATATTTAATCTTCTAGTGCAATATAATAAAAGAATGAGGCGCTAAAACATTGAAAATGTTATTTATCATATTTTCCCTCGCTGCACCAGCTTATGTTGATAAATAACAAAACGTGTGGAACATGTCTGAAAAGGTAAATTGCTTTTTGTTCATCATGCAAAATATTTGTGGAAAGCAAAGCCCTTTTAATTTTTGGCGTCAAAATTAATTCTCGCGAAATTTAAACAATTTTCCCCTCACTATATCTAATACATAAATTCAAACTTTACAACAGTCTTTATTTTATGGTTTTTTTACATTAAAGACTTTGGAACACAGTATAAATTGAAAGAGAAATGTTAAATCCCTTTTTTGCAAAATTCGTGAAACTTAATTTATGCGAAATATTAGGACTTGATAGGTCTTTTTTGCCAAAATTAAAGGTTGCCAATTGTATTCTCATGCTAAACGTTCTTAGTCAACAGGATCGTTTATACTTTAGTGTCCATGACGTTTAATGTATGTAAAAAAGAGAATTGGTGTTAATTTCTTCTTCAACCCAATGTTTGTATTTATTTATTGTTTTACTGCGCGTACAACTCATCACTAGGTTTTGCCGCATACCATTTGAAGTAGGTGACTATTCTTGCTGTGTAAACACAGAACAATCGTACGAAAAATTTTATTTACACCAAGTTGCATACAATAACAAAAATTTTTCAACGAATAACTCATATTTTTCTAAAATTCAATTTTGAAATCAACCACGCTTTACATCTTTAATAGCTTTAAAAAACAGAGGGCAATAAGAGATGTACTTTCACAGCTAATTTGCAGAAAGTTGAGAAAGTTAAGAGTAAATTTATTATAAGTTTGTCTCCTGCCGACAAGTATTTAGGTATAAAAAGGGTTAAACTCTATAATTTACAAAAAAAACTCCCAAAGTTATAAAACATTCTGGCTCGCCCTAATGTCTCTATAAAGAAAAGTCGGGTACACTCGCAATATAGCGTAAGTGAGAATGAAAAACAAACGTGTAAATTATTCTTACTCATGCTGATTAGAAAAAAAAAATTGACGAAGTGAGGAGTCTATGGAGAGTTTCCCCAGAACAATTTTGTATAATTTCCTCAACATATTTTAGCCTAAAACGTATAGAAATATACCGTCCCAATATATACGAGGTTGCCTAGCAACAAACTACAGTTTTTGATGTGTTAAAAAAATTGATGAAAGCACTAGAGAGATGAAAATATGTTCATCTTAATTTGTTATAAGCAGTGTGAGATGACTCTCGTGTGTAGATGTTGAAAAAATGCAGTTTTTTTAAAGATTGTCCATAATTGATTGTAAGTATTCTCTACTCGCTGTTTTTTTGTTTTTGTTTGTTTGTTGTGACTAATTTTCGCGGGGATTTATTTTCGTAGGTAGAAAAACAAAAAGTTTCGTGGGTATTATTTTCGCAAATACAATAAAAAAGGTTTTTTCTCTGTGCGAATGAAACATTGCATTCTTTTCACTCTGAGATAATTATTTCTCGAATTTGATTGACTTCGTGAAAATATTTTCGCAAATTGTGTTTGGAAAAACATTAAGGTATACTGACAAGCATACGTGCATTAAAAGTATGGCAGAGAAACTAAACTCGCTTCCCTTAGTTTTATAGGGGTTTAAGATTTGTGAGGGAAACACGCTAGAAATGGCGATGACAGCGTAAATTCTAGATGTCGGAATTTTACTTTTACAATTAACGTTTTCTTTGGATGCAACACAAAATTTTGGGTGCGTTTCCATGCTGCCTAAGTTTGTTTTTTTATAGGTTTTACTGTTGGTTAAAACTTACCTCCCACTACTTCAAAAACTAGTTGATTTCATATAAAAGAACTTGAAAAGTTGTCTAAAAATCTTTTTACTTGTTTTGAAAAATCTTTATTGGTTTCGGGGATAAAATTTCACTAATTATGCAAAATTATGATGTCATCGAGCAGCTTTAAAACAATTGTTGCTGTCAATCATAATTATAATTACTAATTATAAAAAGTCATTAAAAATGTTTAAAACGTTGAATTAAAACATTAGTAAAACTGTAAAGCACAACACCAAACTCAGAGCTACTTAATGACGTCATGCATAATTAGAGAAACTTCTAAGTCAAAAATCTTCAAAAGCGGATAATTTTTCCAAAAAAACTATACAAATTATACAACATTTTAAAACTCTTTCATGCTAAGTCGACTTGTCTCAAAGTGGGAGGTAAACTCGTCAATGCCCTGTATCTAAGACACTGCGAAAGTGCAACTTTGCATGTACGTATATTTGCTTATAAATGCACGCACTTGTGCTTTAATATCGGGAAAAGGATCATGCTGTAAGCAATGACAAGTGAACTTAAACTAATTTAAACTATATAAATCTAATATAGAAAGAGTCCAACTCATCTGTAGGGACGGGCTTCAAAATTTAAAATTTTGTGATTTTTGAGGCGGATTGCCATTGCTTGCCTACCTACTTTTAAAGATCAAATTTATGCGTTTGCTTGCCTCAAGTTGTTCATAAAATGTTGTTTATAAAAAAGCATGTATTTCCACTTGTTTTACTAATTGGTAATCTTAATTTTTTTTTAGTTTATTGGGCGAGTGTACTATGCATTCCAACAAAAAGAGGTTTAAAAATGCTAGCCTTGCAGTGATCGCACTCTCCAGGTTCCAAGATAAGGAGCGTCCTTATTTACTACCGACAGAGAAAAGTTTGCTCAGTGTGGTCATGGAAGGAGAACAGTCCGAATATAAAAAATTTTTTTCAAGAAATACTGACGATTTACCAGCAATGTCTGCCGCTATGGAGGCGGTAATGAGAGACATGCGAGGGAATTCGAATACGGCTGCCATTTTGGAAAAAAATCCATCGTTACGTCAGAAAGAATCCCCGCGTCGTTATTTTCTTCCACCAATCACAACATCCAAACCAGGAACATTAACCAATAGCGGTCAATCCCATTGTTCGATGGAAAAAATTACTGAAGATGAAAATGAAGCGAATGGGAATGACAGTGATAACGGTGTGCGTACAGACGCATCAACGGAATTACATGGCAGTAGTTTATCCGCTGAAAAGAAAAATAATATTTCAAAGCATGGACGCACAAAGGGCGTTAGCGGTGAAAATACATCGGTTCCTCGCAGAAAAGTTTCTGTTACAAGTAAAACAGAGAAGTTGTTGAAACGAAGCGATGCTTTAGAAGTTAAACTCACTTCGTATCAAAACGAACTGGACAAATCACAAGTAAATAGAAAACTCTCAAAATCTAATAAGACAGTAGGGAAAGCATTGCTACAAAACAGAAGGTAGCATTGTAGGGAAGGATTCCCAGGCACTGTTTTTATTTTCTAAGTTTGTAATTTCTTCTATAATTGTATTTCTTTATTACAGGCATGTTTAGAATTTTATAAAAAATTTGCAACAAATTTTGTCGATTATTTACAAAAGAATTACAGAACTCAAAATTTAAAAAAAGTTTGTGAGGTAATATTTGTTTGTTTGTTTGTTTGTTTTATGCATATGGAATTTTATGTTTTTATATTGTATATTTTATTACTTTTTATATACAAAAAACTTAAATAATTGCAACTAAATTGTAATCAATTTGTTCAAAAGAGCACCGACTTTGATGAATCTTTTTAAATAGTTATCCAACCTCGTCCCCAGGTCAAAATGTTCCTCATCCGCGTTTCACAAGCTGTTGGATGATCATCAAATCATGCAACTTATTCCAAGTGCTTATTGACAGTTCATGAACAAGAATAATAATTGACGAAAAACTAGCTGTAACAAAGATTGGAAGTACCCCTTGCAAATTAAACACAGTAGGTTACAATTTTGTCCCCAGTAGAAAGCAGAAGAAAGACCTTTCTGCGCCTGGATTGGGAAAGTTGGAAGTTACACGAAGCAACTGCTCTTCTTTATAAGGAATGACTTGGTTGTCATATTTCAGTTAATTTAAAAGAAAATTTGGAAAGACACTTGGTAAAGGCAACTGTCTTCTTTCTCTCTCTCAAGTTCACGCAAATCCTTTTAAGGCGAATCTCCACGAGACGATTTTCACAACAATTTTTATTACGACCTATATGGGTTAATTAAAAACATGGGGTGCCCCCATTGGGGTATTGTTTGGGGTGGCATAGTTTTATTCTACAGATCAGATAATTATGTGGTGTCCTTTGCCGCTGACCAGCTTTGTAGATGGAAACCGTTCCATTAGCAGACTGAATAGTTTCGATAATTTCAAATGAAATTAACTTGAAAAATGCAAGGGATTTACAGCAAATCTTTTCGTTACGATGTTAATTTGTCAATGACCAAAAAACATGAAACGAGGCTAGCAACTATTTTGGAATGTAAATAACTTGAAAAGGAGGCTACCCCCGCAAGGTTCTTATGTCAAATTTTTTTCTAATGAAGTTGTCTTTACAATGATTAAATAACATGGAAACGAGGCTATAGCCCTGTAAGAGGTTTACATGTGGCAACCATCCTATAGGAACCGCACCTTGCAACATTGCCCGTCTTTTCGTCTTTTATCAACTTTACACAGCGGCTCAGTTCTGCAAAGGTATCTGGTCTGTAAATTATTATTTAAATATGGTGGAGCTAAACGTTGTAAACCAAATATAAAAGTGGAACTTTTTTTAACAGCTGGGCGCTAAATTCGGTGTGTTACGCGAGCTAAGAGCCGTTGTACTGTAGTAAAATTGAATCTATAATGTATATTTACACAATAAAATCATTGAATATCAAAATTAACTACCCCAGCCATTACCCCAAATCCTACCCAAATTGGGGTACCCTATGTTTTCCATTAAAGGGGCTACGAAATGGCTGTTGGTTTTCGACTTTAGTAACTTACACGAAAGCCGAGCCAATGACAGTGAAAAAGCTTATGATCACTGAGGACAAAAACAACTGCTTAATCATCTTAAATATCATATTGGACATAAAAATATAACTGAAAATGACAGAAAATTTTCCTACATATATTGGAATTCCATGATTTATTCGATGTTGCCTTCCTTTCAACAAAACTTTCTAATGAAATAAACTCCAAACCTTATTAGCTAGCTTTTAAAAGTAAAAATAAAAAGTAGCAAATTCCTCATAAAAATAAATTATTCATAAACAGATTGTCTAAACGTCTATGTGGTTCTAAAGTCCGTATAATTTCTTGCACCTTAACCTTTTGAGTGGTCCCCTTCATTACACGGGGATTGAGCTTATTGAATCGTTTCGTTAAAATACGTATTTAGAGAGTGCGGCTGTTAAAAATGTAAAACAGTAATAAAGAAATAAAAATAAAGTTCAAAAAAAACGAAAAAGAAAAAAAAATCAAAAAAATATTGGGATTTAATGTTTATCTATTTTAAATAATTAATAGCTATATAACTTTCGAAGGTGAATCTTATGTCTCAAAAAGATTGTTTATGAAACGTACATGAAATTGACAAGAGACAGCTGCCATTTTTACTGCAGCAAATAAATAAATTAATAATTAATGTCCCGGCTTGAGATGGCTTTTTAAAATCGTCAATCTTCAACATAGAAATAATTTTTTTTAGTAAATCTATGCAATAGAATTTTAAGCAGAAAAAGAAAATTCAACCCGCAGTTAGCGAACCATTATTGTTAAGTCAATAAAAACGGACTCTTCACTCAAACGAAATCATTCACTGCTAAAAATAAAATAAATAAAAAATACAAGAACGTTTTTTAATCTGACAGAAAGAAAAGAGCGCGAACGAAGAAAAGAACGTTAGTGACAGTTGTAAATTTCATATGCTGAAATTTATTTAATTGTTCCTCAAAAAATGACAAAATTCTTATTGGCTTGCATTTTATTTTCAACATTGGTGAGGAATTTATTATTTTGTTTATTGTTATTAAGTAAACAAACAAACAAACAAGTAACCTTTTTCTTTTACCTACATTCGAAGTTTGAAACTATCTGCACTTTTGAAGCCGTTATATTTGTGATTTTTGTCTGCAAGCGTGGTCACATTTCATTTTTGCAAAAGGGCAACAATTTTGTGACATTTGTTTGCGTGGGTGAAGCTACGTAATGCTTATAACATTTAATTGAAGCAAAATGTGTTCCGATGTCAGAAAGGACAAATATTTTTTAACTATGAAATACATTAAAGTCAAAAAAATCGCAAAATCAAGGAAAATAACTTTCGCGAATGCGCTCTTTTAAAAATTTTCGCGAGAATTAACTTTTAGGAATGATCACTTTAATATTTTTTTGCGAGAATTAACTTTCGCGAATTACCCATCAATGATTTTTTGCGAGAATTAACTTCCGTGAATTACCCATTGAATGATATTTTACGAGAATTAACTTTGGCGAATTACCCATCAATGATTTTTTGCGAGAATCAACCCATCCAATGGGCATAGGTGTTGATTATTTTATCATGGGTTCATGAAATAGCGTGCAAAGTTAGTCAAAGACTTGATTGACAATTATAACACAAAACATAAAAGGAAGTTTTGTCGATCTCATAATAAAAAATTCCATAACAAATAAAAATTTAACTTCAATATTTTTTGAAGCCTTTTCAATATTTTTGGCGGATGGCCTAAATGGCAAAAAAAATCCACGCTGCTTTTTCTTTTAAAGAGGTCAATAAATTTAGCTGGCAAAAATTTTGGACGATTAAAAACTGGCGATATGTTATCTATAATGTGAGATAATTTCGCGGGTGATATTTGCTAGCATTAACGTTCTTATTCATGTAAAATTCAAGTTCTTATTGTCGTGATATAAGTTATAACGAGGTCAAAATAAGACAGAAATTTTTGTTATAAAAATTTAATTTCGCGTCTTCTTAAAAAACAATTATAAAACAAACGAAACCACGACTTCGTCTCCAGGGTTTGTATTAGAACCGTAAGAACTAACAAGCTTGGAGATCAAAGTTAAAGTAACCTGACTTTAATAACTTTAAAAAAAACTATTATGCTAAAATACTATTAATTTGATGACTTATTGTTTTTCTTACAGACAATCCATTGTTTTGGTGAACCAATCAAAAACACGCCTGAAGGTTTGTTTACTTTTGCTGTATTTAATTAGTATTACCATCCTCGTCCCCAAGGTCTTTTTACAGAGTGGCCAACAATAATCAAAAAGGCAAAATGCTGGAAACGAGGTTGTAGTTTTGCTTCTTTACTAGTCGTTTATTATTATCACTTAATTATTTACGCAAAGACCCTTTTTTAAGGTTGGTGCGCCACCCCTAGAACACCTTAAACCCAATCTAATTTCCAGGACTTTTACCTTGTGATTACAGGTTCTTACAAGGGATCCGAGGATAGACAAAACCTTAAACCCTAAATTTCAAATTACATTTGTCTCAATTAAAACCTTACCAACCTTCTCTCCAGGCCATCGTGTATCTTTTTGACAGCCATACGAGCATGAACGAGGTTGAAATGTTGTAAACGTTTTCCTTACGAAACTGCAAGGAAGCGAAGCGGTTAAAACGAGATAGCAATGAATAATTTGATTGCAAATAATCCACGCGGTTTATTTCCATTTAAATAGTCGAATGTAGTAAATTGCAATATGGATCCACACAAAGTGAGCAGTAAGCAAACGTCCTTTTTAACAAACAACTCAAAAACTCTGCTATCTGCAGTATCGTAGAGAATCAGCATATTGTGTTCCGACGTTAGGAGCTGCTGCTTGGAAATCGGACTTTGCATTCAATAAACATTAATTTTTCTGATTTAGATAATAAAAATTTTTTAATAATAATCTAAAATAATTATTTAACAATTACATATTAACCGGGAATATTCTTGGATATTCTATTGCAAACATATCTCACTAGAATTGAAATTGAGATTGAAATGTTTATTTTTACACTATACGCAGCAATCTACGCAATTTGAGGGATGCCCACTCTAGAGGGAAATCATTTCACTTTGCACCTCAAAATGATTTTGTACGAAAAACAAAAGTTGTTCACGGAATTAACATATCGTAAATTATCGTGTCTGTTGTATTATTTAAGACCTAACGCAAAGAGGACGGCAGTTAAGATGGCGGCGCCAATTTAAGTAGTACGAGAACGGCAGCTGTTGTTTTAAAGAGTGATCTTACGCAGACAAAATGAAAGCGCGCGAAAACTATTGTTAACAAATTAATGTAAATAAACTTTTTAGGTATGCTAGGAATGATATGCCTTTTTTGCTCATGCGAATAATAAGATAAGACATAGGAATTTGCCTTTATGAACTTAATAGATCAAAAACCAAAACTTAATTACTTAAAGAAATATATTTCGTAACAAAAGGAGCACAAAATGCTAAAAAAATAATATATGTAAAGATTTTTTTTTTCGAAGGAGACACCTTATTCCAACTCTTTAATGCTTGCATGCCAAAAAAAAATTGACAAATTTGCAAAGAAATCTTGAAATAACCAAATCACGTTTTCGCACAAGAAAATGCGGCAAAAAAATTCATCACTTAGGCATAATTTAGTCACTTTTTGCCGACTAATTTTGTGAATTACGTCACTTTTTACCAATTTATTTTTAAATTAATAATGACCACAAAAGGTTAAATTTTCAAGCTTTTTTTTTCTTTTAATAAAAATCTTCAACAAGAGGAAAATGAGAACTATGATTATTTTTTCTATTTCTTCTTATATTTGAATATTTTTCGCTTCGTTCTTGTCTTCTCGATTTTCTTTTTTTCCTCATCTACGCTCACTTGAAACGTTATTTAGAAATAAGATAAGTGCAGAGACTGATACAATGCTGTTTTTGTATTCTATTTATTTTTGTTATGATTTCATAGATACTTAAATAAAAAATGAAAAATTGCTAAAAAAAAATGAAAAATGGCAATTAATGATAGTCGGATAAAAAAAATCGGCAAAAATTTTTGGTTGGCAAAAAATATTAGTCACTTAGCAAAAATTTGGTCATTTTTTGTTGACTAAGCTACACATGTGGAGTGAGTATAAACTGCTGTTTCCTGTTGACCCGTCTTTGCGTAAGTTTTTTGTTGGCTAAACACATGTGGAGTGAGTATAAACTGCTGTTTCCTGTTGACCGTCTTTGCGTAAGTTTTTTGTTGGCTAAACACATGTGGAGTGAGTATAAACTGCTGTTTCCTGTTGACCGTCTTTGCGTAAGTTTTTTGTTGACTAAACACATGTGGAGTGAGTATAAACTGCTGTTTCCTGTTGACCGTCTTTGCGTAAGTTTTTTGTTGGCTAAACACATGTGGAGTGAGTATAAACTGCTGTTTCCTGTTGACCGTCTTTGCGTAAGTTTTTTGTTGGCTAAACACATGTGGAGTGAGTATAAACTGCTGTTTCCTGTTGACCGTCTTTGCGTAAGTTTTTTGTTGGCTAAACACATGTGGAGTGAGTATAAACTGCTGTTTCCTGTTGACCGTCTTTGTGTAAGTTTTTTGTTGGCTAAACACATGTGGAGTGAGTATAAACTGCTGTTTCCTGTTGACCGTCTTTGTGTAAGTTTTTTGTTGGCTAAACACATGTGGAGTGAGTATAAACTGCTGTTTCCTGTTGACCGTCTTTGTGTAAGTTTTTTGTTGGCTAAACACATGTGGAGTGAGTATAAACTGCTATTTCCTGATGACCGTCTTTGCGTAAGTTTTTTGTTGGAGGAAGGATAATATGGTTACGAAAGTAAAAATTGTCGCTCACCGTGTTGGCCAACGAAGAATATTTTTAGCTTCAAACAACGTGTTAAGACCTCTAAAAAAGCTTTTATTTTTACTTTAAAATACAATCTACCTCCCAAATCTAAAAAAGAACCCAAGCTCTTGGTGCCGCGACTCATGAAAGTTTACCTAGTGTTTTTTCTTATTTTTAGTTTTTTTTTTTTTTTTTTTTTTTTTGGGGGGGGGGGGGGGGGGGTAAAGTTTTCGTCATGAGTTGTCTTTCAGTTTCTCTTGGTTGATTTCGTAGAAGTGTGTCACGTGGTGCTAGATTACGGGTGAAGGTAACATGGCGGTTTCGCTTTCGAAATCATTTATTATGGCAAGAGAAAGGAGTTTGACTTTGCAATTTTTTTGTGATGCTATGTTTATTATACTTTTATTAAAGCAAATTTAGACTAAAACATGATAAAATGTCTGCCACTTGTTTTTGAAATCTTTATAGAAACCTAGCTGTGGTATATTATCTTGCATAAAATATAACTCACTACTACTAGTAATTCATCAGTAGCTATAGAATACCCTTTTTATTGAGAGGTTTCGTCTTGGTTTTGGCCCCATGTACATATAGTTATTAGACTGACTTTGCTGAATGACAACATGACCAAACTAAAAAAAAGATGCTTCAATAGTGACTAGAAAAGGCAAGACCTATGAAATCTTATGTGAGAAATTCTGCATAAAAACAACTACATTTTGTAAACAACCAACACCACAAAATAACACTATGAAATTTTCCAATTCTTAATTTAAATGTCTAAATAATTTCGTACTATACTATGTGATTTTAAAGTATAATACCTAATTATTACGGTTTCAGAATACATTGGTTGCTACCAGGAAGGAGAGGATGACAGTTTATTTATTCACACACCTGGAGATTACATCCCCAGTGAGTTGAGTCCTATATCATGCATGATAGCATGTGGGAAGAATTGGCTCTTTGCTGGCATCAAACATGGCAAGTTGTGTCTCTGTACAAGTAGGCAGCCTGCAAAGTATTTGAATGATGCGGAATGCTCCTCACCATGTCCTGGAACAGGTAATCAAACACACTCATCTTGTGGAGGAGTTAATCGAATAAGTGTTTATGATGTTCGTAAAAGAATTTTCGACTTGAAATTACACAAACAAAATGATGTAACAGTATACAAAGATACTAAAATTAATGCGGAGGTGTTTCACGGAGAAGGTGCGGCGTTTCAGTTTAAAACAGGTGATGGTACAACAGTTTATCCAGAAAGTTCCACAAGCCCTGCTGTTACCTATGTTTACAGTCAACCAGGCAGCTTCAAGGTATATATATATTCTTTTTATTATAACATCAAATTACATCAATTTTCTTAGATATTTATGCTTGAACAAATTAGTATGCAGTAACTTTAGGGATAATATTCAATCGTTCCTTTAAATATCGTTAAAATTTTTTATTAGGTTAGTGTTGAAGCACATAATAACATATCTGAACCACATATTGCAGAAGAAATCATTGAAGTGACTGATCCACTTGTATCAGATGCAACTATTTCATGCTCACCATCGCAAGTGTTTGGCAAGGATTTAGAATGTACTGGTTCATTTAAAAGAGGGTCACCATTGATAACGGTATTTACATTTGGAGATGGAATATCTGAAGAAGTCATTGCAAGTAAGTTTTTTAATACTCATCTATTTGTATTTGGCACTATCCATCGTTTACATCTAAGTTGTACTAATTTAAATTTAAATGTTCTATTTAATTCTTCAAATTTTTAAAAGCATGAACGAAGTGAGAAATATTTCAAATTGGCCCTTTTCATTTCTGTAGAAACGAATTTGTATCAAAATTTAACAAAGTCTCCCTTTTTGTAATACCTAATATGAGAGATTAAATACCAAAGACAAATAATTCACAGGATATGCAAAACTAAATCCACATGTAAAGTAAGAATGAGTGGGTACGTAACTGTTCTTAATGACGCCATTTAGATGTGATTTATGGTTCTGTTGGCAATAAAAGAACTGCTCGTGGAACACATTCACCAATGAACAAAAGACCAACAATAATAATGCCACATCTTTACTTTAAATATGACAGTGAAGTATATGCATGGGAATTCGAGACCATTTTGCAAGGAGATATATATTTGCAGGTATTTTTACCATATCTACCATATTCATATATCTCTTAAAATTTCTACTGCTATATAGCTGTACAAAAAATCTCAGTGGAAGAAAATAAATAAATAAATAAGAAATGTTTATTATGTAATTTAAAGCTTACCTCCTGTGACAAAAAACAGTTTGTTTCATTCAAAAGGTCTTTTAAAAGTTAGTAATGGTTCTTTGCCTTTAGGTAAAACCTTTATTGATCTCTGAGATATAGGGCTTGAAAGTTTAGCTAATTATGTGGAATTATGACATCGTATATAAGATGTTTGGAAACAAATTACTGTATAAATGATAATCAGGATTAATTAGTTTTAAAATTCATATATATAAATATGTTCAAAATCATAAACTGGATACGTTAAAACATATTTACGTTACTGCCTTGATAAACTCTTGAAACAGAACCTCGTTTTATCTAATACGGGATGTCATGCTTTAATTAGCATAATTATCAAGATTTCAAAATCAAACATCTTGAGAACTGATCAAAATTTTTCAAGCAATTTTTCAAAAATATTTATCAGCAATTTATTTTATTTTACGTATTACAGGCTGTGGTAAAGACCTTTTTCTTTCATTATTTTAATATAGATCTTTCGTCCAAAATGTGATAGTGGAAAAGTTTATTGTGAACAGAAGCAAATGTGTGCAAGTGATGGTGCTTCGTGTAACACACTACATGAATTGAGATGTCAAGCTGATGAGTTTTATTGTTTCAAAACTGAAAGGTGTATCCCATTATCTGGAATATGTCCTTCGAAGAAGGCTCAAACTAGTTTTAATGTTGATTTCTCATTAGTAAAGCAGACAAAATACACAATTAAATCACTTGGTCATCAATTTCTTAAGCTTCAGGAACCAATGATTGCAAAGAAAGGTGATGTAATAGGTTGGACTTCAAAAGGGGGAGAAATAAGTTTCACAGGAGACAACAACAATATCGAGTTTATGTATGACTCTGGAAAGGAAGATTACATTCATTCCAACTCTGAATCACAGAATTGGTATCACATGATGAGTGCCCATTTTATCAATCCATCTCAGTTTTTGTTGCGTCATAACTATACTTCACATGGTGCATATTACATCACATCAAACCGCACCACACCTCGGCTTGTATATGTTGACATTCCCATTGACAAAATAAATATCCAATGCCCACCCTATAAATTTAGCAGTCAGGAGTTTACCGTTAATATAGATACACACATCGGGACCAATATAACATATTTTTTTGAGTTTGGAAACAGTACTTTCATTAGTGTCAAATACTATCCTGTAACTCACGCATATCATGTTCCTGGAATATACAAAATTAAAGTTACTGCATTCAATTCCGTTTCAAGAATATCTGATCTGTGTTCTGTGAAGATCTATGATGATATAGAAGGACTTTCTGTGACTGAGGCAATAAAACCAGTAGCTGTGGGAAGCGAAAGTCACATTAAATGGTGTGTGAGGAAAGGAACCAATGTTAGCTATCATATTAATTTTGGTGATGGATCACCTAATTATATGATTAATCCTACATTTCAGTATTGTAATAACATCAAACATAAATATGATAGAGAAGGATATTATTCCATTACCATTAATGCTACAAATAATATAGGCAGTGTTAAAACTACTTCTGCCAAAGCTTTAGTTGAAATTCCAATCACTGGTCTGGCTGCATTTACAAACCACCTTCATCTGACTGGTAATGTTTATCTTTGGTTAAAGGATCCTATTGACTTAAGTGTGCTTTACACTCAAGGTTCTAATATAGTCTGTCGTTATAATTTCAATGATAGTGACATTGTTGTTGAAACGAAAAACACAACATTGAAGTATTTCTACAAGAAAACTGGAACATTCCGAACATCTGTTACATGCTTTAACTCGATATCACAAGCTGAAACTATAGCTAATGGTACAATTGTAGTTGAAGAAAAAGAAATCATAACAGGTTTAAAGGTGATAACGCAAGGAACTGTTTTCGGAAAGAAATCTTTTATTTCCGCAAGTATGGAAGAGGGAACGCTTTTTATTTGTGAATGGGATCTAGGTGACGGGACAAGGATTACAGTTGACAAATCACAATTTAGTGATGTATTGAATCATAGTTACAGTATGGTTGGTGATTACAAAGTTTCCATTTCCTGTAAAAATCCAAATGGTGTTGCCAATGCCTCGTCTGTGCAGGCTGTGGAAAAACCAATCAGTGGTTTCGCCATACAGTGTCCAAACCCACACTTCCTCACTGTCAACAAAGAACACAATTTCTCCATTTACACATCAGAAGGTTCAAAATTATCATACGCTGTAGACTTTGGTGATGGTAATAATCAAACATTCGCAAGCTCAATGCTTTTAGAAGGTACCATAGTAAAACATCAATACAAAAAGCCAGGACACTACAATGTTACAACATATGCATGGAATTTAATTGACAAAAAGAAAGACCACTGTGATGATTTCATGATTGCTGAGCATCCAGTAAAGGATATCCTTATTTCAACTAACAGCCCACTAAGATTTAAACCAGGAGAGGTGCTTTTTTACTTAAAGGCACATAATGATGTTCCTTTACCAACAAATGCATTATTAAAATGGGATTTTGGAAATGGACATACATACACTGTTCCTCTTGTGCCACCGAAAGAAGACAAAATAATTCGAATGTATAAATACGATATCCCTGGTATATATGCTGGCTCAGTAACAATCTACAACAACGTAAGCTCAAAAAAGTTCCCATTTACAATAGATGTACAAAAAATTATTCCCATAAAAATCACAGGCTTCCGTAAAAACAGCAGTGTATTTGTTCCTGGTTTTGGTTCCAATCGCATGTATTTTCCATTGGAGGACATCATAAAGTTTAATGTAACCACTCAGAAGAAAGACAAGCTTTATACCTTTGATTTTGGTGATGGCACTGAAACTAAATCAAGTATAAGTAATTCATACGAGCGTAAATATGCAACTCCAGGTAAATTCAATGTCAGTGTCCGTGTTGCCAATATTCTTGGTGTGTTTGAAAGTCACACAGAGGTGCATGTTCAGGAAAGTATTCAAGATATGAAGTTCAATGTCACACCAACTGTTTTATTTGGCAGCTCAGTTCAAGTAAATATAACTGCAAAGACATATGGAACGGACACCTGTGCAAAGATTGACTTTGGTGACAACTGCGTTTACATCATTAACCGAAATAATTGCAGATTTATTGAATTTAATCAGAAAAAAAACTTCACTTTCATTCAAGCAAAAAGTGATAGCCCTATTCAACTCGAACATTTTTACAACTCATCCAAGGGATGGCATAATGTATCTGTCCATGTTTCAAACAAAGTCAGTGTTTATTTTGCAATATCTCAACTTTACGTGAATTACATACCATGCCCAAATCCTGTAGCGATAATATCAGACAATAGCAACCAGACTTTTCCAAAGCGTTTGATGAGAAGTTTTGGGTTTGTATTACAATCAAACGTCACGCTAGACTGCAACAAGGCTGACAATGTCACCTTATGGTGGAAGGTATTCACAGTTGGTAATGACACTCCAATAGCTTTGCCGAACAACTATGGCTTTCATAGACTGAAAATGCCATTTACTAGGAAGCCAGGAACATTAGATCCGACTGTGTTAGAATTACCAGAAAATACTTTGCCGTATGGCTTGCTGCGCATTGAATTGAATGTTGCTTATGAAAGTGACAGAGAGAATTTGGAAGGTATTAATTCAACGGATACAGCTTGGTTTGAAATAACTCCTTCAAACTTGAAGGCTTCCATTATAGGTAAGGAGATACAATTTTTATACGAAATACAAAAAAGCTTAAAGTTGTTTTGGCTGACTGCTTTGCTCAATTTTTTTCACGCCATTTTATGCCTTTGAAAAATTTATTTGTAAAAGTAAGTAATTTATTTCGTTAACTTGACTGAAGAAATTATAAAATTTATATTTGCATCGGTGTCAATCTCACAGCCCTAATTCTGCATTTAATGATTTTTCAATATTTTGCTTTTTTCACAAACAAAGTTTTAGATTTGTTTTAAGTTTGGTATCAATCACAACTCTTCTTCACGTTTCTGCACCTTGAGTTGTTGTGTGCGAGTTTGTTACCAGTATCCTTATCATTAAAGGTGGAGTGCGACGAGCTGTAGGATTTGATGTCAATGTTCCATTTGATGCATCAAGAAGTTATGACCCTGACAACCTACAAGCAAACAGAAGCGTTCCATTTGAATACGAGTGGTACTGCAGACGGCATGATGAGGAGTTTCCAGAACGTTTTGATACAGTGCAACCTGATAATGATACTGCAGGGTGTTTTAAAAATGGAAAATTTCGATTATACAAAGGCGTTGCAAACTTGAGACATCTAAAGGCTGATGGTAGTCAAATCTCAGTAAGTTTTATCATTGCTTTGTTTACTTGGGAAGCATTTTTTTGTTACCATAGGAACTGTTTAAGATTTTTCTTTTTTCACTAAATTGACAAATCACAAGATAAGGAATTAAATATGTCAAGTAGCAAGTAGAAATTATTTTTAGATCAAAACCAGTTTGGTCAAGGGAGCGATGTATGTGATGCGAGTTTATGTAAAGAAAGGTGAAAGAAGAGGAATATTTGATCAAGAATTTAAAATTCTCAACGGTGTTCCACCGTCACTTGAAATTCAGTAAGTTATGCCCTAATCAGCTACTTTAAAAAAAAACGAAAAGCGATTAGTTTCACTGTCCTCCTGCGTCTCCTGCATTTGTCTCCCTAGTAAATAGTAGCCTAGTAAATCTATTTACATGTGCATTGCCAATGACAAGGTTCTATAACATTTACATACGCCCCTGTGATGTCTAAAAAGTCAAACAAACAAAAAAATAATCTTCTCATTTCAATTTTTCCAAGTGGAACAAAATTGAACTTGCCCGGCCCAGTGAAAATAAGAGAAATATAAGGAACAAGCAATCATATTTTGTCTCTTAGGAAGTAAGTGTATTTTTTGAGATACACTTTTTTGCTGATTGAAATGTTTACCAATTTGCCAATAGATGCTCATTCAATTGTTATGAAAAGCTAAGTCCAACAGATCCGCTGAAAATTCAAAGTCTGTGTTCAAACTGCAACTCAACCACAGCCGTATTCTACCGCTGGCGAATGTATCTATTAAATGAAAGCACAGATGCAAATGGCGCACGTTTCGATGAAGAGATTGAAATTAAAGATCTTGAATCGAAAACTACAACATCCTTAACCAATGCGAATATCGCTTTGAAAGGAAATGTGCTAGAGTTTGGCAGCAATTATATCTTGCGTGTCATGGCTCGGATGATGGGAAGTGATCCTGGTAAAGCTTGATTTGTTTTAGTTATTGGATTTACTTTTGTTTGTTTGTTTGTTTGTTTGTTTTTTATGAAAATATTTTACTTTCTTTTGCCTTATTTAACCATCATGTCATATATACGTGCCAATAAAACAAGGACCTTGATCACTGATAGAAAATTCTAAATGTGCAAAGTGAAGAAAAATTGAAATGTTGTTCCATGGGTACTTTTTAGAATCCAAATATTTTAAAGAAAAAAAATAGAATTTTTTTCAACTTGATGAACGAATCTAGACAATGAAACTTGTTTAGAGAGTACTTAATCATGTCCATAGGTGAGTGATTTGTTAAAAGAGGCTCACACAATTATTATAAGGTCATTTCTTGTTTTTTCAAGCGCTGTCTACTTGTGTTATGTGATTCGTGGTTGTGGCTGAATTTCGTTACTGGTTTCGACTAGTTTGCTTCACCATTTGTGACAGCAAGTGGAGAAAAATTGACAGTGACATCATAACGTCGATTGTCATCTAAATGTTTTCAACTATAGGCTAAATTTGGTATAAAAATTTAAATTTCTAATTATGTCCAAACAGAGCATGCTGAACGTAATGGTAATATGCATATATATAATAAGCAAAATATAAAAAGTTGGTGTTTTTTAAAGACTAATAAAAATTTGGTCGTAAGGAAATCCACATTTAGGGTCTCGGCCAGAAGTTGCCAGTACGCACAAACGTATGCTAAACACGACAAAATAATCCAATCTCTCTCTTTTCATCCAAACTGGATGAGAAATTACAATTCCTAACTTGAAATTAGTATCTACGAATCTGAAATATTAAGCTTGGAAAGGCATTTTATTTATTATAGGAATTGCATTTGTATTTCTTGTATAGCTTTCTCTTTATCACATTATTTTTCTCACTAATCTGTGTATTTTTTTTGTTTAGAAGCAGGTGGGTTTAGTGATTTTCGATTTACCGTTAACCGACCTCCTTCTGGTGGATTTTGTGAAGTTTCACCACGTGAAGGTGTTACTTTGTCTACCATGTTTGAAATAAAATGCGATGCATGGTTTGATGAAGATACTCCGATAAAATACAAAATTGGTGAATATTTTTTGTTTGTTTTGTTCATTTACAGACCGTTTTCATACCTTCCTTTACAAATTTAACATAGAAAATATGTTTTACCTCTGTAAAAATTCTATAAATAAATAGAAAAATATTATTCTTTTAGACACCCTTCGAGGTGGCGAACGACAGAATATGTATACTGGCTTCGAGCGTGAAGTTTCAATGATACTTCCGATCGGTCAGGAGGAAGACAATTATGAATACGAGCTTATCGTTACAGTGGAAGATCATTTTGCGTTTGGTGTTTCCAAGAATTTTAAAGTCAAGGTGAGCATATTAATAGATGTGTAAAATAGTATTTTAGGCGATTATAGATAATAACTTCAGAACCTTCGTGAGCCAAAGGAGAATACACAGAAATTTGCTCATCGCTATTCGCAGCTACCATCTTTGCTTCAAAGAAAGGCAGACCGCGAGTATTATACTGTAGCCTAGTCATAAGCCCGCGAAAAGGAACCCACGGATCTGTCGCTCCTTAGATTTTCTCGCATCATACATATATTTTCCCTATCGTTTGTTTTTGCATTTTTGTCTGCCAGTTAGCATGGAGTAATTAATATACGTTTTTGGAGGATCACAATAAGCTACGCTACAACTATTTTAAACAGAATACGACCATTATTATAGAGGCTAGCCGTATTCCCGTGGAAGAACCCACGGGGTCGTCCGTCTTTAAATTACACGCTATTTCGTGAGCCTGTTGTACAACACTTCTTGCGGACAGACTGCTACTATTATAGAGATTATGATTTTATCCCAACAGGTTACAGAGCCAGATAGCGTGGATTTCGATGCTGTTTCCAATGATCTTGAATCATTGGCTGCACAGGGAAATTTGCAAGTATTGTCTCGTCTAGCGTTTGCTGCCGGTTCGTTGATGAATAAAAAAAATCGAAAGTCAAAAACAACCCCCGATGATGCAAAGCAGGTGAGATTCTTATTCATCCCCTTTTTTGTTTGTCTGATGTTAGCTAGTATACTTCACTTATTTTTTAAATAAATAATTCACCTTATTTTTTCAGTGCAAACTGCACCAAAGTTGACAGTCAACCTAAAAAATGTAACTAAACTAGATTGCACAGCACTTAAGAAAGAAGCCCCTGAAGGCATTTTAAAATGAATTTATTGAACTAAAGTTACAATACACTTATGAGAAAAGTGTCTACTAACTTTTCTTTGCTGTTGGATGAATGAATAAATGAATTAATAAATAAATAAATCAATGAATAAATAAATGAATGAATGAACAAATGAACAAATAAATAAATGAATGATGAATGTATTAACAGGCGAGCGAATAAATGAATTAACGGGTGAATGTATTAATTGACTACTGAATGAATGAATGAATGAATGAATGTATTAACAGGCGAGCGAATGAATATATTAACAGATAAATGTATTATTTGAATACTGAATGAATGTATGAATATGAATGAATGAATGAATGTATTAACAGGCGAGCGAATGAATATATTAACGTATTAATTAACTACTAAATGAATGTATGAATGATTAAATAAATGGATCAAATTTAAAAGGAAAATTTTTTAAATTGCATCTTTTTAGTAATTTTTTTTCTTACTTCTTTAAAACGGCAAATGTTCTTGATATCCTTCTTCCTTGTATTTAGACACGTGAGAAGTTAATTCGTTCGATGAACAAAGCAAAAGCATGTAGCTTGAGTGAGATCAAACAAATGGGCGGGGTGCAGGCGGAGCTCACCAAAAGTACTGACGAAGTTTCAGAAGAGGCGCAGGTAGTTTGGATTTTCTTAATCTTCGGTATGAGGTGTTATGATAAAAAAAGTTATTTGCTCGACACAATAACTAACAAAACCTGATTGGTGAGAATACAATTTTTTTTGTGTTAACACTAAACACCCTTTTAGCAAATCGTTAATTTTTCATCCGAGCGAAATGTTTCTTAGAACGAAAAACCCGCCCAATAAAAAACGGCGATAGTTTCATCTATTTCCACCAAATTAAAAGAGAATTGGCAGAATCTTTGACCAGACACTTAAACTCGCTTTTTGCTATTTTCTTTTCTTGTTAGAAACGCTAGATTTACCCTGCAATCTGAAATGAAAGGTGAAGTTTCAGATTTAAATGTTTCATCAGAACTGCGACTAAATAATCGATTTTCCACCAAGCGTTAGTCTTTATTTTGTGTGAATTTTTTTTGGGATTTATTATCACGCAGGCGCACATTATTCCTATATTTAAATGTTTATGGAAACTGAAAAACCCTTTTCATTTATTTTAAAAGAATTCTGATTGCTGTGTTTTTTAGAAAGAATCAAGCAACGCGTTAGATGCTATGTCTGACTGCATGCTACAAGCAAGTGGAGTCGACCCAGAGATGAGCAGCACTGCGGAGAGCATGTTTTTAGCTTCGTCTAATGTATTGAACGCTGAAACGGCTAATAAAAAGGTAGGAATTAATGGGGGAAAATAATTTCGTCGATGAAATGAATATTTATGACTATTTGTGCCACAAATAATTTTGCTTATTTGCAAATCAGCGATTTTTGACCTATCTGAACACGCAGTTTAAAGCATTTGGAACAGCAAAAAATTGAAGTGTGAAGATAGCCTTAGTTTACATTATTTTTTGCATATGCTGTTTTAAATCTCAAAAATGGTAATTTTTAAAATTTATGTTTGGAGAGGATTTATCATCCGGTGAAATTTTAGGTACTTTGAGAAAATTTCGTGCAATTTTATACAACCACGTGTCACTCATTCTATAGTATTGGTTTAAATGCAGAAATTGAAACCGTTTTTATACGCTAATAAAAAGGAAATTCAAAAAAGGTTTTTTTGGTTTGTTTTGTATTTTTGCTTTGTTATTTGGGATGTCTCCAAAATTCGAAAAGGTTTCTTGTATTTGAAACATCCGAAGAAAATTATTTTTCTTCCTCTCGCATAAAATAAGTTTTATTCTGTAGTTTGTTTCGTCAAAATAAAAAGCTGAGAACAAATAAAAAAAAAAGAAAATAAACAAATCAATGATTTGTTTTGATGCCTTTAGAACGTCAGTAACACCACCAGTAAGAACAACGCAGACAAAGCTATGGATACCATTAACAAAGTGGGCGGTGCTCTGATGCGGCAGCTAGTTGCTGGAGATACGCCCAAAACCATTCGGGCTGGCAACATGGACATTGAGATGGCACAAGTGGGAGACAACGCTGATGAGGACGAAACAGGTTTCCAAATACCGGAAATTAAATATATTCTTGGAAATCAAAGTCTTATTGAAGTGACTGGGAAACGCCCTTCAATTGGTGCAATGGTAAAAAATTATATTAAGTTCTTGTTTATTTTAACGCCTTTTGTAGTGACTATCAGGCAACCTCGTCCCCAGGACCCCTCTTCGCTTTTTTATATTAGGGATGACTTTAAGGATGGTTCACACAAATCCTAAATTTGTTTTGGGGTTGATTACAATATTTTCTGTTACCTTAAATTTCTTATCGGAGAATAAGACTAAGAAGGTTAAAAATGAAATAGTTGAGGATAATGTAATCACTTATAAAAGAATTGATCTCTTTTTCCTGATTTTGTTATTCCCTGACGATACATATTTGAAAATGAAAGTTTTATTTCTACTTCAGGTAACATCGACGGGTAACAATCCTTACCAAGGCGCTGATGGTGCTGATGACGTCGAATCGGATGTAATGGGACTTGCTTTAAGCGGACCTGATGGAAGCCCTATGGATTTGTCCGGACAAGAAATGACAATGTTTGTGAAGCGAGACTTAACCAATGATATTCCACCAATCAAATACAAGTACGACACTGAGCAAGGCGCTATGAAGGTACACCGGGTCAATTTCACATCAAACATAAGTTACACCGCTATTGAGATTCGCCCTATTGATCCTGATACAGTAATCCATGTGTATATAAGTCACGAACGAAGACCGACCGTATCAAATGCTGTCACAAACTATACACAGGTGACTTTGAAAGCAGCCAACCAAACTTTGCCAGATCCATTTATATGGCTCTTCTCCACAGATGATTTAAACGGAACTGGGGAGTATTACATTGGTGTAAAAATGACGCCTAGTCGAAAGGACATCTTTGCTAAGTATGAATATGACCCAACGATGGAGTATACTTTAAGAACGTGGGAAACTTTATGTAAAATTTGGGATGAAGAGGAAAAGGTCTTTACAACTAGTGGTTGCCGGGTAAGTTTTAATTTTGCATTTCTTTATTTGTTTAAAGAATGTTCTGATTTTTCTGAAGTTGCTGTTGTTGTTTTTGTTGTTGTTGTTGTTGTTTGTTGTTATTGTCGTTGTCGTTGTTACTAGATAGCATCTTTTACTTGTTTGTTCGCTTTTCGATGTATTAGTTTATTTGTTTTCTCCTTTGGATGTTATTTCAATAATCCGATAACGAACCGTAAAGAAACATTGGGTATTATTTTGTTCATGCAGTTATCGCGCAAAGTAGTTGAACATAACAATGTTTTTATTTCCAATTCAGGTTGGACCGAAAACTACTTTTAATAAAACACATTGCATCTGTAAGGTGGGAGGAGAAGACCAAGAAGCGCCATACCAAACCCCAATGTTTTCACCCAACGCAACCAACACCACCACCTCCACCACCACAACTACTGCAGTTCCCACAACTGCGGCTGCACGGACGTCACGCAAGAAAAAAATAACAAGAGCGACGTTTGCTGGTGGTTTTTTCGTCATGCCGAATCCAATTGATTTCTCGAAAGCTTTCGCTGGTTTCGCTAATCTTGCCGAAAATCCCGTCGCATTTGCTACCGTACTGTCAATCCTTGGCGCGTATTTGATCCTGTTGTTTTGGGCGAGACGGGAAGATAGAAAAGACATCGAGAGGGTGTGTGTGATATTGCTTGGGTTTAACGGGGACTAAAGCAGACATTAGCCTGTACTTTTGAACTTGTGCTTTTGTTGAACAAAAAGCGAAATAACTAAAGTTTAACTTTGTGAATTTGACATTTTGATATTATTTAACAGATATGGTTAAAGCATTTTTTTTTGCTGTCTGTCTGTAGCCTAAATGTTCTGGATTATATTTTTTCAAAATTTATCCTTTGTGCTTTTTATTTACTTCCATGTTAGAAATAAGTTAAATTTAATTTGATTAACCAAAAAATTTGACTAATCAATTCAACTGGTTTTTAACTATCAAAACAAAAGTACAGTCAACATGTAAATATTTTAGGCTGGAGTTACACCACTTGTTGAAAATGATCCGTCCGATCGGCAGTTTTACGAGATTACCGTTTACACTGGCTTTACTTCATCAGCTGCTACCACTGCTAACGTCTTCTTTCAACTTTCCGGTGACGAGGATCAAACGGAAGTAAGGCAACTTAAAGATGAGAATCGGAAAATATTTCAAAAAAGAGGACAGGACGTTTTTCTAGCTAGTTTTCCAGACACCGTTGGTGACCTGCAATACTTAAGAATATGGCATGATAATACAGGTAAATGCATGCGGGTATGCATAATGTTATGCTTTGACCAAAATGCCCTAATTTTTTTAGCTAAATGTAGCTTCAGCATGTGGCCATCAAGATTTATTTTATAAACTCTAGTGATTTCTATTTTCAGGCAAAAATCCATCATGGTACCTTAGTCGTGTGATGGTACACGATCTGAACGCTGACCGAAAGTATCTCTTCCTAAACGATAACGCTATAGCTGTGGAAGAGGGTGATGGCTCTTTGGAACGCCTTCTCGCCATCGCTGGTCCTGAGGACATGAAAAGTTTTAACCACTTGTTTTTCTCTACGACACAAAAGAATATAACTGATAGTCACATATGGTTTAGCGTGTTTATACGACCACCGAAATCGAGGTTTACACGTGTTCAACGTTTATCGTGTTGTTTAACCTTGTTATACTGTACTATGGTTACAAACGCTATGTTTTATCAAGTGGGAGGAGAGGCTGATCCGTCAACAACAATACACGTGGGTCCTTTTGCATTCTCTCCGTCGCAGATCGGAATTGGAATTATGACAAGTTTGATCATTTTTCCAGTGAATATCCTGATTGTAGGTACGTAGATGTTAGCTGACCGGCATTCAGGGTCGGTCAGGCAAGGTTGATAAAGGATTTCTTCAGGTTTTGGTGCTTTTTTAAATAACTCTCGCAGTGTTAGCTTGTACCATTATCCAGGCTAGAAGTATCAAGTCTGATAAGATAAGTAGCCCAAGCCATGATTAGCGCGAACTATATATAAGCATACGGCTTTTCTTCTTAGGTGTATTTAGAAGTCTGGGACCAAAACCTACACGGGAAGAAATGGCGAAAAAGAAAGCCATCAATTGGTGGTGGGTGTATGAGTTGTTCTTTTGTTGTCCAAGAAAACAGAAAAGCGAATTTATTGACATCATTAGTTCTATAAAGGAAAAAGATGACAATTTATCACGCCCTGTGAGCAGGCTTGGCGTATTAAACCAATCGAATACAGTAGGTAAGGGCGCATGAACATCTAACATGTAAAAAAATGGGAATTAATAGTAAACAGGTTAATTTAAGCTTAGAGTACACTGTGTTTTTAGTTTTTATATTTTTTATAAAATATTTTAAATAGTATAAACAAACAAATTACGACGCACACATATTTCGCGAATGAAACCTTGTAAATTTTTTTTGCGAAGAATTATTGCGAATCTGTATTACACTTTTAATTTATTGAGATAAGTTAGTATTTGATAAAACTTTGTTCATATCACAAAGACAGACCATTATATTTATAAGAAAAACAAGAGAAGGAAAAACAAAAAAACTGTCTTTCGAAATTTTTGGAAAGATTAATTTACCGAAAAGGTCGTTTTGAGTAATATAATAATATTTATTCTTGTAAATTGACATCACATCTTCTTGTAAATTGACATCACATCGTATCTTCGAGTAGACATATTCACGCAAATATATGTATTACACTGTGAAAATTACCAACATAAGTTACTAAGGACACTACATATGATATTTAACGCCCGTAACCAACGCCTTTCACCAACGCCCACAATGGTTTTATTTGCTTATTGGTCAATAATTTCATTGATTTGATTTTACCTAGCAGATCTAATGATTGTGATTTCAGATGAAATCGGCTTCAAGATGGAAACACCGGCTCAAGAAAAACAAAGAGAAGAAAAGAAATTGAAGATGAAGAAGCAGAAGAAGAAATTACCTTACTGGATGAAGTACTTTGCATGGACCCTACTCATCTTGACGTCATTCACTTCTGCATTTTTTGTTGTCTTGTATGGATTCCAGTTTGGCAAAGAAAAATCGGCGCAGTGGATTTCCGCTTTGTTTGTCTCGTTTTTCCAAGATGTGTGCGTGTCTCAACCAATCAAGATTTTGGGATTGGCCTTGTTTATTGCATTGATTGTCAAGAAGCCTGCTGAAGATGATGATGAAGAGGAAGGGGAAGCGAATAAGAAGCAGATTGATGAGGAATATGTAGGACGTGGTGAGATACGAATATTCTCAAGAAAGTTCCAAATGTCAAGTTTATTTGCTTCCCTAAAGTCCTTATCTCTTTATTTTTATGCATCTATATGTTTTTCACAACCTTTCTTGAACGTGAGTGACAACAACAACAAAATTGTTTTACGCCCTCCATTAAGAAACATTTTGGACTCCTTTCTAACCTTTTCGTAGAAAAACGTGTAATTTGGTAATCTATGTAGCTAATATATTTAGATAACCAAGATGTTGACAGAAAGAGGCCTGAGAAGAAAGACATTATTAGATTCCAACCTCCTTCAAGGGAAAAGATTGCAGCACTGAGATCGTTCAGGTATGTTTACTTAACTAGACATTAACCCGACGTGACTATGTCCTGCGTCGATATTTCGTGCATATTTATGCATATTTCGTACATCTGTAGCACCACTACTTATAACACACAAAGAGAAAAAATACAGTTAGTTTTTGCTTATTGCTACCAGTGTCAGATAAATGAGTTTGTATCGACCCAGCCTAATAACTAGCTAGGTCATACGTTTAAGATTTGAGATAGCAGCCTAATTTTTACAAAATGCCGTATTGCGAATTTTTAAACATTTAGATTGAAAGAACTAAAAATGTACAGCTTACTTCGTGATTTGTTCATCTATCTTGTGTTTGTTGTCGCATTATGTCAAGTCACATATTCCCATCTTGATCCGCAGTCCTACCATGTGCGGAAAAGCATGGAAGATATTTTTATCCATGGAGATTATGGTATGCATAATACTGCGAAAGGGAAATTTCCTTTCACAAAGGTAAGTTGACTCGTTGTATGAATAAGTTGTTCACTGTAGGTGGGGGAGGGTGGAGGGAGGGAGAAGGGGCATTGTGGTCTCTCTCCCACTAATTCACTGTGATTAAAAAAAAGGTCTCTTTTCTACTATTGTTAGTATTTGTTTGGATAAAATTTGGTTATATCTTTATCATGTGCGATTCTATTACCTACATTAGATCTGTTTTTGTTACGTCAATTTTTGCATTATTTCAGCATTTTTGTCTCTGTATATTAATCTCTAGATGACCAACCGTGCAAAAATACAGGAAAAAATTAGTCAAAAACTGTCCGATAATTGAACCACCATAACTCTTAAGAACTGTGTTGTAATGAAAAATGTTTTATAAAAAAAGGTGAATTGGTACATTGTACTATCTCGGTCTTTTTCTCAGTCGTCATTAGCTCAAATTTTGAAAAAATAATTATTTTTTGATCAAGAAGGTTTTTTTTAAAAAGAAATGGGTGCATATTCTGATGGTTAATATTTCAAGTCATTCGTCGAACATGAAAGTGGCTTATAGATTTACTTATTTCAAAAATGTGTTGTCCCAATGCTGCAGAAACATTTTGACTCTTTTATTTATTAAAACAGCAATGATTTTGTAAGTAAATCTTGTGAATCTTGCAAATTTTCAGATTCAAGATGTGAATGACATTTGGAAGTGGTTGCAAGAGACAGTTGTACGTGGTTTGTATGCCTCTAGATGGTACAATAGCGACTCCCATGTACCAGGTTTTGTTAGTGATCATTACAGTAACTTGTTTGGTGGATCGAGACTGAGACAACTACGAATTAAAAGGGGTAAGTTTTCACGTCAATCACGTTTTGTAAATTTGTCAATAACACTTCTGTCTTCCATTTCCTAATTGCAGCTTCAAATGACCAAACGAACCAAAAAAGGATTGTGAGGCAAGGCCTTAAGTTTTTTTTTTACTTCAAATTTCCCCGAAACAGAACGGCTTCTGAGCATGTTCCGGGGGAAAAAGGAGCGAATTCAACTTATAGCTGTCAAGGAGGAAAAGAAAGGAAATACTTTTTGTATCATGTACCACTATTTTTTGAAGCCTCATAAACCTCCACCTCTTTAAATAAGCTTGGGTCGCTTTTTAACAACTAAGCCCCCCCTTGTAATTAATCAAGCATTTACAGTATCAGTCACTCTGGTTTTTGACATGCATTGATTGTTTTTTCTCGAGTGAAAGCTTTGCTTGCGTTGTCATCGATTTCTATTGAAGATGGCGCAACGGCTTTTGTGAAAGTGTTCAAAAAACGTTAAATTTGAATCCTAAACGTAAAGAGTGTATCTTCCACAATAATGAAATCGATTTTCAATTTAAAATCAGTAAAAAAGACACTTAAATTTGGTCTGGTTTTAGACCTATACAAGAGAAGACTGTTCCTGTTTTAATTTTTTTCTTGTTGCACTCATAGATACATGTAAAGTTCACAAGGATTTTAAAGACATGATACCGGGTTGTCACGATTGGTATTCGTGGAGTAAAGAGGACGAAGGAAGATACGAACCAAGTTGGCTTCCAATCAAAAATGAATCTGAACATGAACCAAGCAAATATTACCAATCGTGGGAGTATCAGGCATCAGATCAATTGGACACATACCCGTTTGCAGGTGAGTGCAATCTGTTAAATGTAAAAAGGCGGAATTGATAATTTTTTGTAGATTGTACAACTTTTTACTTGTTTTTGTGGTTGTTATTTTTTACTTTTATCAATTTCTTTGCCTTATTTATTTCACTAGCATAAATTTAATTTCCGTAAAAAATTCGCCATAAAAAATCAACCATAATCTGTTTTTATATGTTCTTCTCTCGTTCTAGGTTCCATCACAGCTTACCGCGGTGGCGGTTACGTTGGAGACATGGGTAAAGATCCACAGAAATCTCAAGCCTTACTTAGTCATTTATATCAAAACAAATGGCTCGATGAACAAACGCGTGCAGTGTTTCTAGAAGTAACCGTATACAACGCGCAAGTTAATTTGTTCGCCATTATGAACTTTGTTGTGGAGATCTTACCCACGAATGGGGTGGAGTTGTTTTCAAGTATCAAGATTGCTCGTCTGTACACGTTCGGGGGAAGTACAGAAAGCTTTACTCTCGCCTGTCAGTTCTTCGTGATGTTATTTTTTGCGATCTCAGTATACAGAGAAGGAAAAAAGATCTACAGAGAGAGGAAGGCATATTTTAAGGGTTTTTGGAATCTGCTGGAATTCGCAACGATTGTCTTAGTCATTTCAACAATCGGTGTGTTCTTTTCCCGTATGATGTTGGTTAATCGAGCCATCGGGAAAATCGAAAAGCATCCTGGGGCTTTTGTTAGCTTTAACAAAGTCACGCAATGGGATGTGTTGTTCTCGGGCTTAACTTCGGTAATCGTTCTTCTTTCTTGTATCAAATCGATTCGATTACTACAGTACAACAAAACAATATCTCTTTTGGCTTCAACTCTAAAGGGATGCGCCAAACCTCTTGCAGCTTTCTTTGTCGTTTTCTTCATTTTCTTCATTGCTTTCACAACTCTCGCTTATCTTTTATTTGTGCCTCACCTACCTGATTATAAAAGTTACCTTACGGCTACCGAGTCCGTGATGTCGTTGCTGCTTGGCGGGTTTTCGTTTGGAGAAATTGAGAACGCCAAGCCTATATTCGGTCGGATTTGGTTTGTGTTGATCATGCTTTTCGGTGTTATGTATATTATGAATGTATTTCTGTCAATCATCATGGAAACCTACGCTGCGGTGAAGGACGATTTGTCGATGCAAAGTCAAGAATACGAGCTAGTAGATTTCATGATATCGAAATTTAAGCACATCATTGGTAAAGGAGACGGCGGCCGAAAAGCAATAATGGAAAGGTTTGACAAAGAAGAGCAAAAACAGCGCGAAGATAATTTCAATGCGAAGAAAAAAAAGAAGCGCTTTGATAAAAAGGTTTCTGTTCCAAAGAGAAAGAAATACTACCAGTTTATCGACGAAGAAATTGAAATGAAGTTTGCTCAGCTCGATGATTCATTAAACGATATCTGGGAGGGTCAGTGTGAAGAGGATGGTTTTGGTCGGGCAACTGAGACACGTCAAAGTGGTGGCGCATATGTAAACCCAAGTTTTGAATATCAAGAAATTCACGATGAACTTTTGATGAAACAGGATTTAAGAGACGAGCTTGAAAAGTGGATGTAGAAAAGAAACTTTTTTTTGAGTTTTTAAAAAATTATTTCCTAAATTTTTAAACCTTCCAGAGACATACCCAGCGGGTCTTGGATGCCAGTGTACCGTTTAGCCGCTTAAACTCAATCGCCCAAAAACGAAATAATAAAAATTTAAACTGAAAATTGTTTTTAAGAGGTATTTTGCAGTGTTGTGAAGTGCTGAAGTAGCAGAGCATGATCGGTCAAGCTTCCGTTCCCGCTCGAGTTTTTTTTTTTTTCTTTCAAAATATCTGCAACACTTAGAAAACTTTTTTTTCGTTTGACGACACAGCTTGCAGCATGCAGCTACGATATTTATCAGAACTATAAAACTGAATAGTTACTAACTTGTCTTTATTTTTTATTTTTGTTACTGTAATTCTTTTTTTCTGATGTATATCATTCATATAAATTTTATTGTAAAAATAAAAATAAATAAATATACAGTGTAAGTATGATAAAATATATTTTTCGTTCCACAGGACCTTCATCAGCGGTCACGCAGGAACATCTAAGATGGAGGATGCTCATTGTAACTGTGCGCATGCGCGTAAGCATTGTTATAAACTCTCATCCGTATGGGCTTTTAGAATCTTTGCTTATTAGCCTAGTTGTATCTTCACATTCCTCAGCACAAGAAACGTCTACGGCGGAAAAGTCTTTACTGAGGCTTTTTAAATCATTGTTTATTTCCTCTAAACCTTTTCCTTTTGTCTCAATCGGTAGAAGTAAAGAACATATTCCTCCCAGCAAAGACAGCGAGACGTAGATAGCTAGTGACAAGTGAACTGAGTAATGCGTCACAACCTAAAATAAAATTTGTCAAATGAACAAAGCAAAATTATTAGAAGTTTGGGTAAAAACCGGGATGACTTTCCCCATCCCTAGCTTAAATAGATTCTATGAGTTTTAATTTCATGCTTTAACGGCGAATTCTGGAAACCGGCAAATTTTCTTTCTGCAGGGTTAACTTTAAACAAGACCATCATAGGTGTCACCGTGAGTTTATACTTTTTTGAGTTTGTACTTACTTGAGAAACAAACGGAGTAAGCATGCAACCAAGTCTCGATATCCCAGAACATGATCCCAACGCCATACCACGTATGTGCGTTGGATATACCTAAGTAAAATTAAGATATCTTAAATCGCAAAATTATTATTTTATGCTACACAAAAGTGATCGGTTTGGAACTTCTCTTCACCAAAAGATGCCATAGGATTAAAGTAGATTAGCGTTTAAAATTTGTTTACAGTTGTTTACAGTGTTCATGATAATCCCACAGCACTTTTCACAAATTTGGTCAGGGTGAATAAGGCGATGCAAAGACTTACCTCTGGAGTGTATATATAACCACCTATATCAGCTACAGCTGCAAAACAACGAACACCGAACAGAATGAAGGTTGTCCACGCTCGACTAAATCAGAAAGTGATGCAATGTTTAACAACAAAGGAATCAGTTCCAAGTACTGTGTCCGTTATCCAAATACTTGATGCTGACAGTATATTTAAACGTCATAAAATTTATCCGTCTCCGCCCCTTCCCTCCCTAAAGTCAAATTGACGTTTAGCGCCCACTTTTTTATTTAAGTCACCAGAGATACTTGTAAAAAACTTAAAAAATGATGTGCCCACATACCTTCCTGTACATATGGCAAGCAGCGAGAAAAAGATACCCATAGTAAAAAAACCAATTGCTTGCAACCATTTTCTTCCTACTGTATCCGCTAGAAATGCGGTCAACAACACAGCTAAAATAGTAAGTGAGGCAATGTTATATGCGGCTAGAAATGAGGGAAACAACACAGCGATGATGTCGGGTAACAAGAATTCAAGTAACTACCTGGAAAGTCAGCCAGTAATACATAGAAGAAACTAACATAATCTTCCTGAGTCAGCACTTTACACGAATTAGCAGCAGCTGTTGCAGTAGAGTTCACACTCCCTAAAACAAACAAATAACCTTTTGTCAATATGAAAAAACTAATTTACTAATCAACTAATCGGCAGCTTTTGCACTGTTTTGTATCACTACACATCTTTGTTATTTAAGAAACACGTAAATAAGAAACACGAGGCTCCGAAACAAAAAAACTGAAAAACATTTAAGAAACATGGACAGGCTGAATACAAGAAATTAAAAAGATTAATTAAAATTAACATTATAGAAAAAACGAAATCTTAGAAACAGGAAACAATACATATTCTCTTGTGTGCAATTTCGTGTTTGCACAAAACATGATCACAATGTAATGTCTTCTTTTCTATGCAATGCAACACGAAGTGGCAGCGAACGATTCAATCAATAATTCTTTTCATCTACCGATTTAACCGCATAGATTTAGTTGTTAACTTACTGCTACTGAGAGCCACAGGCCCTGTAAAGGACTTAGTACCAACAATATATTAGAAACCTACCATAACAGGTGTAAGAACTAGAAAATAATGCAGTCGTCAGCAAAGCTAAACCGTATATATTAAAATGAGACGCAAACCTAAAAAAGAGATAATTCGTTGAAAATATGTTACATTAAAACAGTCATGGATTCCGAAGACGGGCTACTAATAAGCTACAACCCTGAAAAAAATATTTAGGATACTTTTTTCGATATGGACAAACAGGATCATTTAGCCAGTGCTTTGCTTAGAATTTGGTAGACTGCAAAGTTTCACTTTGGGGACGTAGGTCTAGTGCCCAAAGTCGAAAATACGCTAGCCGCACTTTCCACAAGGTCGGTATTATTGAACAATTCACGCCAGCACCCGAATAGGTCGGACATACGGTGGAATTTAAGCATGCTTAAGTCAGCAATAATTAGCACCCTTTAACATTTTAGACGTTACCAATTAACTTATCACTTATCAATCTTTTCAGTAGACTTAGGACAAAACGTTGTTCTTAATTGCTTGTGGTTGCGATCTTTAAAATTCCGCCCTTTTTCCCAATACATTATGTCCCAGGCTGTAGATTATAACTTATTAACCAGAATTACCTAAGAAGGTTGTTAAGAAGGGGTACGAAGCCCTGAAACTGGGTACATACTATTATTAAAGGCACTGACATGGACTAACTTACCATATAATCCATAACGCTATAGTAACTTTCCAATATCCATTCTTAAACATTGCTAAAATGTTACCGTGGTCATTTTTCTAGAAAAAATATTATCTAGGTAGATTTTATGATGAAATCATACAGAAAAAAGAAAGTTTGTTTATAAATTATATATGCATGAATTTTGCGGTAATTTGACGCTTTTGCAAAAGTCTTCGCGAAAAATTAAAATAGGCGATATTTGTGACAATGTACGGAAATTGACACTGTTTGCAATGGTGGTAATATTTGGAAAATAAAGAGTAACTGGATCATTTTCTCGTGAAAGTTACTTTTTTACTAGATTGTACTCGTATACATCAAATATTTGTTTTTCTGCAATTCTCATGAACATTGCTCTTATTGCCTATGGTTCGCGATAATTAGTATTCGTAAAAAAGACCATATCATACTCGTTCGTGGAAATTAGTCTTCGCAAAAAAAACATGTGATACTCAATCGCCAAGAATAATCTTCGCAAATTCACGAAAACTCTCATTAGCGCAAATAATAATTCGCAAAAATTAATCTCGTTAGGCTAAAATACGTCACTTAAAGGAGGTGGAAGGGAACTAATCAATAGTTTTGAAAAGCAGCTAAAGGTTATTACCTCAACTTCACTACTTTGATCTCTTAAGGTACCTTCCGGTAGCGTTGATTTATTGTCTTTAGCAGCGCGTTTCAAGATGGTGGACGCTTCGTCTATTCTTCCTTTTGAAACAAGAAATCTTGCGCTTTCTGGAGGATACTGAAAATAGGATTTATTATATTTTTAAAAAATAACCATAGATAAAATTTCTAAAACACTTTATCTCGACTAGTTGACCTATTCATGGAAACCACAAGCCTTTTGTGGAAAGCCACAAACATTTCATGGGAAACCATTATTCTTTTAAAACCATGAGCTTTTTATGGAAAACTATTTGTCTTTTTTGGAAAACCATGAGTATTTTATGGAAAACCACAAGTATTTTATCGAAAACCATGAGCCTTTTACGATAAACCATAAACCACGTCTAACACGGGTCCAGTGTTTGATACATTAGACATATCTCTATGAATCGACTGGATTTTTTTTCATTTATTTTAAACTCAATGTACACCAGATTGTGTGATAGGCAAGTCAAGTCGATAGAATTTGAACTTCAAAATGACAATTTTAAACTTTTCCTGAATATTTGCTTACGTATAGGTTACTACTGTCGTCTAGATGTATTGGAGATCCACTTTGTTGACAGAGGAGAAGATCAAATTGAAGTCAAGAGAATAGAAAAATCTTACCTTGATAATCAAAGCTATGATGACGAATATCAAACATGGCCACGCTGATACAAATAATAACACTCTCCATCCATAGCGAGGCATAACAAACATGGCTAATATAATTTCAAATGACGTGCCTAGCGACCAAAATATCTAAAAGAAAGAAAGTTTTTTTCCAGGTTATTACATACAATTGACTTTAAAAAGCTTATCTTGCCTCTTAAAGCTAGCCTCAATAATCGTAAAAATATTTCTAGTAAAAATTAGAATAACGTCGTAAATGAGTCGTTTTTTTTTTTTGAAATAACATTAATCAATTATAAAAGAATTGACTTACACTACCAATGTTCACGGTTAAGCCTCTAGTCGCGCTTGGTAAAAATTCAACTATTAATGTTGTGCTATAATAAGAGCAAAAAAATGGATTCTCATGTTCAAACAATGTCAATGTTTTTACTGTTGCAAAATTATTTTTCTGTTAAAATTGTTCCTTTAGACCGTATCAATACGTTTAATAAATATAAAGTAAGATTTGCTCGTAAGATGAATTCGAAGTATTAATCTACCGAGTTACTCGAATATCGTACAACTCAAACATTTCGCTATTCAGAACTTTTCTACATATGTCTTATTTTATTCTCTTTACTAAAATGATTTCTTGCGATAACTCGAACAATTAAATTTTGAAAAAAATAACTTTGGGTTACATTTCTTTTTACTATATCTCTTCTATGTGGCGTGACTATTAAAAGATAACACTCTTGCAGGGCTTCTTCACTCTTAAAGATTGCTCAGCAAAGATAAGAAGCTACCGTCAACCCTAACTTCCAAGTTATAGAACATTCTCCTACATCGGTTTGGTGCCTATGTCAAAGCCGTTAGCGCTTACATAACGGTTATGTCAAAAGCCCCTGGGTATGAGGTTGCTACATCGCCCAATCTTTCAATACAATTTATTCCTTTTTTTATTTAATTTAAGTTGATTGGTGGCCACGACACGTTCGAACCTATTTTCTGTCATCTTCAGCTACACATATATTTCTGAATGTACGATATATTCAGATTCGTTAATTAAAATATTACCCTTGTACGACCCCACCCATGCATGTTCCAACAAGACCTCTGAACACTAAGATCATCGCATAATTAAGTGCAAAGGCGCTAGATAAGCCAAACACAAAGATGCCCAATGTTGCAACCATTAACACCTAAATGAGACAAAGAAATAAGTATAAATTCTCCAGAAAATTTAATTTTTAGTTCCACTTTTCAACTTCGTCTGCGAGATATTTTATCCTCATAAAAACCGCCAGTATTCCAAGTGGTTAACAGATTATCCATGTAATGCGCCCAAAAAAGTAAACAGTACAAATTACCTTTCGTCTACCGTAATTATCGCTTCCGTATCCCCATAAATAGGTTGCCAGAAACATTCCGACAAACACAACCTTAAAAAAATGTAAATATATGTTTATTTTTTAGTGTTGGTATTATCCGGCGGAGTGGTCGAGCAAATGTCGTCTGCCGTGTTCTTTTTCATTTCTATATAAACATATACAGTTTTTAAGAAATTTTAAAACAAAGTCCATATTGAATTTTTTTGAGGTTTCCGTAACTTTAGTATCCAGAGTTTTTTTCAAGATGCGCGTACTACCACACTCCCTCTATAATCCCTTTCTGGACAAACCACATCAATAAAGTACTTAGCAATTCATTTGAAACGGGGAAGAGTTAAAGATCATGGTGGCTTCTTCGCAGCTTAGTGTTCTTATAAAACAGTGCTGTAGTGGTAAAATTTAAAACAACAAAATAATGACAATATCGATTCCTCATTCTTCCAAAACTAATCCACTGCACTGATTTTTTAATTTCAATGTGATTTCCGGTAATCTGGAGGCTTAAATTTTTTAAGAAATTTTACCCTTGTGTCATGGTTTGCCTTCGAAATTTTTAGAGGGCTGTAGAAAAACGTATAATCAAATTTAAAAATCATGTTTTGCACCGTGGTTGTTAAGAGAGGGTATTTACCCCCTTCATATTTTAAAGCGTCTTATTTTAACGTAGGTTTGGGCAGATATGCTTGGGCACATACTCACGTGATTCGCAACTTACTGTTGTTAAAAACGCCTCATGCCAGTGTGTGAGATTCCAATAACATCGTATTGCAGGGGCCAATATTGCTAAAAGAGCCATTTCTAAAGAGTCAGCGCTCTAGAATATAAACACAAAAAAATAAATAAAATGAAATACGCAAAAATTAAATTTGAAGAATGCAACTTAAAATACAGATATTTTGAAGTGAAAGGAAAAAGTGCTAGCTATAAAAGCAGTATCTAAAGTAATCCCTATGTGAATTATTCATACCCATGCAAATCCGATCATTGCTAATACTTTGATCTGAAATTTCCCAAAACCTATTGCTTCGATGGCTTCCTCCACAGTAAATGATGGAGCATCTGAACAATTAGAAAAAATTAAATTAAATTATCTGGAAAAAAATAAAAGTATGAATTCTCTGCTTTTTTTTCGGAAACGGATTGTGGCAAATGGATGCTGCTAATATGGATCTTGCAGCTAACCAAAAGATTAATCAAAAACACATATGGGCATAAGGAGAGCCAGATTGCTCTTTAAAGAGCAAGGAAGAAAACAAAAAGCCTTTCCTTACATTTGAGATTAGGCGTTTTTAAAAGCACTACCTTCAAGTGAGGGTTGTGAGATCTAATAAAATCAAAGTACTAACCCGAATCTGCTTCTTCTTTATCGCTTGTAGTTACATCCGCCATGTTTGAAAGTAATGTTTTAAATGTAAAGTTTCAAGTATAGAAAATATAATTATTTTTATTTTTAACAAGATAAATTAGCAACCATTGTGTGAATATAAGTAGGTCGTTCAATTTGGCTCGATGTTTCGAGCGTGCGAACAATTTTTAAAAATCGCAGAATAATCATGCTCAAAGTAACCGCCTTTGAACGCTCTCCTTCACAGTGTCTACTTACGACTTGAGAAAAGGTACAGAAAAGAAATAACGATGAAGGAGAGCGTGTAGAAAAAAGAGCGAAGTTATAAATTGCATGACTGAACAAGAGGCTTTCCACAGTAAACTCGATAAAACAAATTTTTGTGCACAAATACGGGTTGCCATGGTTTTCACTCGATTACTTTATACGCTTTAGTATTGAAATGTATTTCAGTGGAAGGTGGCTAGTCAATTTTTATTTTCATTTTTCCCCGAAATTTTTATCATTAAAATATTAATCTTTCTTTTCACGTGCGTCTCGTCGCTACTTGCGGTACCTTTTTGCGTGAAAGACGTATACGAGTATAATAAATACCCTGACTAATTTTATATTTTCTTGACTTGTGCTGTTTTTCAAGATTGCTGGATACCAAGTAGTAAACTAAATTTTAATAGCGTGAGATATAGATTGATATTGCTTCTTGCATAGGAAAATGTCTCTACATAGCTTAAAAATAAGTAAGCAGGTTAGACAAATTATTACGAAAGAAACAACAACAACGATAAGTTTTTTTTGTCAAAGTTAGTATTCCGTTGAAGTTTCATTAAATCTGAAATTTATAATTTTTATTTAAACGAATATTGTTTATTCAAGGAGAGATACCAACGTTCATCCTCAATAAATTCAAAGTACCGGACACGTGCAAACTTTGATGATTAACACGATAATCAACCTTGTTCCCAGCGCATGTTGTCTTTTTTTTCATATCAGCACGGCAGTCCCGAAGTCAGAAAAGATAAAAGATGCCTTGGGAACGAGGTTTCACGATAATATCTTTGTTTGAGTTAAAAAAATATTTTTTCGCTAAAATTCGAGTAATGGAATGTCTCGGTAACTCGGACGTTTGATATCTCAAGATTTGTTCTTGGTTCGAGTTATCGAGAGCATAAAAACATTTGCTACAGAAAAAGAAAAAAAATCGTCAAAAATCTTCTTTTTATAAACTTACAAATATTTCCCAAACTAGCTAATATGTACAAATTAATGAATAAATATATTAAATATATAATATGTGAAGAGAAGATATAATTGATGAAAGAATGTCAAGTGTAACAGTAGCTTTATCAAAAATATACGCGTGAATAAGATTCTACATATGACGTATAGACCAGAAAAAACGGTTGGAATATGTGTGCTACATGTAATATCAAACATTTGTGGCACATCCGCGGTTTAACATTGACCGGGCATAAGATCACGCAATGTCATGTGTGGCCATGGAACCACGTGTATTCGGGAAATAATTATAATGGTTTGGGTTTCACTTCAAAACGCCCTTTAGGTCTTTGATTAAAATATCCGTTAGCAAGTGAGCCCATGTATCCAGTCCAACCTTGTTCACTCTTTGGCAAGACTTTAGCGCATTTTTCTCCGTGTTCACACTTGCAAGAAACTTTGAAACGATAAAATGTTAGTTTACCCGTGTTAAAGTTCTTTTTGTTCGCTGTTTCTTGATTGTCGAATTTTGTTCCGTTTAAACGCTTACCTAGGCAGAAATTGACAGCCGAGTCGCCCTCATCGTATATACCCAAGCGGAGGTTTTCATCAATGTCAACCGTGTTTGTCTTTTGACCTAAAAAAGACATTTTATAACTTTATGAAGAGTAGAAAAAGGTAAAATTGGTTTAATAACACCAACATTTACCACAGACGATAAAGTAGACACGGATAAGCACCTTATCGAGAACATCTTTAAATTATATCCACATAATAAAAAATAGGTATGAATGTTATTCTGCTTTATGCATTTAAACATTTCAGAAGTTTTTAAATTCTCAACATTCAAATATGCTAAATAGCAATTTCGTTAACCAAGATGTACGTTTTATAGTCCTTAGTACTCGACGAATGGAGAGTACTGGAAAGCATACACAAAATGTTGTGGCGATTAGTTTGAAGAACAGTTTGCTAATAAATGTGGCTTACACAAAAGAACATTATCTTTGCTTCCAATCTAGCTAACTTATAAGCACAAAAATGTTGGCTCGCATTATCATTAAAAATTTGAGCAATATTTACTCCATGGTTTTCAGAAATAAAGGTAGTGAATGTTTATTTGAAATTAGTTAAATAGGAATAAATCCACTTTGCAAACAACGCAGTACCAAAACAAGTAGCGAACTTGATGACGTCACTGACATTGGCAACATAATGGCTCACCATTTTTGGCCTTTCTGCGAAAATCTTTGATACATTTGACATCAGATGGTAGTATTGCTCGAACAGCAGGCGGTGTGATGAAATACATTGCAAATACCACGTCAAAACTCTCACTCAACTGGTGTGAAGTATTTACGTTTAAAGAAGGAACGATGGAGCCGGTTTGTAGTACGCGCTGAACGCCACCGTGATCGGGAATCCCGATATGTCTTCTGTAGATCCCGTGCTCGATATTAAAGTAGTCGTCTAAACAAAAACAGAATAACGAAATTTATTCGGTACTTTCAAGTAGAAAGCTAGATAACCGGTGTGTTTACTTTAACCGGTGTGCTGTATTCGACCGGTATCCCCGCTCACTGACGCAAGTGTAAATTCCGAGAAGTGATGGTGAGATATAAACATTCTACACTACTTCCTAACAAAATACCGACCGCAAATCACCTTAACTTGGAGGACTACTGAGGTAAATAGATTCAAAAACTTGTCCTTTGATAATAAAATTTCGCGAGTTATTATTATTAGTATTAAATAACATTTTACAAGGTTACATAGCATCAGTAAATAAAAGACTGTAAAGCAGACAAGTATCAGAACCGGCGAGGAAAAAAACCCCGCATAAAACGAGGGTATAATGAGATGATAGAGGTGTTATGATCAAAACATTGCACATAACACCATGGCAAACTTTCTTACCGGAAAAGTATATCTCTTTTCCTGGAAATCCAGTTTTTCTGTTCATGACATACAACTTGCTGAAACTCTTCGTATTGTATCGCAGCATACAGCTATCGGCGCGGCTGCTCTCATGCACATTCGTCCCTTTCACAAATTTGTACGCTCCTCCTTCGTGCTCGTGTTCTTTACAGTCAACAGACCAGTATACAAATAAATCATTACCAGTGCCTTCCATACTCACCGACAACGGGGAGGAGTGTGCTGGGGCAGATGTTTTATATGGTTTCGTCAAAGGTCGACCGTTCTTTCCATCAATAATAACAACCTAAGAAAAAGAACTAGCTATAATACAAAAAAAATTTGGCCAGCTTACATTTTAAAAGACATCAATATGTTACAAGAATATGAATACAGGATTAAAGAAATAACGTAATATATTCAACTGCATATAAAATTTGGGAGAAGACAAAATACAAATCAAGTATTAATTAAACATTTATAAAAGTTCTCCTACATACTTTGGAGTAGAAATATACTGGAAAGCCGGTACCGACACTAATTCGAATGATAAAATCAACTACGCCATCTTCATTGTAATATCCCACACCAGGAATGCTGAAAAAAGTTACACTTTATTAACAACATCTGACCAAGAACTGGACATAACAGAATTCGCTGAATTTATCGATTTTTAAAACCAAATACAAGGATGCAGTCTATACGCTTGCAAATAACGGCAAATGTGAAGAGCACAACAGGATTACAGCTAACAGAAAGCTTTATTCCAGACACAAAATCATGAAAAGTCATGTAACTACAAGCTTTCCTTTGCACTGAACAGAAAAACAGAAAACTGTTTATCAAACATTTAAATATTCATAAAGAAACATAAACAAACGTCCCTTAAATGGCTCATTGCTTAGTGTTAGAACAGACGTTTTTAGACGTCTATTTTCGGGTCGATACCACCTGTGGTTATGAAGTGGATAGATAAGTTAGTGAGTACTTACTTAACTTTAAACCTATTTTCAGGTTTGTCTATAAGCACGGCAGAAATTATTATCAAGTGCGGTCAGGACTATTTTTCAAAATTTGAAAACATTTAATATTGTTACTTATTTTTTTTAAATTTCATCATTTTATAACGTGTGGGCTGGATATTATTTCGGATTGATTGCGATAACGAACCAACTTACGAATACGTTTCCGAGTTAGGAGCTGAATACGTCCACAGAACTTGAAACGTCTGGCCGTCCACTGCTTGAATGAACTCGCCAAAACCCGCGCTGATTATGTCTACGACGCCATCTTTGTTGATGTCAACTAATATTGGCGGATTCATGTAACCTAAGCATAAATTTTACATCAGAAAACACTATCATGCCATGTTGTTTTCCAAGCTTGTGTCAAATATTGCAGATAAGATATTCTCTCTAGTTCCCAGCTCTTCTTAGTGCGGCCTTATAATAAGTCATGCAGCGGCAATGGATCCTCCATTTTTTGGGTTTTTGTGTAATTTTAAAAACATTTTGTAAAAAAACGCTTAGTTAGTTAGTTCTTTTATTACAAATATGGGTCTCAATATTTAAATTAATTTTTTCTTTTTTGAAAAAAAAATAAAAAGTTTGCTGAAATTCGCTTGTTGCTTGCCACATAATAAAAAATAAAGGCACCGCCCTAATACAGAGTCACGATTTGAAAAGCGCCCGGGAAAAAACAGCTTCAGAACTTGAAGTTCAAAAGTACAATGGCACAGAAGGGTCAGTATACACTTCGTATACAACACTGCGCCTTTCTTGTCCAATACTGCGCACTTGTAATACAACACTGCGAACTTCTCATAAAACACTGTTCACTTCTTGTCCAACACTGACCAGTTCTAATACAACACTAAGCACTTTTGATAAAACACTGTTGTGAACTTCTTGTCCAACACTGCGCACTTTTAACACAGCTTTTTATAAAAAAAAACCCGTTTTTTGACCCTTTTCTTTGCAAATCGGTAAATACAGGTTGATATTTTATTTAAAATTTTTTCTTTTAAATACCATTATAGTATGTATTTTATTTGAGACATCTTTTATTTTTATTTAAGAAAAAAACTTCTTTAATATTTGACTGGAAAAAAAACTTTGTGTTGTTTTTTGATTTAGTTAACAGTAAATAGGTGTCCAAAAATCGGATCTTAACACGCTAACGCTGGGCGTTGTGTCAGAAGTGCATAGTGTCATTTCAGAAGTACGCAGTGTCAAGTATATTGACCCTTCTAGGTCATCGTATAAAAGTGCCCAGGTAGTAAAAAAGTACCATAATAAAAAAATATAAAAACAAAAAGTAAAAACATTAAAAGGCAGTATAATAAAAGAGATAAAATAAAAGTCTGTATACCTTTCTTTTTGTTTGAAAGTATTTTCCATGATTTCTTCACCTCTCCTTTGTATAAATCCTTGAGCAGAATTCCAAACAAACTCCCTTTATGTGTTTCCCCACCATTACCATATATCACAACTTCGCTGCCATTTTTCAGGTTGTAGATAACTGGTGAAAAGTATGATTCGGTGTTGTCTGGGATTTCTTGTGATGATAGAACCATCCCAGTTTTCCCAGATAGAAACAGTATTTTTCCAGCACGTCGTTTTTTACTGAAAGGCTCTCTAAATTGAAAATTAAACGAATAATATCAAAAACCACCAGAAAAATGTTATGAAAAAAAATTACTGAAAGGTGTTTTCTTGAAAATGATAATTTCTATACTTTCCAGTTTATTAGCGTCACTGTGCCAATTATTAAATATTTCACCCATTGGGGTGTATAGAAGAAATATCCCTTGTTTAAATGAACTGTAAATTTATCTACAACATTTTAGCATTGTATGTTACTATTCTATAACCAAAATTTACATGTATGGAACCTTAGAATAGTTACAAACTTTTTTTTTTGCATTACAAAAGAAACAAAATTTAATTATCCTGTATACATATTTGAAAAATAATGACAAAAAATTTCCTTCTTTCCTTAGCCTGAATCTTACAAAAGATAATTTCTTGGTTTCCACTTAAATATTCTCAATTTTATTTCTTTTTGTACTGTTAATGGTTTAATATCCTATCTATAATTTTTTTGGTTATACCTTTCACAAAACGATTTATGCAAAAAAAAAACATTATTCCAGGAAATAAACAAGGTGCAAAATTTACCGTGTCTTATTAAATGTAATGTAAATATCCAGGACGTTTAAAAAGTTACAAGTTAATTTATATAATATAAAATTACAAGTTAAAATCTGCAATTATAGTCTCGAAAAAATATTTTTCTAGTAATCCCAATAATTAATTTCAATTTGATATTGAAGAAAACAAGAGAAACTGGTTGTTTATGAACCTATGCTCAAAATAAATATCCATTGACTATGGAATTTTGTCTTGAATTTCCTGATTCGCATTTCGTATTATTCGTAAATCAGTTCAGCCAAATCACGTTAATTAAATTTTTTGTATTTTGTTGAAGGGATTGGTTCTTATTTACTTTGTGTTCATTTTGTAATTCTCTCATTAATTTCCTGGAGTAATTAGGAAAGAAAACATTGTCGGTACTTTTAATGTTAAAACCTTTTTTTTAATTTAGTGAGGGTGCACAGTAGTGTGGGTGCACAGTAGTGCGAGCACACATTCCATCCTATTAAATAGTCCAATTGTACTGTTATTTAAGGACATAAATAGCTTTATAATGGCTGCCTATTTACCTCACTAATACTCACAATCAATTCTATTAATGCACAAAATGTGGTATTAAAATCTGTTATGAAGCAAATCAAAGACACGTAGGATTAATATAATTATCACTTTGAGTGTATTTTATAAGCTATTGCACTTTATGTGTCATGTATTTCTTTTATAGTAAAAGCATTAGATATAAATGAAATTTTCGTCTTAAACTCGATCTGGTAAAATTAGATTTTTAGTTTGAGCAGACGCTTGATTATGCCGTTTTTGTAAGCTTGCTGGAATTTATACAAAAAACTAAACCAAAATGTACAAAAAAAGGAAATTCCTTTCAAACACAAGGATTAATATATGGGAAGTAAATAGACTATAGATGCATCTACAAGTCATTCTGACTTAAAGTGATTTCTGCATTAAAAATGAATTTTTTGTATGTTTTAAGATCTTTATCCTCAAAGATTTCCTTGACTTTATGACATCATCGTTGATGATGCAATATGTAGTAAGCATAAATTAATACTTAAAATATCTTCCATACTTTTACATAATTTCAAAACATTTAAGCAGTGTGCACCAATATTCTTGGTGATATCTTGACATCTTGTGAAGTTTTGTAGTTAAGGAATAATTTTATCTTTAATCATCGATAGAAATGTACAGTCAGGGCTTATTTATTCCTGGATTTTAAATATTTGAACATCTTAAAAACAAAAAAACTTGCAAATATTTTTAAAGGACTGAATGATAAACAACTTTTTACTCTCTACAAAAATATTATTTTCAATGCAGGAATCCCTATGCGAGTCAGACATTACTTTTACATATGCATAAATTTACTTACGCTTGAGGGTCACCACCATGAATTTGTAGAACATCCATAACGCCATCATGATCGATATCATTAATAAACTGTGGTGTATACAAATTCATCATTTCGTCACGAAAATGTGAATCTAAACGTATCACAAATTTGAAAATAAATTTCTGATTTTTGGTGTTAAGATGAACAATGCAGACAAAAATTTTACATATAAGAATGCCAGTGTTTAACAAAAAACTTACCAAGAAAGACCCATAACATTTTCCCCTCTTTACCACTAACAGCTTCAAATACGCCACCCCGGCCAGCACATAAACAATCAGCTACACCATCTCTATCGATATCCCCATTGCAGTTTAGGGCATAAACATCATGCCAAGAGTAATGAATCCAGAGTTGGTCACCTGTTTTTCCATCACTTGCTACAATACCACCAAAACATGGAAAAATACCATTAAAATACTTTTCACATACTTTTTTACGATCGCCAATCTTACCGTAGCCATCTAAACTTGTAACAAAACCAGATATGATGTCATCCACACCATCCCCATTAACATCAACTAAGCGTATGGCTGATTCAGTTTGAAATTTCTCATATGTTTGATGCCATACTTTTTCTACATGAAAATCTGAACACATTTTCAAGCTATGGTTGGAATAATTAGTCAATTTAATTTTCGTATTTTTACTTTCGTTATATCTTCCATAAACTGTGTAACTAATATATTCATTTCTTGGTTTTATTTTACCAATTGCCATCTGTAAGAAGTATGTTGCACTTAAAACACCCAATAAAAACAACAATAGCCATAGCAACAACATTCCACATCCCCGCAATGTGCATACACCAACAGGTTTAACACGTTTCACACTCATGTTTTTCTTGAATGTAAAATATGTGTTGTCATTCATGTCCGAATTTTTCTCGTCCATTTCATAATACTCCTCTTTTTCTTTTTCCATGGAAAATAATTCTTCTTCAGAGTCTGACAAATCTTTCAGTCTGGCTTTAACATCATCAGTAGTACTGTGTGTGGCTGCTTGGTAAAAATGCTGCAGTGCCATATTGTATTTACGTTGCATCTTTGGTTTTTGTGGCTTGCGGGAAGTGTTTAAGGTAGATGGTATTTGATTTTTCTAAAAAATGGAGATACTTGAACAATGAAGAAAATATTTGTTAAGTTTAATTTTGTATGAACATGATATTCAAAACTACTATAGTTACATGAAAAGCTAATACTTTGATAGTAAAGAGGAACTCCTTTAATAAAACAATGCCTATTAGGATCTATCAAAACCAATTAGAGAAATTGCTCACATGGACATGGGAAATTATCTAATTAAAATTTCATCAAAACAACAAAACACAGCAAATGAATGATTTTAGATATTGGACTTTAAGATATGGGACAACTAAAATTATTTGACAGTAGCTGCCATATTCATTATTTGATTTGTTTTGATTACTTTTAAACTTTTCCTATCTTTTTGTCTATTTTGATAAAACTAGATTGCTAAGATATAGATATAGACTGCTAATTAGTATGAAGTTCTTCTTTGTCCTAAATTTTTAGCATGGGTTCACTTTTGATGTATAGGCCTTATATCAAAAGTTATGTTTGTTTTTAAAAATGAAACAAATTTGCAAGAATCAGCACATACCGGTAGGATGTTACTTTCCTGACAGCGCCTAGCTTAAAGGTTAGCTCGAAATGTCAAAAAGAACATAGACTTCAAAGCAGAACAAAGTCACTATATTCATAGTTTGGTTCACTCTGATGTATTTATGTCCTTGCCAAACTGTATACATGTCACATAATGATAGTTTTACACAAACAGAGCTTTAAATGTTTAAAAGAATATAACAATGTACATGTTTTAACTAATTTCAAAATATATTTGCATGCAATATTCACAAGCCAAGAAATTTTATAACATACGGTGGTGTGCAGTTGTAATTTATCTTGGTTGTTTGCATTTTTACTTTTATGTTATTATCCTTTATCAATGTTAGAGAAAAGTAGTGGACAGTTAAACTTGTGAACCACAAACATGAGAACTGAGTGTCTGAACATTTAAGAAGCTCAATGCTCGCAATATATGAAGAATGGCATGTAATAAACGGACCAATCAAAAGGTCAAGGTGCATTAAATTCATACACACTTTAGAACCCGTTTATAAATGATTAATTTCTTATGATAAATTTGCTACTTTTTGATTTTAATTTTTTAAAAAAATAAGAAGTTCCTTTATTTTTTTAAAATAAGTAAAGTAAGCTACACATAAACATAAAATAAGCTACATAATCTGAAACTATACACAAAAACAATCAGAAAAAAAATGCTAAACGCAGAATTCTGTAAATGCATTATTGGATATAAAGCTTACCTTATTAAGGAATTTGTATATTCTTTAAAAATATATTTATTGGTTCAAAAGATTTTAAACTTAGAAGTTTTACTAATATTGAATGAAATTATGAACTAGCTCTGAGTAAGGTTTGTATTTACCAGTTTTGCTGAAGCATATCGGTTAAAAATGTTTTCTGCTCATTCCGATTGGTGTTTCACAAATAAAATAATATTTAGTTACTACCACTATGCTCCATAACAACAATGCCATGTTTTAAAGCTAGTTCATGATGTCAAAATTTTGTATAGCGTATGATCCGCCAACTCCGTGAATCCGATAACTCCGTGAAACTGCTTTCGAAGCCTACAACAACTTACCACAGCTCTGCCTACCATTTTTAATGAATGAATTCGATTCAGGGGGTTTGATACTACCACCTAATCATTTTAGGGGTGTCGGAACTTGCACATGACAAAAATTTAGCACTAAGTTCAGCCGGCTACAACTTTTTGTGATTTTCAAGTTAAGCGCGACGGTGGTCATTTTTGATATATATTGTTATCTCAGTTAATTAATTATGGTCATGTTATATATACCTTTACTGAGGTTCCAATGATTCGAGAATGTTTTCAAATGAATATTTTAATTTTCAAAATATTTTTGCTAGTCATCAGAAAGCAAACGTGTTTTTCAAATTTCACGGAGTTGAAGGATCCATCACGGCATTATCGGATGATAGTACATGTCAGATCCGGCTTATTTGTCCACAATTAAATGTATTTTTTTTCTTGTCATACCCCCCAAACGGTCCACGACAGATAGCGCTACGATAATAAAAGTTTCAAATAACCGATATGTTGACGATATGGATATAAGGACGTTAAATGTGTTTTTTTCACGGAGTTGGCGGATTATACGCTAATTAGCAAAACTTTTAAGACATATATTTCAAGAACTAACAAAGAATTATCAAAAAAAGAATCCTAGGCAATCTTTAAAGCTCTTTTTTTCACAGGAGGTGAACTTTTAAATGGTGCCCATAAAATTTCATATCTATTTGATGTGAATAAAGTGGTTCTGCAAAAGGTAGCTTGCTAGCTAGCTATAGCTATATATAGCTACAACCAAATCAAACTCTTGGTCTGACCATCAAGCACCAATTGAAGCAAAGACGTCTTTACAGGTTTCTCGCAGTCCCCCTCTTCCCTCTCATCCCCCTGACAGAAAGAAAGAGAACTACGTCTTTTTTGGAAGTTATTATCTCACTACGAACATTTAACTATAGCTAATAGCTATCTATATGTAAAGCGCAGCTATCATGTATTTTTATTATAAATCAAAGCTACCTAACGTTCACGGAAAAATAAAGCAATGCTGCCAATACAATCATAAGATAAACTACCAAAAACATAAGAGCATACAAATAACAAAACCGATTTAGAATGCATTGCAGTTTGACGGTTCCATAACCCTGTTGTTCGTTTGAAACGTACTGTTTGAAACACAGACATCCGCCATATTTGTTATGACTTCCGTACAGCTCGGCCCGTTGTAAACGTTTGCCGCATTAACGACCACTCTCCTCCATGCCCAAAGCTAACCTATCGCGAATTATTCCAAGCGAAAAATATGATGATGAGGGATCACTGTTTTGGTCAAAATTAGTTGTTTCCTTTCTTATTTCATTAAGTTCTTTATAGTTGAAAAAGAAGCACCAAAAGTATTGAATGTTAATTATAGGAAGAGGGAGAGAACAAACAGCTGAAACAACAAAGAAATAATTTATATTATTAATATCCACTAACAATTAAATGGCTTTGTGTTAGCTGTAATTTTGTACCCACCCTTTATAGTCAAGTTAATATCAAAAGTTTTTAAGGCCCTAGAGACGAAGTGATAATAATGATTATGAAATAAATGTCTTCGAATATATAGAGGGCTATTTACGTAACGGCTAAACACTGTATTTTGTTTTGTCCTTACGCGGATAAAATTTCGCGTGAATTTAAAATTTTGAAGTGCATTTCATCGATCTTTCTTTTTCCAATAAAATTACTTCACTACAAAGTATGTAACTTTAAATTCTCACACAATTAGCAACCTCGCCCCCAGAGCACTTTGTATCTTTTCTGACACCAAGACTTGCCTTCCGGGTAATAAAGAAGAGGCAACATTCGCCTGGAACTAGGTTGGACAATAAAATCAAATACGTTGCTAAACCTCGTACCCAGGGCTTTTGTCTTTACTGACGCTTCGCTTATTGATAGATATGAGGAAAAATGTTCTCCTCGTCGTCAAAAATACAAAATGGAGACAGTGGGCACTGAGATGCGTTGCTGACTTTTCCTTCACATTTTTAACCCCGAGTTCTTTGAAAAAATTGTTTTGCAAAGAGCACTAGGCACAAAAAAGCTTCCTTCATTATGTCATATTCAAACTCAAAATCAGTTCTCTTGGATATCTGTTCCGCAAATTATGACTTCTGGAAAAGCTTTAGCAGTAAATTTATCAGGGAGGCTGGTTTGCAAAGCGACCAAAAAGAGTTGCGTGCTTGGTTCAAAAAAAGCACAAATACAAATAAGCTCTGGGGTCGAAAATAAGGAAACATATGCCATTTTAGACTATTTAAGGAAACGTGAAAAACTCATTTTCGCAACTAAATTACACCTGCATTAATGTAGAGTATCAGATAGACAGGGGGAGATGATTAATGGGCAGATGTAACAAAATTATCAATTGGGAGAATGCAAAAATCGAGGGTTGGAATATAAAAAAAACATGGATACATCAAGGAAAAGTCTTTTTACTTTCTTGAGATGCCACTCTTTCCTTATCTTAGACTGGGCGCATTTATTCGGATATATTGTTTCAAATTGATTACAGGCTAAATTTAACAAGAAAATTAGATAGTTACTTTGTTCATCTTAATAACTTGTATTGAAATTGCATTGACTGCAACCAATCGAGAGAAATATTTAACGTGTTTACATTATTTCCGAGCTGTCAGAATCGGCATGGTGTTTCTAATTATTTCCTTGTTTATTTTCTTTTTCTGGTACTCAGATATTAGGGGCAGAAACTTTCGCGGGCATTAACTTTCGCGTTTTTCGCGTTTTTCAGTCATTTTCGGGAAAGCTTATGACTTTGGAAATTCTAAATCATCAAAACGCGAAAGTTTTTTCACGCAAAATCATGGATATTTTTCAGAACGCGAAAGTTTTTTCATCATAAAAAAATCACAAAAATGGGGAATTGTCAAAAGTAATGATTTATTTCTACTTTAATCGTCGTCAACTACAATAAAACTTGGTGTTTTTTCTTCTTTGGAGCTGCAAGCATTTCTCGGGTGTCCCGATTATTTGAAACGGTAGTGCTTGTGGATGCAGCCTTTTCTTCCTTTTGCCGGTGGCTTGCGGTGTAATGACTGTAGGCGGCAACGTCATGACGAAATTGAACAGATTTCCAACCGCTATATCTTCTGTTGGTTTTGTTCGGTTCAGGCAAAATGCCATCGATTGATCCTTTCCAAGATATAGATCCGATGCTGAGTAATGATGTTGGGCAATCAGATGATGGCCATCTCTTAGGAGTTTGTGATGTCACAGTTGAGAAATTTGAAGTGTTATGTGGAAGCAAGATACAAGAAAGTGCGACGATACTGACTCAGAATGGGAAGAGGGAGATAATTAAATTTACATAGCCTAACCTTGTATATTTTATACATTTTTGATTACGGTAAATACCCGAGATGTGATTTAACGTATAAATTTTTTTCTTGGATTTTACCCATTTGCGAAAGTTTCTTCACGCGAATATGAACCTTTTTTTGACACGGGAAAGTTAATGCCCGCGAAAGTTTCTGCCCCTAAAGTATTTTTCTTTTATTTTACGGTAATTTATTCCCCCGTTCACACTAGCAATACAACACATGATGAACTCCTTCTTCCTTCTGTGACGTAGTTTTGGCAAGGTTTTGAAGGACTTACTTCTAAAAACTGCCAACTGTTCACAACTCCCTGTTGCGTCACATGTTCTGTAAAATCTACAAAAATATATTTGATATTGAAATTCTTTTGGTGAGAAATCGTATCTGTAAAACTAGTAATTTCTTAGCTTATTTGTTGCATGGAGGTAGAAATAATAATCTACCTTCATAGTTGCTGTGAAGGATTAACCAATTGACGCTTTCGGTAATAATTGGAAAATGCTAATAAAAAATACACAAAGTAAGTGGTTTTTAGACCACACAGAAAAATTTCTTGTAGCGTCTTACGTTATACCATTGCGTGTAAATATGAGCAAGTAAACCAGTCGATGATGGGAGATGGTAAGATTTAATTCTATTTACTTGAGAAAGTGCACATCTGCAGGTATTGAAAGCTTATAAATAAAATCTACCCACATGTTATATCGCTTGATTTTCGCGTATAGATAACGCAAGACTTCGCGGATAGAATTTGCACTTCAACTCTAATAGTAAATGTTCGTCGTATAGACTATTATTTTGTGATCCTGTCACACGAGGGTTCCATGGAATATATAACCAATAAATGAAGGCAGCCGAGCACGAAACACAACGTGTGCTGTTGCATACAATCTTAGCTTTTTAGTATTGGTAACCTTATCAAATCCGTCGAGTAAATGACCAATTCTTTTACTAGGTATCAAAATTTATGAACTCGTTTTGGCCTAAAATGGTATTTGAAGTCAAAAATTTGGATTACATCATAATGTTTAACTCCTTATAATCGAAAGTTCTTTCACAGCGAAAAATGAATTAGCACACCAGTTTCAAAACGATATTTTTCAAAGAATCCGTAATTTACGCTTTATTTCGCCAACAATATTTCGACTTCGAACGCGCCTTTATACCTGACAGTTTGTGAACTTGAACCTGCCGGAGAGGAGAGTAAGTAACGGGAAATTAATAAGGGAAAATTTTAAGGTGTTTGGGGATTCCATTCTAACAGTGGGCTCTTCTTCAACGTTGACGGTAACTAAATTACATTACCTGCTTGAAAGTGAATTCGCTTCACAAAGCGAAGCAAATTCGACAGCGAATTAGCTGCGAAATATCTTTTTGATTTCTAAGAGAAACAAAGAAGCCAGTCTAAGAATTAGAATTTTCCTGTAAAAATTTAATTTAAACTAACGCAAGTTTGATACACGTCAGGAATATTTAACACTTCGGATTACGTCACAGGATCTAAGAACTTCGTGGCTTGGCTAAAACACTGTTAAATATTTTACATGATACTTATATTTTAGCTGAATTGCAGAGATGATATTTTTTGAAAATTAAATCTATTTTGTAATCAATAATTTGAGCAACGCAGAAACTAAACCGACTGCTTTTTACATTAAAATATGAAGAAAACAGTTGGACCTGTACCGCAAGTTGGACCTGTGTCATATTTGCGGATTAACGTTGACCTCATTCTCGTCGCCAGAGCTCTTTGCAATAAGCCTCGAAAGTAGTACCTAAGTTTATTTTAAAGAGCTCTGGTGACGAGAATGAGGTCAACGTTAAACCTAAAAATAATAGTTAATATTTTCTAAATGTAACAAAGCGCCAAATTACAACATCGAGAATAATCTTTGTTTCTATAAAGTTTTTCTTTTTTATTAAATTTTAGTTTCCAATATCTCTCTATATTAATAATACTTGTAATCTGTGTGTACGAAAGTTTTCTAAGTTCACGTAAAAACAAATGCGATATGTTTTTAACAACTTTGTTGTGATCGCCTTTGTTGCTGACAAAGCAACATGAAACAATTATAGCTAGGATGACAAGAGCCATTTTAAAAGTTGTGGTGTTAAGGTTTGAAGATGGATGCAATAATCCATTGTTGCTCACGATTAAATTTTAAACTTCACGATAACTTATTCCTCAGATGGAAAATAATGAGTGACCGTTTTTCGTTATGACTGTGTTCGTTGTAGTTTTTGCTTTTTTTCAGCCGAGAGTGCAAGATATTTTTTTTCAAAAAAGACATTATACATAAAAAGCTGCATAGATGCATTCCACCTAAGTGGATTTTTTCGACACAACCTATAGGAACCTCGGCCGGATGTACAACCCCGTCTGTAGGCCTAAGATGGTACCTGCGACAGCTAAATTCACGCGCTTTTTAGGTTGGCCTAGCTAGATCTTGAGAAGATATAACAACCAGGTCTCGTGCGACGCAGTTTGCATTGGATAGCTAACTAAGGCTGGACCTGGTCTAAGTAAGTAGTTAGACCAGGTCCATGTTTGAATTTGAGCTACTAATTTCTTGTAAACCAAACTCTTATAAAAACATGCAAGCAAGCACATAAAGAAAATTTACTAATATAAACAAGACTAGAAACATTAGAGCAGTTTTTCGCCCTTAAGATGATAAAAATCACACACATAATTTCTGAGTTTACAATTCTGGTCTGTAAAATTCATATCTGGCAAATTTTAGGCTTATAAAGAAAGCCACAAGTGAGACTGTAAGTAATAAATTGCAACGTAAGTCATAAATAAAATTATTCAAAGCATTTAGAATATGATGAAGGGTATAATTTCAGATTGAAAGTTTTTTGTGGATAATGTTGACCGCCAAAAAATTAGTGAGTTTAGAAGACATTGACAAACCATTAAGTCATGACTCGGTAAGGTACCGGACCTATTTAACCATCTAAAAGCTCAGGATTTGTTTAAGGTATTAAAAACGAAGAGTTAACGGAAATCAATAGAAAAACGCCATGAAAATCTTCATCAGCTTCAACTGGTGATCTGGAGACGAAGTTTAAAACCAACTGAACGCTAAACTGGCAACTGGAGTAAGCTTAATAATGTAATACAGTTTGTTAGACCAACATGAACGAAACAATACAATGGCTTTTGAGTTTTCACCGCGTTTGTATGATAAGAAAGAACTCTATAAGAACATAAAGGCTTTCAAAGTCAAGTCAAAAAATAAGAGTTGAAAACATCGAAAATATTAATAAGAATTTTAGAATCTTTTTATATTTTTCTGCAGGAGAAACGTCCCAAACATTTTTCGAGTTGTATAAAAAAACATGCATGGTTAAAGTTGCTCATAAAAGAACTAAGTACGAAGCAAGCTCACCTCTAAACAACGCTCTACAGTTTCTCTCCTTTCAACTTCTTTCTCTTCCATTTCTTTTTCAACATCATCATCATCACTAGTTCGAATTTTTGCTTCTTTATTCAACTGCTGTCTCAAATTCGTATACATTACATTAATGCCAATAATGTCGGTTAATATTATCTTATATATAACATATAATAATAAAAACTGCAACTAAACGCATGGCTTTGTAAGTAATCTATCGACTGACTCCAATTTTTTTCTCAATATAGAAACGAAAGTTTAATCAGAAATTTCGATTTTCCTTTTATATATTTTCCAGGGTTTAAATATTAGATATATTAGGCTTTAAATGTCACACCTTCTGATGTTTTTAACACTTTCGAACGGCGAGTATACAAAGAAATGGAAACATCTGTCTATGAATTAAAATAGTAAGTAAATACATTGATTACTTTAAATAATATTTTAATGTCTGTTTAAATATATTTAATTTCTTATTTCGAAAAAGTGGATCTGCAAGCGTTTTTTCTTTTTTTTTTTGATCATTTTCAATGCAGCGTTTTATGTGGCACACTTAATAAATTGTCTATTTCGGATTTTTAATTTTAATAAACCTGGTTTTTACTGTCTTCTAGAAGCTAGAACATTATGCGCTCTTTCTTTTAGCTTTTCTGATACTGGCTTTTAAACATTTTAGATCAAATGCATTGCTTTACACAAAAGATCTGACCCAGCTTTTTGCTAATCAGGTGGACAGTTTTAAAAAGAACCATAAAATGCGATGAAGGTGTTCCTATTTTTATTTTTCACTTTTTTTTTCATTTTTTTAGTCTTAAATTGTTCTTTTATTTTATATTAATTAAGATTACATTAAAAACACTGCTGTAAAATGTAAGTACAACTTTTTCAGAATTTCGACAATTAATTCTGTAAAAATTTCTGCCCAACCTCGATCCCAGTGCCTGTAGCGTTTTTCGTTATAAGGATGATATCAAAAACGCTACAGGCCCTCGGATCGAGGTTGATTTCTGCCTTGAAAGATGTATTTCCAGATATTTTTCTTTTGCTGTTTAAAGAAAGATTATTAGTCAAACAACAATCTTGTCATTTTTTCTATTTTTTACCTATTTTTCAACCTCTTCACAAGGACCTTTCTGCGCCCATGGTATTTTGACGGGACGCCCTAATCATTACTCTTATATTTATTTTATAAATGTTGGGTTGCCTCCTCTGCCTGCAAATTCATTCAAGTTTCAAAGGGGCGTTTATTGGAGAGGCGTTTGAAAATAACTATTAAAAAGGGGGCGTTTAATTGAAGCAATACAAGACTATATGTAATTCTACGCCTCATCAGAACTTTTTTTTACGTTAGAGAAAACTTTGCTTGATTTTTTTTTTATAAATTCAAATATTTTTCCATACCACACAACTTGCATATGGAAACCAGTGTCTTGTTAAGCTGTGACAGCCGTTTTATTTTGCAGTGATACATTAATTTCATTGAAGTAAACATGTATAATAATTAACAGCTTTCTTGAGAACTTAACGCAACTTTTGAAGTAAATCTTTTTTCAAACAATCATCTTTATGTCCTAACACTAAAACAAGAATATTTGGCTGTTTTTGAAATATCCTATAAAATGGAAGCCACAAGACGAAGGGTTATCGCCTTACTTTTTCTCGTTTACATCCCCATCCCAGCGTGGTTAATATCTCCTTAAAACCTCAACCCGAATTTAGATTCACGTTTGCGTCAGTCTTAGTTAGATCCAACAAGGCCTAAGCACGCGGTTGGGACAGTGAAAGAACTATTTTTACGAGCGAATTTGCTTATTTTTATTTATATTTACTGTATTTAAGGATCCGATAAACAATAACATCTATAAAAAACAATAATAATAATAAGAAGAAAACAAGAATACAAATAAAAAGATAAAAAGAATCAGACCTTCTTCACACTAGCTGTGCTATTGTTACCATAGCAATTACAGACTTGATAAAAACAAACGAAACATGCTAAATTTCATTCCATCTTGTTAATAGATTTAGATAGCGGTAAAAATAAATATATAAAAGTTGCATTCATTTGTCTTTGGTTAACTTCGACTTTATAGAGACTTCACAATACGACCTTCTGGTGATCAACAAGTAGTCCTACTTCGTCCCCATACCTCTCTCTTTTTATCTGTGTAATCTCTAAAAGCAACACTTAAGTTCAAACATGGAATGACGAATAATAAAAATATTTGATTTGGTTATTTGCACAACCACCTCCTCTTAAAAACGAAGTCTTTTGTATATTCAAGGTAAATAAATAAATGTGGTACCAAGGGCTGTTCCTAACCTACTCACACAAAAAAAGAACATGTTTTTACTTTCGATATGTTTACACATGACCATAAAGATTCTTTCCAAGTCGTCTGAAGTTACTATACATTGTTTGAATCCTAGCACTTAAAATATATTTTTTATTTCTACCTCAAAAAAGACATAGTCGAAAACTCTGTGGTTCTTTTGCTTATCTTAAAGACTAATTTTAAATAAGCGCTCCTCCTTTTAAGTTTGTCTTATAAAGAAGTTTACTTTTCTTTAAATCAATAAATAAATACACTATAAGTATGGGTTTTAATTATTTTTTTTTTAGAAAAAATTCTTTCTAACGAAAGAATGGTTTCCAAAGTAATCCAGTTATGATTTCTAAGAAAACAACCTAGTACCTAGGAGAAACGTTTCCAATCATCCTAGCTCCTACCAAGACCAGCCTTCTTTCTTCTTAAGAAGAATTTTAAGGTTTTACCGAGCAACGTCGTTTCCAGGACATTTTTGCTTGCACCGTCTCTGATATAAAACCTAAAGGCCCTGAGAACGAGGTTAAAAAGCGAGTTCATTTCCAGTTATGTGACTTCCAGTCACGTATAACGGCTTTACTATCAACCTGGTTCCCAAACCCTACAATACCACTTTTAATTAAGTTTACGCAAGATAGAGGATCCTAGAAACGAAATCGTTAAAGATAACGGTAGCAGACCCCAGTGTGCTTATAAAGGCGCTTTGTCGGATTAGTGAAATATATATTTAAACATATTACAATATCCAAAACAAATGGGTGTGGATTAATAGTTGTAAACATCTGTTTTGTAATCTACCAGCACTCAATACTTTGAACTTATTTAAAACGTGTAATCAAGACACAAAATAAAGCGTACACAGATGTTTAAGGCAGCTAATACTTCATGTATTCTCAATAAAAATACGATTCTTAAAAGATTGGACCTCCCTAAGCCATCTTAAGGTCACGTGTGCATAATTTTCCAAACAATTAGCACAGCAGTTAAATTTTAATCACAGAGAATATGTTTGTGGTATCCTTTACAATAGCCTTCTCAGATGGTGGATTTAAAAGAATAAACTCTGAAGTTGATCGTGTTCTTGTTTTGAACATTTGATATGAATTATTAACCACACGTAACGGAAGGCTACCATCTTTAAATGGTGCGCACTGTTTGTGTAAATGTAAATGTGCCTGTTGGATTATTTAAATTTTGTATATATGGCATCGTATATACTTCTGATATTTTAACCTGTCCATACCAGCGTCTTTTTCATAACGAGGCTGATTATGATGAGATTAACAGAAAAAGTAGCATTTTGTTTGATTTTTAATTGTTTAGCTACTAAACAATTTTTAAGCACGATATTCACCCTTCACCCCGCGGTATATCAAAAATAAAATTCTAAAAAAGTCCATTGTAATCATGTAACCAACTGCGTTACCATATTTCTTAAGAGACACAGCAAGTTATGAAATAGTAAAGCAGCTTATGCACACGGGAAACAGTCACTTAAATCCACGAAATGTTGCTTTCGACAATATTCTGAAAATGTGATGGATATAAGAACTAACAGAAGGAATAACATGCAATAAAAAAGACAATGTAAAAATGTATAAAAAAAGTAGAATGCAGAATAAAGGAGAGCAGATTCTCCTCCTTTTATAAACCAGACCTCCTGTCGGTTGGGATGCAGGGATAAGCAATTAAAATAAAAAGAAAGAAAAAATAAACACAAAAACAACAGCTAAATATTTTTTTCTTTTATTAGTACGAAATATATATAGCTTTAAAATCCTTTTTTAAACAATATTTCTAGAGATAGACACACATCTGGTCAAGGCAGAAACGTTTTTTGAACTTCACAAGCATGCAAGTGTTCATCTTTTGCAAGAAATAAATACGCAGGTATATATTGCGTTCATTCTTATGGCGCTTATTTCTTATTTATTTCAATATATTAGTATGAGGCGCTCAAGTTAATTTGATATTCTATCCTCCACGCTTTCCCGCCAAAAAAATAATGGTTGGAGCTCATACTTAAGGCAATACCTCAGGCTCTTTTTTTAAAATGTGTATACCGCAATACTTCTAATAAACCGCCCAGGGCGTTGAAAATTGCTCAGTTTTTAGTAGGACGTGTATTCGAGGGGGTGTTTAAAATAGAAGTTGAATGAATTTTTGTAATTTTTTTCTTTTTCCTTGACAATGAAATACATATTTTTAACACAATATCTGCATTATCAGCACCATCAATATCGTCATCCTCATCATCAATATCGTCATCCTCATCATTAATACTGTCATAAGCAAACATATCTTCTACGGTAGAACAGTACAGTTGATGGTAGAACAGTATGGTTTACGGTAGAACAGTACAGTTTTACGATAGAACAGTACAGTTTGCGGTAGAACAGTGTGGTTTGCGGTAAAACAGCACGGTTGCCGTAGGACAGTGCGTTTTGCAGTAGAGAAACAGTAAACTTTACGGTGGAACAGTACAGCAATTTCCTTCCTACGGCATTTTGCCTTTTTGATAAATTTGACAGCAGTGTAATAATGGCTCAGGGGTTGAGAAACCCTGGAGACGAGGATGACATTACGGTTTACGGTAAAATAGTATGTTTTACGATAGAACGGTGTGGTTTGTGTTAGAACAATATTGTTTACGGTAGAACACATGAAGATGCAAAATGCAATGATATCGTTATTGTTTAGTCTAATGCAGCCACACGAAAAAATTCTCTGTCGAAACCTAAAATGTTTAGCACTCTGTCAACTAAGAACCCTACTTTTAACAGATATATGTTTTCACTTACGTACACTTGCTACTGTCTTCTGGAATTTAATACTTTTTGAAAAATGCACTTTGTTGTCCAATAACGTCTGAAACTGTTGCAGGGAAAAATTTCTCACAAAGAATCTCTTGTATCGCATTGTTCTCCAACATGTGTTTCCAATAAAGTCGCAAGTGTAAATGATGCACACAAGTTGCTCAACAATTTTTATGTTGTCCGAAACCAAGCTCAAAGCCTAGGAGAATTTCAATCTCAATGCTATAATTTTATAGGATTTTTAAATTTCGGTTTTTATTGTGCTTTTTTAAATGTTTTTTAAAGGAATAGTGATTTTATCTCGTTCTTTTCTGAGCAATCTAAAAGCGTAATTGATGGTGCTTTTTTGTAACGCAGCGTGATAGTAACCGGAGAGTAGGATATAAGCATTTAAAAACTAACGCTAGTTAAAACCGGCACAAAAAGTGTCAGTGTGTAAACAGTGTCCGCCCGCGATTTCGAAACAACAACAACAACAAAAAATAATAGTATCGATAAAATAAAGACATAAGTTTGCTGTGTGAAAGAGACTACGAAACCGTTTCTTCATTTTTGAATTTAGTCACATACACGAATGCCGTCACTAAAGTGATAAAATGTAACTAAAAAGCTGAAAACGAGCCGTAACCCTGTTCAGGTTCAGGTGTGAGCGACTAATTTAAAAGTTGAATTATGAATTTGTAGCTTCGTAAAAGCCGTAAACTTTAGTAAGAAATATTATTGAGCGATGAAACTAGAAGATAAAAACACTTTAGTTTGATACTGATTAAATTTTAATGATCTGCAAGACTTATATGAAAAAGCAACAACTAATCAGCCATTTTGTTAGATTACAAAATCGCCGCCTTTTCCAATGAACCCGCGCCAATCAGTTTTCTTTCAAGCCAATGCTATTTTCACCTCGTTGTCATAAAATCAAGATGAGACGACATGCTCTGGGGATGAGTTGAAAATGGGATAAAAAAGCACTCCCTTTTATAAGATATGTTTATTTGCAACATTACAAAGAGAGCACGAAATATTCAATAAGATGTACTGTATGACAAAAATTCTGGCCACGATATTCAATTCGATATTAAATTTTAACAAGGTGTAATTATCGTCTGGATCTTTTGAAAATTACAAACAGAAAATTCTGGAGTATAATATCCCTCCTTCCGTCCGTCCGTCCGCCCACCTTTTTAAAATGAATACGGCAAAAATACAGTAATATCGTCAATGTGTTTTGAAACATAAGCACATTATTTTTAAAATCTTATGAGCTTGTCTATCGTTCCAGTATTTGTCCCCTTGCTTTATCCCTCACCACCCTTCATCCCCCCTCCCCTCCTCCTCCCTCCCTCTCTGTCTGCTACGACTGTTGGTATTATAAACATTGATTTTATTGCTGTTTTTTATGATAAAACTCCTGTTATTACTACCTTGCAATGACAACGCAACTAACTCGCAAGGACTTAGTCAATTTGAGTGCGGGAAGAGGCCTCAAAATATCAAACATGAAACAGGCCCACTCTAGACTAAAAATAATTACTTTATGCGCAGTTTATAAGTACTTATCAAGTTAGACCCCAGCACCTTAGAACTATCAAAAAGCGCAGCGCTGTTAAGAAGCAAAGAAGCATGAAGACAAGATTGAGTACTAGATTTTTTGCTTGTTGGAAAACATTTATTTTTATATATATTTTTTATAGGAGTATCAAAATTGTAACCAGGCTGATCATTATTCTTTTTTTCTCTATTGTTCTAAGCAAAAGACCATTGTTTTTAACTTGAAATCCCAGCCTGATATTTTTATAACGCATATTCCTCTATAAAAAAGCGTTACCTGTTCGCATCTACAATATTTTGCCTGTGCAGCCTTTTTATTTACTTAACAGAACACGCCCTTATGATAAAGCTATAAACAAAGTGAAATAGTATGACAAAAACTTGTCCCCAGGGCTCTTTTTTTCGGACAATCTCCTTGCCATTTAAGAATGCCAGAAAGAAAACAAAGCCCTGGGGACGAGGTTGAGTCTGGTACTGTAAGAGAACCAGCAAGTGAAGCCGATCTTCTGACTTTTTGTATTTAGAGAATATATAAAAGAGGATTTTAAAAATGAACAACCTTGTTCTCGGGGCCTCCTGCCTTTTTGAAGACGTTGACCGCGACCCTGTTATAACAGATCAACACAAACAAAGCTTGGGAACGAAGATGGATAATAAAGCTATTATTTAAGCTTTTATAAGCACGCCATATGTTTCCGAGATCCTTTGGAATAATCTGCATATAGCTTCTCATGTATAACTCCGCCTCCAAAACATCTTAGTATGAATTCAGATATATTTTGTGGAAACGTGTAAAGATATCTTGGACATAAAACGCTCGTTCCTTTACCGTTCTTTAAAGCTTGTCTCTGTTATTTTGTGCGGTGATTTACGTTTAGAACAGCGAGTGGTTACGAAGCTCTGTGGGTGAGTTCAGTTGACGCAAGACGATGGACAATACCATCTCTCTGTACTTCTAAATATAAAATAAAATAAGTAAATAAACAAATAAATAAATAAACAAATAGTAAGGATCTTAGGACCGTCACTAATTACGATTTCGTTCCCAGGTCTTTTTTATATTTCTTTCTTTTGCGCTATTTTTCAAATAAGAAAACAGGATAGAGCTTGGGAACTACAGACTACTTACATAATAAAATGACACAAACAAAATGTCCGAAGACATAAATTATGCATTGCATTTGAATTTTTAATAAGTTTGGAAAAAATTAGGACAATTTTTTTCTTACTTTACAAAGATTTTTATTACATCGTTGCTGGAAATTAAAGTTGGCTTGAGAGAGTTGATCTTTGAAAATTCTAATAATGAAGTTTAAAATCAATTGGTGGTAATTTTCTATAAATTTCGTTTTGTTTTTAATTTTTTTATTTTCCATGTTTTTATTTTTATTGTTATATTTTATTTGCTTTAATTTTTGTTTTAGCATATAATCTTCACTTTCAACATTTATTTTGAATATTTTTTAACCCTTATAATATATGTAGTTTCTTTGGCTCGTACCAAATAAGCACCTTTTTTCTGTATTCATAACAGGGCGTCTAATTTGAACGTTTGCTTAAGAAAGACGTTTAAAATTCAGTATAGTAAAAATAATTTTTATTTTAATACCCACAGTACCAAAATACAAGGTAAAACCTTCTGAAATAATTAAGTCACTGGAAGGTGTTATTCGTACGACGTTTTAAAATTCTTTCTTTGTTCTTTGATATGCAAGAAGTCAATTGTTAATACGAGGGTATTGTGAACGTCAATCAGCAATTCATCGTGAATAGAGGATAAAACTATTTTATTTCTGCATATACGAAGTTCGTAAAAATAGACTTTGAGACTCTCACACTAGCTAAGAGTTTGGGATACAAAGCTGTTTCTTTCAATTGTGTTTACTAGTTTTGGAAGAAATAGTTGATGTTGAAGTAGAATGATCTTAAAAGAACGAAAAACTGGTTAGAAATAGAATTGTTTTTAAGTAACTTTAGATTCAAATTATTATTATTTTTTTTTATGATCTAAGTAGAAAGATTGAATACGTTTTGTGACTTTTAATTGTCGTCAAAAATTCAGACTCAACATTGTTATATACTAGGGTCGCATAAGAAAGAAACAGGTATTCAAGGAAATAGGTAGACTACCAGAACAAAATTCCAACTAACAACATTTGAATCCAATCTTTGTTTTTAAATACACATTCTTTTATAAAAGCGACCTAGTTGCTAAGAGTCTAGGTCTTAGACTGAGGCGTCTCTCCCGTCCTATAATCATTACTGCACCCTCTTGCTTGTTAACTAAAACAAAGTCTTTCAAAAAGCAACAACAGTTGTTTCTTTCAGAAGATTCCAATTACAAAGCATTTGCAATGTGATAATTAGTTGCAGAGAAACCTGTTAAACAACTTGAGAGTCCAGGCTAAAACATTGGGTTGCTTGTAAGAAAACAGGTGGATGCTATGTTATTATTATCTATACTATAATGCCCGTATACGTCTGTCCGTCCGTCTGTCTGTCACGCAAAACAGTAGCTTAGCTGCGCAAGTACCGAGGCGCACGCAATGCGGTATAAAAAGGACGGGCGAATCCGTGGATTTTTCCACGGGCTAACGACTAGTTATTATTATTATTATTATTGTTCAACTTAGCTGAGTCACTTTATGTATATATCTTGTCTGGAAATGTTGTTGCAAACACGGAGATATTTTGTCCTAAAATAAGGTATGTAATCAACAGAATCCCTCCCTCCTTCTTAAATGCGTCTCCGGTTCGTCTCGCATGCAGGAAACTTTTTGATCTATTTATAAACTATTACTAAAAATATACTGCTTTTACTAGAATTTAATTTGTCACAATAGAAGTGTGTTTTCAATTAGAATCTTAAATTTTCCATTTGAAGAAGGGTCTGAGAATCAGGTTGCATCTAACTAAGGAGATAGTATAGGAACTTTGCTTCTACCACTCCTTGTAGATTTTCTTATTAACTACATGGTGTTTAGTATGATCACCAACAAAGTGCATGAGAAAAGAAAGCGATAGATTTTTTTTGAATGTAAACCTTTATTTGTGGCAATTGCGTGATAGGCATTAGAATGCGGACGCTAGGTATAGCGATGTCATTTTCAGTCAATTTTTTGTACAAAAATATATTTTAAATAAATACAGATAAATCAGAAGGTATCTATCCGTCTTCAACCCATTACAGTTTAACCACTTAAGAACTTTTCTGTAAAAAAAACAACGACCAAAAAAGATCTCTTTTCAGCAAATTCCTTTTTCTGCCTACGACGCAGTTGTTAGAGTCAAAATAACTTTGAGCGGAAAATGTAAACATTGAAAAGTGTCTATACCTGTTTAAGTTTCCAGGACGAAAAATGTTTTTTTAGTATACATCTGTTATTTGATTTATTCATTGATAAATTGAATTTAAAACAATTTTTTCGCTTGAAACATAACTTGGTGGCAGCTTCTTTCTGCGCAAAGTTGTAATAGACCCGTATCCCGATTTAAAAATCCGAGTAACCTATTAAATTTTAAAACCAACTAGTCTAGCTGAGAGAAACATTTGGATAAACAACGTAGCCGGGGGACAATATTTAAATTAATATAAACACGATCCCCTTTTACTAACTTCAATTTCTCTTTGTTTTCATAAGCATATGGTGTTTATTTTTAATAAATATATATAAAAAAAAATTACCCTAAATTTCTTTTGTGTATGTGTATGCTATGAAACCGATTACAATACAATTAATGAGTTACTCTCCTACACGGTGCTTTATTTTACACCGACAATTCTCTGTTTCTTGGATTCTTTTTTATCAATTAAGTCGGTCACAAAGGAGAAGATTTTTACTTTATTAATATTTTCCCCGTAGCATGTGTTTATTCTTGTAATATGTACCCACGTATTATTTAGCGGGGTCGGCTTGTATTTGACACCTGATTGGTTTGAACGAGCACGTGATTTCTTATGCGTATTTTACAGAACAGAATAACTAAAAGTCAATTTTTTGAAAACACTTGCATTACTGGATATAAAAGATGGTTTTAAATTTAGAATTTAATTGTTTACTAAATGTTGAAAACAGCCTAAAGATCATTATAAAAAAATAAGTCTTATCCTTTAAATGAAGACAATGTAGTTTTTATAGAGGACATTGTCCTCTAATATAGGATCTGTTGTTGAGAGAATATTTCTTGAAATACACATATTTTTTATACGCAATAAAATTTCGGCTTTACTGTTTAATTTTGCTTAATATTTTCTTGTTTACAGGCTTAACCATTATTCAGTTATTGCTTGTTGACTCATTACTTGAAATGACCAAATTTACACTTTTCTTTCACATTTAGACTAATGAGCCAATTGAAATTAAACTTTTTTTGCATGAAACTTATATAACCTTTAAGGCAAGATATGTTTCAGCGACTATTATTGTATACTTTTTGTGTATTAGTTTGCGTTTTAGTACTTTTTATTATTATTATTATTTTTTTTTTTCGTTGCTTTATTTTCTTAAAAGATTTGAGCCTCTTGTTGTTCATGGAAATTGTACATAAAAACATATAGCAAATAGTCAGTTTTACTTAACATTTTTACGAGGCAAGCATTTATAAGTCGAGCAATCAACAGAAACCATCCCTCCTTCAATCTTCAATCATCCATTTTCTGGTTTGTCTCGCATGCAGGAAACTTATTGGCCTATTTATAGCTATTTACTAATGATGTAAACACTGCAACTTTGTGATTATACACTCTACAAGTTTGTTGTTAAAGAGATGTTTCCTGCTGCATCATGAAATATAAAATTTTGCAGAGTCAGCATATTTTTTGATTGCTCCATACAAAGTTTATCCTTAAAGAGGTATTCCCCGCTGCATTTTAACAATATAGAGTCAGCATATTTTAAAGGCAAGCAATCTTTTTAATTTGTTTCAATAAAAATAAAATGTTGTTAAAAAAAACTCTCACAATAAAATCCATGAAATTTCATGCAAAGGAATTTCTTGCAGAAGCAAATTAGGCCCCACCCTACTGTAATAATAAGTTACTATGAAAACAACCTCGTCTCCAGAGCTTATTTGCTCTCATGATATTTTTGACGGGAACAGTTCAGTCAGATTATCATAGATGAAAAAGAGCCATGGAGATGAGGTTGTAAGAAGGCGTGGTTTTCCCAGCTAGTCTGTTGTATCTTCAAGTCACAGTATGTAAGGAAACAGTTAATGTTGCGTAATGTTTTCAAATTTATCTGTTATAATCTAACATAAAATATATATGAAATGGAGGAATAACTATGAGAAAAAATAGATAAGAAAATATAAGGTTCATATTCCAAAAACATTTTGCTATAAAAACTGATGCAAAATAAAGGTAAGCTTAGTGTTCATGACACATTCTGTGTTATCTCATCAAAAATTAGAAAATGAAAACTTTTCTTGCGAATCAGGGAAGTAGTTAATTATGAAGCGACATCACAAAAGTGCAAGGGGAAGGGGGTAGATGGTGAATTTAGCTTTCAACAATCAAATCAATTTAATTTACTTTCTATAAGATATGAGGCTGACAATGCGTAAGTTAAATGTGCAGTGCCGTGTAACACCTTATCGAACGTATTTGTTACAAAAAGTTTCAATCTGCAAGTGGAATATAAAGAGCAAATTTCTTACAAGAAGTTTAAATTTGCAGCTATCAATATGGATGTGAAATATACCACCATATAGAACGTATTTCTTACAAGAAATTTGCATCTATCAATATAGAAGTGGCAAATACCACCGTACAGTACATATTTGTTACAGGAAATGATGAAAATCTACAGCTATCATTATGGGCATGGAAATAACATGCAATTTGGTGCAGCAAAGTATCCTTTAAAGCGAACAGCAGTTATATATTTTAACATGAAGTATGATTTTATACATGTCCTCTCTTTCTAACTTAACTATCAACAAAATGAGACTATAACGAGAGTAGAGAGACGTATTAAACTAGCTAGCTTTTGTGATGGGATTCATTGAAACAAATTCGAACGCCTCCCCCCTACCAACCACCATAATAAAACTTAAATAAAAATCTCACATGAGTGACTCCCCCACAATTTTCGCCGGGAAAAACCCTTCTTAAAAGCTGTTTTGGGAATGTCTAAATTTGGTAAAGCGTTATACAATATATTATCTGTTCAATAAAAATTCAATAAAAAAATTGTATTCTCATTGTCATGGCAACTGTTTGGTTTATCGTGTTGCTATGAGCGAATTGAAATCTCATTGGCTTAGAGAAAGCTCTTTTACTTCTTTGGAGAAAAAGAAATAAGTACTTTAGCTGTTTGGTAATTCCTATTGGTGTTATTGCTGGTACAGGATGGTAGTTGTTTGTTACTGTTGTTGTTGTTGTTGTTTCCGTGCGTGGAATGTGTCTTTCTATGTCTAATTTTTTTTTCAAATTACATCTGTGGAAAAGGCAAGTTTGAGCAATTTTTAAAAAAAACTTCACTATTAATGACCTATACTAAATTTCCTCAAAAAAAGCATGAACTTTTTTATACGTACTCCTTCTAATTCTCTGGTGATTGGTTTAAACTTTTTTTGCTACTGGTTGTGACTATGTAGTAATGAATTAAATCGTCAGGGACAAACCGGTTTGTCAAACTAAGCTATTCCTAATTAGCTTTTTGTGTGTGACGGGCCTTCAAAACCAAGGGGGGGGGCTCTTCGGAGATAGCTCGGATAGCTTTGAATACACTATTTCCTTTAAGGAAAAGAGAGACCTAACCATGGTGGGGCTCACCTTAGATAATATATTTGGCTTTCACTTTCAAAACAAATTCTTTAGCCTTAGTGTTTGTTTTAGTAATAATATTTTAGTGTTGCGTTGGATGCAGTTTCCGGGGTCTGGGAAATTTAAAAGCAGTGGACCACCTTGCAAGAAAATCTTGTTTCGCTATAAAATAACAAAGAATCTCTGTTGCGCTGTTGGGGTAGCATTTTGTTTCTTTGTTGCTGATGGCAACGCGAGACTCATTAAAATAAAAAGTTGCAGAAAAAAAGAATTTATTAAAGGAGGCGGAGATGCCTTTTGCAAAATTTACATAAAAAACTTATGTAAAGAAAATGACCTCTCTTATGTAAAGAGAAAGATCTTTTACGAAAACCATTATTTAAAAAGGGCTTCAAAACTGCAGTGTCATGTTACCCCCGGGGGATTTTAAATGAGACTGGAAACTAGTTACCAATTTCTTTTTTTCTTTTTACTATTTGTGACGTAAACAAGTCACGAGTTGAAAAAGAAAAAGAAGCGCTCTTCGAAAGTGTAAGGAATAAAATATTTTCAAATCCTTATAGATGGCAAATAAAGTTTGAACTTACGTACTGAAAGCATGTAGCACTAATATGTTACTTTGTTACTAAAGGTATATGAAACCAAGGAAAACGAAAGGAAACTTGTCTTCACTGGATTGCTCATCTCTTCATAACTATATGAGGTTAATTTCAAAAATGTGTTTGCCACACATACTGGAAGAAAAAATCAAACGCAAAGTAGCTACTGTCAACTTAGAGAGTGTGAACACGCAAATCATGCAGTCGATGATTATTATGTCATCTAGAAGACTGGTTCAGATGGGAGATCAATTAGATCGAAATTATAAAAAAATTCAAGATGGCCGAATTTACGACAACAAAAGAAAACAAAAAAGAAATGAGGATGAACGTGAGAATTTGTTCATGGTGGTTTGCAACCAAGCAGTTTATTTAATACTCAGGCTGATATTTTAAATATTAAAATGGTAGCTGCTCTACCGGAACATGTAATTATATTTGTACAGAATTTGTGCAAAGTTGAAAACTTTTTTTAAGTAAAACAATATATACGAGCAAGGATTAGTAAAAATTTATCTTAGTAAGTTCAGGAACGGTTTTAAATATAATATGTTGATCATGATTTTTCTTACCGCTAATTTGAAATTGCGAAGATTTCATTCTATGTACGAATCTTTTTTCCTACCTGATGATATTCAATTTTTGTGTAAAAAACCAATGATCAATTTACTTGACTATACTGTTGACTGAAAATAGGAAAAATGGACTGTTTTTTTTTGCATAAGATTGCGATATTTTCCCTCCTTTTTTCTAAATGTTTTAAAATGTTTTTTATAATTTTTTTCCAACTGGCAAGAACATATTTCTTCATCGCTATATCTATAGTTTGCCTTGATAATCCATATCATTGTTTTAATAATTTAAAATAAAATCAAAGCCATAGCAAGAAAAATAAAATTTGCAGAGTGTAAAAGAACGGTAGTGGAGGGGTGGAGCTCACTAAAATCTCGAAAACTTCGTAGTCTAAAGTTAACAAAAAAAATTGAAAAATACTTTGATGACTAAACATTTAGGAAATATTCATCACTCACTCCCAACCTTTTCCCCAGACCTTTTTTCTATTCATGGTGCATTTTTCTACGTCTGGGGTCAAGCTTACCCTTCTCTGTTACTTGCTATGGTCCTGGAATTTGTTACACATTTCATGTGGATAAGTAAATATGAAGTCTCCACGACATTTTTTAACCATGGAAAATTTGCCATAAAGTATAGCGAACTGAAGGGTATGTTTTTTTACCAATATTGATATATATATATATATATATGTATAACATATATAATATATATATTTAATATTTGTTTGTTATTATATTTTTAGGAAATTTATAACTGTTAATAATTTTAAAGAAAATTTGAAACGAAAACTTTTTATTTCAATAATGATAAAATATTAATTTTAAAATTTTTAGAGTAACACTAACCTCGCTTTCATGGAATTTTTTTCCTACAAAAAATTTAAAAACACCATGAAAACGAGGTTAGTTGGGAGGTTAACATCATTTTTTATTTTTTTTAAGGATAGGCTAAATATTTTTATTTTAATTTTTTTAAACAAAAATTACTTTTACTCCTAAAAGTTGATATATCTTAGCGTTTGTAGCTATTGCCTTAAACATCTTTTGGTGGTTTCTCAGCTTATGAACATTTAGTTGCGTTAAAGCAGCATATAAGATTTACAACTCATGTATATATATATACGCAAAAATATAAGAACGAACTTGTATAATTAATTTTAAATAAGAATTTCCCTTATTATTGTATAATTATTTCTTAGAGAGTCTATATTTCACTAAACTAAGCTCTCAAATGATATTTCGCTTGATTAAGTTCATTCTCTACGTGAGACGTCACGACTAGTACCAGTCCTCCTCGTGTTGCTCTAAGAAAACGTTGTTACAATACCAGACGTAACATGTCAAACTTCTCAATGTCGGAACTTAGAATCTTTAGGTTATTTGGTTAGTTCCAAAATCTTAAAGTGTGCAAATTGTGCTGACATCAGCACCTTTAAGTTCTACAATTTTTCGGACATTTTAGGGTCGTTTAGCAGGTTGTTTCATAATGCGAACATTGTGCGGACATTGTGCGGACATTGCAGAAAGTACAGATATCGTATTTTTGACGTTGCCTACTTGAACTTACACCCCTGCCAAAGTATAGCTTGGCAAGTACCATTTTTGTAATCGGAACCGGCGACACAACATGACAAGATACAAGATTCCCTTAGCACGAGGTTGTTAAATTTTTACTCATTATGAATTTGCCAAGAACAACATTAAAAAACTTTTTAAGTTTTTAAGAAGCAAAAAAATAATAATAAAAGGTGGAAAGGATCGTCCGATACTAATGCTACATTATCGGTAACAGTTTTGATGGTACACCATATATCAACATATATCAAATGAATTCTATGTTATAGAAAAAGGAACTGGGATCGAAGATGCCAAAATATACATAAAATAATTAGTCTTTAGTCCGTTAAAAAAAGATGATATTTCGTGCATTGTTAACATAAAGTGCTGATTTACTTTTTCAGGGGAGAGGGTCCGAAATAAACCTACGTGCAACCATATATGAAGAATCAACACTTGTTGTTTTTATTTCGGGACGTCAACTCGCCGTTCCATTATAAAAAAAGAAATAACAGACTCTGGGAACGAGGTTGGGATATGAAAGTTAGAAAAAATAGTGTGCAACGCAATTTTAGCAGGCGCAGCAAGTTAGATGTTTTTAAACAGAATATTTTAACATTTTTATTAAAAACTCACGTCATGTTTCGTTTGTTTGTATTCTTCTCAAAATAACTTCTCTCAACCATACATCAGTAGAATACTTCAACACAGACAAAAATACCATTCATGTCTACGAGGTTCAAAAACTTTTTTACTCAACTGCTTGAAACTCGTCTAGGATGGCAGGTGAAAAGACGATAATACAGGAAGCATTGAGGGTTAGTTTTGTAGTAACCAATAGGAAACCAGTTTTGTTAAGATTTGATGTTTCATTGGCTGGTAAATTCGAGAAAAAAATGATGTCTGGAAGTTCATTGGTCTCTTTAAAAAAACAAAAGGCATATTTATTTATTCATATGTAAATATGAGTTTATCTTTTCTCTTTGTGTGCAAGGGCCAGCAATGGAACATAAGATTTATTCGCCTGAGTCACCAATATGCTTCTTAAATGTTGGTGTAGAAGTTCTATCAATTCCAATCCAGTTCATTGGTTTCCTCTACTTAAAGTGGGTTATCTCTATCCTGAATACCCTCTAACTCTAAATTATAACTTTCTCCGATAAATATACGGGTTTTTTGCCGTTTTTTCTCTCTGCACGTCTTTTGTCTATCTCGAACAAATCTTCTGGTCCCTTTCGATTTCGAGATAGAAATAGCCCAATGTTATTCTTTCCCGCCAAATAATATTGCAGCCATTATGATTATTCTTTATTCGTTACCATTCTCCTTTACGCTTGTATTGTTTCTTAAAGCGGATTTACACGGGGTAGAGAGTTTTGCAATAACAGATGCAACCATTCATGTTGCTTTTTTATTTGATTTTTCATTTTTTTGTTCATTAAAAGTAAGAATTATAGCTGTAAATAATTAAGCTAACCAATAAGATTGCATTTAAGTAGCGGAGACATGCTTGGAAACATTATTAGCTCTAATAAAAACCCACCCTTAATGTGAAAATGTTGTGTGTACAAACAAGATGAATTGTTGCGATGACGTACTGACAATTCCGACAAAAACAAAGACTTTGTGGGAAATTGAGTAGCAGGAAAGTAACGTCGAGTTGTGCGGCATATATGTAACAATAGTATCACTCTTGAAACGTTGCCAATTTTTATTTTGAAGAAACCCAATTGGTTTTAAAAAAATAGAGAAGTTTTTTTCCTAATATTTCCATGAGAATTTTTTTTTGAGCTAGGCACAATATAAACAGATGGGCACATAGAGATAAACATAACAATAAAGAGGGCAATAAAGAAATAAAATATTATTATAGTTATACAAGAGTTAGAATGTAATGTAGTCTTTTTCCAAGTTCAGAACCAACGTCCAAAGTTTTAAAATAGGAATGACTATAGTCCAGTTAGACTTTCATAACCAAAAATTTACCTTGTATTAACTCAGTTGGTTGTAATTTCTTTTTTCCTCTAGCGTATCTTACGCCATTTTAAACGAGAGTGATATCTGTCATTAGCCTTACTTATTAAACATGGACAGGCCTAGACTTTCCGTCTTATCAGGAAAAAAATAATCAAAATAGCATCTTTTGGTGGAAATAAACAAAAGTACTTGTTTGTTTTGACTTAAAATGGATGCAAATTTGAAAATAAATAAAAAAATGTTTCCGCTATGGAGAGGAGTCCGCTACATCAGGCATGATTAGGGCTCTTTCCAAGTTGGTTTTGTTTCAAAAACCTGCTCTGGGGTGTCAGGATAAAGTTAAATCGCAAAATGGTGAAAAGGCTAGTTTTGCGATAATAAAAGATCCTGGAGGCAATACATTAATGTCGTATAAGTAGATCTCATCCCCCATCCTCCCGTTGTTTCCTCTCATGTTCTCTATATTCAGTAGATTGGAAATTTAGATGAGATGATTAGTATTTCTAGAGAGATGTTGTATTCCAGAGTACCAAATAATATAGAAAAAGTTTTTGAATTTTTTAACTTAATAAAAAAATAGCTACATTTTTGAAATACCTCGTGCCTTTATAAAAATTACCATCTCGTCTCCAGAGAGCTTTTAGGGACTGTTATGTCACAGGTATTGTTAGTATAAAAGCAAATATGTTTTACGTCTAAGATCAAGTGACATCTTCTACAAAACTACTTCGTTCCAATGTTTTCTTAGTCCTATTTACATAGCAACAAATTATTTTAGATCGAGAGCGAATCACATATTATTTGCTATAATGAGGCAATGCCAGATTTTTAAAACCTGTTTGTGGAAAGATTTTTAAACATATTCTTCAAGTAGGATTCGCAGGAACAGAAATCAGAATGTACTGATAAAGATAAAAATGAGAAGATATTCACGACTATAATTTATTCTCTAATGAAACAGAAGAAGGTAAACATGGAAGATAAGATGTGTCATGATTCCAAAATAAGCATTCGCGAAAGGCGTAATAATTAAGGGTATTTTCCACTTCAAGAAAATCTTCCGCGGAACAGAACAGAAAATTTTCTACAAGTAATTTCCACTTCAAAATATTGCGCACATTTCAATACAGAATGTAAACACACTTTGCGCAATTCTCACGAAATAAAATAATCTGATTGGTTAAAAAGTTTTCTACCTGTCGTTTCCGTACACAACGTAAAGAAAAAGTTGAACTCGATTCTACTTTGCTCGGAACGGAACGGACAAGAAAATTTTCCGTTTACGTGATGTAAACATTTTAAGTACGCATGCTCAGAAACTTTTGTTCCTTTCCGTTCCGTTCCGCGGAAAATTTTCTTGAAGTGGAAAACAACCTTTACGGTGCAACACAGCCAGTTTGCAGTGATTCTAAAAATGCACGATTTGGAAACAAACGAACAACCAAGTTAACTTTGGAAAATCCTACCGAGCCGTACATTGGCAATCCAGAAAGATCTTCATTACAAAAACTTTTTCCATTTTCACTTTTGATAAGAGAATTTTTACAAAGGATTATCTAATTTTTATACATGTTTGAAAAAAATAATCCTCATTCAAATCTAGCCATTAATATAGCAGCCTCTTGATGTCAGACATCTCTGAATACTACTGTTCCTTCACTTAGCAACAATCCTAGTTGGACGATGACAAGTCTTTTAAAAATCAATGTAAAGCTGTGTTTAATAACACTATAAAAATTAAATGCAACATTTTTTGTTTTAACGAAAACCGACCTTGTTTACACTTGAAAATATAGAGTACGCAAGAGAAAATAACAAAGCATGTTTTCCATGGGACACGCGACGGAGAGTGTGCAGAGAAATTCTGCTCATTTTTTTAGTCAGGTTCGCCATTCTAGTGGAAAAAAATCTTTTAAGGCTCCTAATTTGAAAGGTGTCTTCGTAAGGTTATTTTTGGTGATGTGACATAGTCTGACTTCCACTTTTCTACAAAAAATCCTGATCAGTTCTTCGTAATTCAAAATATACTTATAAAGAGAACACGTGAGCAAAAAAGGCATTTCCTTCATGGGACAAATGATACGTTCAATGGGGTTTTACGTAATAGGATCTAACATCCCCAAGTATAATCAGACTGGCAAACTGTTTTGGATTGTTGCATCGGTAAATTTAAAAATATCTGAAGCCTGTTCTAATTAGAGTAATCAGATCCATCAAGAGATCTTGAACTATTTTCTTTTGTCTTATCGAAGACCAGGGTTGTCATTCTTTTTATAGCGTTAAATTTGATGAAATTGGCTGGGGAGTTTTGCTGAGAGTCTTCGACTTTTTTCAAGGACATGACGGTATTTTCACAAAAAAATTGAGATTGGAGGACATTTTCGTATTGAAAGGATTTAAAGGTGACGCTAAACGTGGAGAACACGATTGCTGCAAAATTGGTTGTAAAACTACAATCGAACAAGATTGCTGCAAAATTGGTTGTAAAACTACAATTGAACAAGATTGCTGCAAAATTGGTTGTAAAACTACAATTGAACAAGATTGCTGCAAAATTGGTTGTAAAACTACAATTGAACAAGATTGCTGCAAAATTGGTTGTAAAACTACAATTGAACAACATTGCTGCAAAATTGGTTGTAAAACTACAATTGAACAAGATTGCTGCAAAATTGGTTACACTACAATTGGGAAAAAAATAGCATAAAGTTGTTAAAAAATCTAATTTTGGAGAAAACTTTAAGGAGGCTTGGCAATCTTGAACGAAAGTTTAATTTTCCGATTATAAGGATTTCATAGAAATTTGACGGGTAGTTTCGAGTAATGGCCAATATCAAGGGTATGAGAGGTATGGGACCTCAAAATTTGACAATCAGGTGCCTGATAGATAAATATAAAAAGTCAAATAAATAGTAAGGTTAACCTGGTTAAGGGTTTATGGTTAGTTGAAGCTACAAAAACGCAAAGATCTCTTTCGATTAATTTTATTTCGGATATATATCAAATTTGTGTAATAATGTATTGATTCATCTTTTTCGTTACACCCTGAAACAAAAAGTAGAAGTGGTTAATAAATCTTGCTATACACTCCTGAAGCGAGCGTGGAAAAAAAATTAAAATCTTGAGGTTGATCTGAGCGATTTTTTATATTTTACATCGAGCGCTTTAAAAAATAAACAAACAAACAAACAAACAAACAAACAAACAAAAGAGAACAATTTTTTACGTTTGCTAGTTCAAAAATCAAATTTTACTATTTTAACACAAATAACGGGCAGCAATTTTTAGCAAGAACTTTAACAGGGTTGTTCTTTTAATAGAGATTTATAGGACTTCTGATGAGAAATTGCAAGCTTTTTTAAGAAGATGACGGTAATTTTATAAAAAAAAGTTGAGGAAATTTTAAAGGTATCTAGACGAGTGAAGAACAAATTATTTCTGCACTCATGTCCACTTTTGGAGAGGATAAGGACTCTGAAAAAAATTCCAAAAATGAGGAGAATTGAGGAGTTTTGAGGAGCGTGGGAAACCCTGTTTAATATCCGAAGTTTTCTACACTACCTGCAACAAAAACATGGTTAATTCTGGGAATAATTTCTTGCGAAATATTTACTGGCTTATTCGCAAGTGGACTCGCTACCCAGAATATTTAGTAATTCCAGTTGTAAGTCGTTATTTTGAAAACGCATTTTGGTTCAATATTTATGCGGTTTACATTTTACAAGGCGTATTCGCGATAATAAATTCTTGCGAAATGTCTAAATTTGCATGATTCGCAAATCTTTAAAAATTAGGGAAATTTCTTATGACAACGATTTCTCCCAATAAAGTATTACATTATACAACATCGCCAAAATTACTATATATATTGAAGCACTTACTTTTTGACAATTTGTACAACATCTTCGTCTATTAGTTCATGTTCTTTTCCCACTTTTTGCGGTTGATGTTTTACCGATGCTCCCCATACTAGCGCACTGTATAAAAATCAAGATTTGATGATAACACGATTCGCTTCAAAAGTGAGTTCGCCCATGGAGTATTTAAATGACTAAATTTTAGTCAAGTGATAAAATATAAAAATCTTTTGTGTAGTCAATTTTTTAATTTGTGTAATTTTGTTTTAAGACAATGTCAGCAACGTAAAATTATGGCATTCCTGTCTAAATTTGTTTTATTCGTGTTCACACGTACTTAGATGTTTGTTCAAAATTACACCACTTACTATTTCAATTGTTTGGCTATCGACTTGTGTATATTTTCACAGAAGTGTTCGATGGTGGTTTTTCCTTGCTGCAACACGACGGGCGCTGTGTAATCAGGAAGTTGTCCTTTTGGTTTCGTGTAGCTAAAACACAAAAATAATAGATAAAAAATCACACAGCAGCATACATTATAAGGTTCAAAGCTGTTCTGAATTAACCAAGACGGTTCAGGATAAACCAAGACGGTTCAGGATAAACGAACGGTTCAGGATAAACAAAGTACAACACAGCGCATCACATTAGAGCGTTACACCGTGAAGTTAGCTCAGTTTTACAACAATAAATACGTACATTCGAACTAGCGCTAAGTACGACCAAATTTTCTCTAACAGATCATCGAAATTCCACTTATGATGCGCAGAGATTGGCACACAGTGTGGAATTTTGTAAATAATATCTAATTCCTAAACGCAAAATAAAATAAAAGCAATAAAAAAAATTCTGTTCGCTGTTAAAATTAGAATGCTTTGTTATTGTTTATACATGGACGAACAAGCCAATAACAAAAATGACGTTATTTGATTGGTTAAAAGATAAAGGTTCTAGTATAGGGTTATTATAATACTGTCTTTTAGGACCCAACTACTATGAGATGACTTAGAAAGGATAGTAAGAAATCATCGTACAGCTAAATCTCAAAATAGATTTAAATTCGCGTGTATGAAACTAACTGCGCAAGCAAGCACGTGTTGATTGCTTACGTTTCTCAACAAAACAACAATTCTACATTTTTAAAATCACTATTATAAGCGTTTATGGAGCAGTAACAATGAAAATACATCTCAGCCTTTACACACAACAATTTTTTGTTGTTATTTGTAAACATTGTCTTGTGCTGGTTTCAATTTTAATGCAGAAACATACATATACAAAAAAATATTACCTGTATAGAGATTTGATCGATTTTATTCAACACAAATATGCAGGGTACGTATATCCTGGAATGTAAAACAAATCAGTTTAGTTTTTTTTATAAATACTAGAGAACATCTACTTGGATGCAAAAATGAATATACACTTTACATTGTTCGGAATCATGCTTGGCGTGGATTTCGCACTGAAGACGGAGGGGAAGGGGGATGTAACAAATCAAAATATATAGCTAATCTACTAACTTTACATTTTCTCTTTCCTACCTTTGTTATTCTTTCAACATACCAGACATACAGTAAAGGGGAATTAGGGTTTTATAGACACACAAATCTTACATAAGAAAAGCAGATCAAACCTGTTTCCTTCGATAGCATCAATGAGATCATCTTCTGTGGCGTCTTCACGTAGCGTGACATCAGCGTTACATATTCGAAATTCAGACAAGATGGATTTGACGAAGTCAGCATCAAGGATAGATTGTGCACACTACAATTGAAATTGCAATGTTAGTTTAAAACTTTGCCTTGACATTATTTAGATTTTTTTAGACTAAAAATCCTGACACTTCCCTTATTTTCCAAACTATTCGGAGAATATAGAAATTTCAATAGAGTAAATTTGATACAAGGATATTGATAGGCCCAATTCTTCAAGTACAAATCTGAAATCCGATCCTAGACAATATTTTAACGAAAGAAAATAGTTTAGAGTAAAACATATCAGGCTTTCGCATTCTTTCCTAACAATTTCCTGAATTTCCTGACAAAGTGGATATCCTTTCCAATCTTTCCTACTATTTTACTTACAATGTTAATGAAAAAAGTTCGAAATGATTAATAAAAGTTGAACACCGCCATTATAATAAAACAGCAAAACTAGCATTAACCATTTTCTACCCAGAGCAATTTAAATAGATTTATTAACGCACATTTTCAGAGATATGAGTAGTAATCGTGCTTCCAGAATTATGCAAAACGTTCTGATGCATTCGTTACAAGCGAGGAAAAAAAACATCAAAATGTCTACCATGATAGAGCTTGTGCAAACGTTTACTCACTGTAGTTGTTAAATTGATTCCACCCTTCTCCTTCCTGCGTACAGTAATGTTTGGTGGATTCTTATTTAATCTAAACAGAAAACAAAGTCAAGTGTACTATAAATGAATATTTAGTTCAGTAAATGAATCGATTCCATCTCTGATCCACTTGCAATATATACCATGTTGCAGATCGATTTAGAGCAACTTTCTAACTGCAAACGTGCTAAGTTTAAAAAAAAACACATTTAGAATCAACGATTACGCATCTGTGAATGTTAAAGCCAAAACAGACATAATACTTCTTGTGTTATCGAACAGTGAATTGTTACATTACTTACGTTAGCTTAGCTTACACAAAAAAGTTAAAGAACTTAGCGATATTTTCAAAACAGACCACTATGATGCTTTGGTTGAGCAGGTAGGAAGATTATTAAAATTTCAAACTGTGTAACAGGACCTTGTTTAAAGATAAGGTGTTTATTTCAAAATCAATTTTAACTAGGAAGACAAAAACCGACGTTGAGACCTGTATTTTAAGCAAACTCAACGGGTATAGTCATTCTCAATTTCTAAACAATGTTAATTTCCATCCTACTAATTACTCAGTTAAGTTAGTTATTCACTAGACAAATCTATCACATTAAAAATGACTCCTTTTTTAGGAGGGAGCTTAAAAGAGAAAGGATATAACAAATTCAGCATATTACAAATTTAGCTTTTTAGTTTACGTCAGCAATAAGCAAATTCCGACGTGAATGCCAATATTTAACAAACACGGTGGCACATAGCATATCAATTTGAGAAGTTTTTACTGACGTGGGAATTTTGTGTTAAAAGAACAGCAAAAGACAAACAAGAACATTATTTTCACCTCAAACATCAATTGTGACAATTTAACAAAGTCATATAAATCAAAATAAGTAAGTTTCAAATGATAATTTCTTTTTTAGGTATAAACACAAAAAACACACCTTATACCAAAGCCTTCCAATTCCTTCTCTAATATCTTTTTATGATGAAGCGGCTTTAACACATCCAATACAATTAGAATGAGATTGCATGTGCGTGCAACTATAACAAAAAGTAACACATTAACATTAAGAAGACCCAAGAAATAACATGGTTCACACACAATGTATGACATTTGCAAGACACAATGAATAAATTTAAGCCGTATAAAAATTTAATGAAATCGAGATTAGAATGTGAATGCAAATTTAAATGGAAATTTACACCATCTAGCTCCTAGCTATTATGTTTTAGCAGTCAATATTTAGCTCCTGCATGTATCACAGTGTCCATATTTCACCCAAATTTTGTTTTAAAAACTATCTAAATGTAATAGTTTCATGTTATATAATTGACACACTGCTTTTCAATGTTGTAGTAGGTATTACATATTTTTGCTTTCATCAAAGCCACAATAATAAATTTAAACTGAACACATTTTTCTTTTCATTTTGTATTTTTGTTTTAGACTTTTGAAAAATTTGAAGAAATTTTGAGGCATTTTAAAGTCAAAGTATTTTGCCTTATTTAACACAACCTAATTTTTGCTGAACACTAGTTTCCTATTATCATAAACAAAATCTCATCTTAACAACCAAGCTACCCAATTCAAGAAGAGAATTAGGTTATTGTTCCAGTGGTTAACAGAGGATAGGCCTTGGTTGCATATATTTACTTCGAAACCAGGCTGGGATATGCTTATGCCAAAAACACAATTAGGCTTAAAGTTATGCTTAGGTTACAAATAAAAAAATTTAAACGCTGTCTTGAGTTATAAGGATAAGATGAAATGGTCTTGTTTTTAGCTTTAAAAGAACAGCCACAAACTAAAGGTATAAGCACACAAGTTCAGTGTACGTGTGTCAAATAAGTTTAAAAGTCTGATTCAAATAGGATAAAGAAATTAAAAAAAAGGATTGAACATGGCTAAGCAATATGCTTAGCTTATATGCTTTAAAAAGTTTCTCTATCTGAGCCTAAATATGCTTATAAGCATTATGCCTTTAAATAAAAATAAGCAGCAGAGAGAAAGGACAATGTTGAGCTTAGGTAAGCATGTTAAATATTGGACAGAGAAACAGACATCAACCTGCTATAACTTGTTTTCCTCTTCCCTTTCCGTCTTTAGCTCCTTCAATAATTCCTGGTAAATCCAACAACTAAAACAAAAATGATAAGCAAAACTCTCAGAAAAAGCAAATATACATCAGTATAAAGGGATTATTTTTATCACTTTATAAAACATGGCCCTGCACAATAGACTAAAATCAACACCCCTTATCCAAATACCTTTTACACAACTGCTATAAGAAAAATTACTAAGAAATATATGGTACCTGTATTTTAGCACCCTTGTATCGTATAACACCTTAATTAAAAAGGATAATTATTATGCCAAAACAATATATTTGTCATATTCTAATGAACCAATCATTTCATTCTTTATTAAAAAACTAATTTTGTTCATACTTATACACACCTGGAACAGTGGTCAAAGTTGTAAATTCATAGGCAGCAACTTCAGAGTACACTCCGGCTAAATTTGACAACAGTGTTGACTTCCCCACAGAAGGAAATCCTACGAAACCTATTCTTGAATCACCAGTCTTCGCAACATCAAAACCTGAATAAAAATTAGCCACCATGGTATATATACAGTGCATTTTGTCACTTTAAAAGGCAAAAATTCTTTTATGGTTTTTTAAGGTCCCCCGCATGCCTATATAATATGAAACTGTACAGTTTTTAAGGTGGCAATGTCATATTTTTGCAGACTGAAAAGAATATGAAAATCAGCCCCATGTAGTCTAAGTGAAATTTTAAAATTTTTGTTCAAAAAATTACTTGTGTAGAAATTACTGAACAGTGCTTAAAAAGAAAATGCAAAAAATACTTCATTCATTAAAATTCCATTCACTGCAAAAAAGGCCTAAATTTGACATCTTTATGCTGACGTAATCATTTTAGTGTTAAATTAGACACAAAATATTTTTTTCGAAATATGGTATTGTTTTCTAAATTTCACTAATTGATTTAAAAATAACAATGTAAAAAGAACCAACGCAAAAGAGATTTTTTAGCAATGTATACACAAAAAACAGGAAAGTAAATTTGTTTAAATATTATTAAATATTATTAACAGCCAATGATTTTTGTTGCTACCAAGGAAATTTTTACACTTATTAAATATAACATAATTAGTTCAATATACATATACACATAAATAAAACTTGAAAGAATGAGGCAATACTCCCACGAGACTTTAGGGAACATAAAGAAAGTGCCTGGAAATCGAAAGTGCCTGGAAATACTTGGGATAGAGGCACCTATACTATCTTTCTATAAGGTTTATTACCTTCTCCAGCCTTGCCTCCACCTCCACCTTTCGGTTCAATCAATTCTCGTCTTAATTTTGCAAGTTTTGCTTTCAATGTACCCAAATGATGGCTAGTAGCTTTGTTTTTTTGAGTTCTCGCCATCTAAATAAGTATATGCATATATGATATATATGATGGGTTAAAGATTTTAAATGGTTGTATCATTACAGGAGTTTTTAAAAGCATAATAAGGCCGTCCTTTATTAATTGTTGGTTTGCCGTTTTACGACTCATAGTTTTGTTGCAGGGTCGGTCAGTTAACAGATTATTTTTTTTACCTTTTCGTCAGACAAAAAAAAAGATTTTACTGTCTACTCTACACGTCAGCGTAAATACATACGGTACCGATACATATAAACAAATATGGTAGCCGCTTGAAGTGCGCCATCACGGGCGTAATCTGTTGTTTTTTAAGTATTCATTTGCTTAGCGATTTGTTTCCTATATTTTTATTTAACTATACTTACACCTTATGGAAAAATAATTTGAGTTGGAAGTTCCACTGTTTTTGGGTCGGAAATCGGCAAAATACTGGGAAATTAAAGAATGTAAAAAAATCCCGAACAAAACTTTTTGTGAACAGAGAGAAATTGGGAAGGTAGGTCGGAAAACAGCAAACTATAAATTTTTTAAGGACGGCCTAAAGTAAAGTAATTAATAATATTTGAAACAAACCTCAGACTCAATCTCTGCAATTTTCTGTAATATAGTGCTCATCTTTGCTTTCTTTTATGTATTATTGATTTTTTGGTGGAATTTTAAAATTCTAAAAATAAATTTTATATATATCCTGCTACCTTTATTTTTATTCCGTTGATACCTGATAAGAGTTATCAAAATTTCTTTAAAAAATGTCTTGTGTGTCCCCAGCTTCAGTTAAACTAAAAGAAATATCACAAATTGTCAACACCTGAAATGACCGTCAACTCGAAGCAGAACGATAATATGTTGGTCTGTAACGCCCATAGCGAACATGCTTATGTTAATTGACAAATTAAAATTGCATCGTCAATAACATTAATTTAAGGTCAAAAGCTTAAATTAAGTTTGAAAAGCTAATACGCAATGTACTTATACATTATACAAATAACTGATGTCATCTGGGACCAACATTAAACCAATTTTTAGCAGCTAGGTGAAACAACTTATTTTAAAACGGACAAGTTGATGATGTAAACGGACGGGTTGATGATGTCATTAAAAAACCCATTAAAACTCAAAAAGCCATTAATTTGTTTTGAAATATTTTGTTATATTTTGTTTTACACATTTAGCATCTTTTAAGTTTTACTTCAGGAAGTCTGTTGCTACAAAAGACTAAGCTAAATATTATTATAATTTACTTATGAGTAATAGTAGTAATCGCCCAGTGCTGAGAAAATATTGAAACTATCTTTTTTGTGTTTGCGGTTACATATTCAGTCTTGACAAGACTAAATATTGTTTCTGTGGTGTCCAATGAGAGGTTCTCTCATTGAATGCATTTAAGGGATAGCAAAACAAAAACATACAACATAGTAATTTAAATTCACAATAAACTCACAATCCAACCTCGGCTCTTTGTCTCTTTTTTTATAACGAAACAGCAAAAAGAGAAAAAAACAAGGGATCGAGGTTGCTCACAGTTTTCATTACTTCATATTTATACCCGCTAAAACCAAAACATCTAAAAATATAAGCAGGCGCAACAAAAAATAAAAATAAAATTAAAATGTAGAAGTCCAACAAAATCAAAGGCGTCTAACAACCGTTCCGTAAAAAGCGAAATCTGCTAAAATTTATACTTGCTTTGCCATGCCAGAAGTACACCCCAGACATCCAAAAATCCAACATATATTGCCAAGTCGTACAAAAAAGATATCAACTTAAAGCGTAGCATTTAAAACAGTAACAACAGAAAAATTACTTTTTACAGTTGATAAACAACTGTTAGATAAGTCGCATGCATGATAAAACGGAGGTAAAATTAAATTATTTAGGACATAATCGCCGGGTACAGTGCTGTAGAAAAAAAACATATGGACCCCCTTTTTTCTCATTTGGTGGCTTACTTATGTTTTTAGTAAATTTTAGCGTAAAACCACGTCATAAGAAAGTGACTGACATAGTTACACACATATATATAGGATTTGGCAATAGTTAATGTCCTTTGCAGCATTAAAATTATTTCAAACCATAACAAAGGAGGGTGTTACAGCAAGCATTTTTCCCATATGTTGGTACATTTAACAACAATATTACATTTTACATATTTTTGTATAATCAACAAGGAGAAAAACATGTAAGTCATAAAGGAGAAGGGTGTTATGAAAAGGGTATTCTGCCTTCTTTATATATTATTTTAAAAAATGAAATGAACATGATGATATTTTTCAATAACAAGCGCAATAACCTGTTTATCCTAGAAGTCAGGGAATTCCACAAAGAAAACAACACGTGTGAATCCATATTAGAGAATTTGTGCATGCAATTTTTTTTAATTTTTCCTTTTCTTTTATTGAGTCCCTTAGTGGTGTAAAAGTGTTAAATATATTAACAAAACATTGCTTCATCGTAGGAAGTACCTTTAGCTAGTACATACTGCAGGATTACATTAAAACACAGAACAAGCAGAAAGGCTGTGCCGTACCACGTTGTATCCACTGTAATGGTGAAAACAAAAGTTTTATTTTTATGTGATTTAACAAAAATTAGCTACTTTCGCCAAAATATAAGTGAAAAACAAGATTGTCTAATAAACAGGCCGTCACAAAATGTTTGAGTGAAACCGTAGGTAAACAAACAGCCTTAACTTTAAATGAGCACTGAAATGGAGTTCGATAAAATCGCCAATATAGTAGGTTCATGTTGTTCTTTCCGGCTTGTGGCAAAAAAATCTGTGTCACTTTCTCCACATTTTGTCTTTATTTTATTCCCCATTGTTTTTGGAGACCAAACAAAACAAAACAGAAAAAAGAAATCAAAGCATTGTCTCGTAGTTATTAATTATGATAATTAATGCTTATCACGCGCTTTTTTTTTATTAGCATGAAGGGATTATGGCATATTATAAGCAAAAAAACCCAACGGGGGAGAATGCACATTGTGAAAAGGGGAAATTCTAAAAATTTAGGTATTCTAATTGTCTAGATCTGATAATGTTTCTGTATGGAACAAAGGAAAATAATCAAAAAGTAAGACAGCTAGCAAGGCGAAGCTATCTTCAGAAACAACAACAAGAAGAGGTTGTTGTTGCAAAGAAGTCTGATTTCGGTAAGTTAAAATGTTTAAATAATAAAGAATAACACAGAAACTTCAATTGATTCATCTGATTTATCATGTTTGTTGATACATTTATTGAGAAAAAATCGACCCTGGGATTTCACGCTCCTCTGAAAGGAGAATAGTATTGGTGTAACTGACTAACTAACCCTGTCCCAAATGGTCAATTGTAATGTCACAGATTTAAACTTCGTACCCAAACTCCCTAAGTACTGGGAAGTCATCTAAATGACGTTTCAGGCCAAATTGGTATTTTTTTTTGACAAAATTTGGCACAGCCAACAAAAAAAGTATGCTGAACATAATGGCTACATTATAATTTTGATTTCTTGTTACCTAAATGTCATTTTAGGCCAAAAATTGGTCCAAAAATTTAAACTACTTTATTTTGGACATAATTTGCCACAGTTAACAAACAAAATATGCTGAACTTGATTTTTTGTCAACTAAATGCTGTTTAAGATAATAAGATAAACGTTTCAATCGTAAGACTTTCAACCATGAATGATAGGCTGTATTTTTTGTTAGCAATTATTTTTAAAATGTGAGTTTATTATGACTCGTTTCGTTTTGTTTGCGTTTGTTGTAAGATATGTCACTTGTGTGCTTTATCCTCTAACACCCTCCTCTATCTGAAGTTCAAATATATATAATTTTAATTCTGCAAAAGACTTAAATAATTTCAACAAAAGTCCGTAAAAAGATTTTGCACTTAGATTTAAATTTTCTTAAAAGAAAATAATATATAGTTCTGGGTTTTTTTTATTACTTCAAGTGGGAGGAGAAGAACTTGATGTATAGTTAATATATTGTTTATTTAAAACAGCACAAGTATATTCTGTATAACTTTTAAAACAATAAAGGAATAATTCTTCCTGTATTTTAAAAAATATATTTTAAAAAACAACATTTTATTAAAAGTAAAAGTTTTTCGGCTTACGCTGTATAACAAGCATTTTTGTAATCTTCATTAATAGCCATTTTGCCCTTTGAGAGTCCTGCTTTTTTAATTACACAAAAGTAGTTCGAGCATTCTTAAAATGAAATCAAAACAACTACGTCACGTAAAAAGTGGTCTAGCCATTATTTTTAAAGGTAACAAGGAATAGTCTCAGTAATGTAAGAATGAACAAAAAGATAGGGATTTTGTCAAAAGCAATCTTGAGCAAACCATAGTCACAAGTTCTTGTGTGATTATGAGCAAATAGAAGGGTGGATGGGAGTGAAGGTCAATATTATTTAAATATAATTTTTTAATGCCCCTTTGTCAGCTCCCTATTTAACGAAGCAAAGCACCTGATGTAGTGAAAGATTCCACTTTTGATGGAGGGTTATTTGATTAACAATAAAACAAACGAAAAAAACGATAACGAAAACAGAATTTTTATGGCGCCGTAGATTGTGGCGCCGTAGATTAGTGGTTATAGCTTTCGTACTCTGTGCGGGAGACCGGGGTTCGATTCCTCTTGACGGCGATTCAACATGGGCGAGTGAATGTTACCATAGCCCCGGGTTAACCCAAGCCATGTGAGGGAAATTGGGGAGATGGCACACTGTGTGAGCCGTTGGATGTTGCCGGGAGTTGTCTAGTAGAGCGTGGGCCCTACTAATTGGGTCTGCGTAGCTCAAAATGAGCATTAAATACTCTAGGACTCTCCATCTAAGCCATGGCCCCTCCTGGAAATAATAGACAGGGTATATCCCTCGATATTTGTGAGGCTAGCCATGTAAAAATATGCACATCATCATCATTCTGTTCCGTTTCTTCTAACAAACGTGGTGTGCTGCGCTCCTGTTTTTTTTTTAGACAAATCAACTTTGCTCAGGTGAGAAATACAAGCTACGGGAAAACATAGTGGACTTACGAAACCATCTATGCTGGCCAGTAGTACTCAGTTACGTGTGTAAACACATTTCTCTTGCGAAAAAAAAAATAGTTTGATTGATCACCGATTACAAATTTCAATTTAGCTGATTTCTCTGGCAGTGTTTGTAAATACATTTTAAAAGTGAATTTTCGCACAGGTGAAGTTTTTTTACCAGATATGTAAAGGCATTTGTTTTAGTAGAATTTAATCCTAAAACGTTTTTTTTTAAATATGCCATCTTCAGAGAATGCTACCTCAAAAGGTAAAAAGAAAGGAGGAGGTTTTTTAAGTCGCCAGGTTGCAAAGTCAAAAAAAGCTGAACCTGTCACTGAAGAACAGTTATTACGAAAGGATACAATTTCACCAGAAGATATTAAAAAGCTGGAAAAGGCTACTGATGGTAAGTTTTTCTATCCAATCGTAATGCTTCTTTAGAAAGTGTGCATAATAGACTGACAGGACAGGGTTAGTTAAAACCTGTATATAAGGCCACCGTCGAAAATATTTTTGGTTAGCGTCATTTCTAATTACAAAAGTGAGTCAGTCGGTCGGATAAAAATTTTTCCCAAAAAATTACGAAAATATCATATTTCGCAGCCATATTTTGTTATTCGTTTTAAATGTACGCCAGCTGTTTTTTAGCCTCCGTTTCAAGTGCAATTTTTGTCAGTCAATGTTGTTGTTCCCATGGTGTTTGCTAAAAATAATTGTTATAATAATAACAAAATTAGAAATAAAAATGATTTGTTTAAAAAACAATGTAAAAGAAAACATAACTGTGGCACCCATTTTGTTAAATTAATAATAGACTAATAATACACAAGTTAAAACGTAGCAAACACCGTGAATACAATATTGGTCATGAAAAAGGTTATTAGACACACTATACTTTTAGTATATTTCATTATTATTATGTTATGTTTATTAAATACTTCTGTTGTTTTTGCTCACAGTAAATGAAAGCAAAATTAAAGGAATCTTTTATTAAAATAGGAATAATAAGTGTCTAAAATGAAGACTGATGTAGTGATTAATTAACTGTTTTAAAGGCACTCGAATTCATAACGAATTTAGTTCTTGCACATATTTTTTGCTGTTGTACAAGTGTTACCAAAGACACATTAAGAAAGGGAATGTAAGAAACACCTATTTAGGATTTGTTCAATAATTATGTCACGCCTTATGAGTAGGTGGGTCTGAACTAAACCTTTAACCTTCAGACTTACAATAACGGATGGTATCCATGGTAAAAAGACATATTTCTCAGTTCTTGTTGATTTTTATTTCATTTCCTAACTTCTCGTTTTTCTCATTACACCTGTTTTATCTTTTTGTTTTATATCATTACAGTACTGGAAAAAGGTGGTTTAACATCGCGCTTCGCGTGTAGCGACGGTATTCTCGATCCGCGATAGACATTTTTTTACTTTCAAATTGTATCAAGAGGGCTTCGCGATGCATCCGTCTCGATGTCATTCTTGAAGCTATCGAGGCCATTAACACTTTTTCATAATAGAACTATTTTAAAAATAAGAGTGTATTCAACAATGATTGCGGATGTTTAAATGTAATTATACTTCCTTTGTGTTATATTTTTTAACTTATGCATAACAATCTGAGTATACAGCTAGCGTTAATCTTTCTTTTTTAAATCACATTTTAAAAATTTATGAACTAAGAATGACGATAGAAAAGCTTCGTTAGATCGCATTTTAAAAATTTAAGAACAAAGAACGGCGATAGAAAAGTTTTTTTAGATCGCATTTTAAAACCTTAAGAACGAAATGCTGTGATAGAAATGCATTTTTAGATCAAATTTTAAAAGTTGTTATAAACGAAAAGCGACGATAGAAATGTTTTGTAGATCGACTTTTAAAATTTTAAGAATGAAATGCAGCGATAGAAATGCTTTTTTAGATTAAGGTTAAAAAGTTTATAAACGAAATGCAGCGATAGAAATGTTTTTTAAGATCGCATTTTCAAAGTTTATAAACGAAAAGCGCCGATAGAAATGTTTTTTAGATCGCGTTTTAAAAGTTTAAGAATGAAAAACGACGATAGAAATGCCGTTTTAGATCGCGTTTTAAAAGTTTAAGAATGAAGAACGACGATTGAAAAGCTTCGATAGATCGCATTTTAAAAGTTTAAGAATGAAAAGTAGCCTTAGAAAAAAAAATACATGAAAAAGTAATGCGCTAGAATTACTTTAATAAATACGAAAGTTAAAAATTTTCTTATAATATACACCTATTTAAAATAAAAATAAGATAAAGCAGAGATGTGTTTGAAAAAAAAAACTTTCTCTTTATTCTCATTAAAAAAACTTTCTCTTTATTCTCATTATCACATACCATCGCGACACATCGAGACGGATTTTGTCACGATACTAGATACTCGATAGATCGCGACAATTTATTTTAATTGTTTCTTATTATTATAAACGTGGTACATCGCATATCGAGGGAGTCTACGCACGTTGCGCGCTCTCGATATGTTAAACAATCTTTTTCCAGTACTGTATATGTGAGTTTCATCTGTCAAGATAGCTGCACCACAACCATGTTAACAAATTTATGGATGTAAGAGTTTATAATTAAACTAATTTTATTTTTAAAAAAGAAATGTCCACGCAAGGGATTTAAATTTACTCTTTTTACAAAGCACAACTTTAGTGAACTATGCACACAACACTTCTTTGCAAGGGGTGGGATCACTCTCATTGCTTAGGACATCAAGCTGATTCCTTTTGAAAACATAAAGGACAGTTTTTATCTTTTTATCACGAAAAGAAAAAGATTCAAGTTTTGGGACAGTTTATAACATGACTGAAAAATTCTTCAGGGTTGTCCACAGAAACGTATAGAAATAAAAATATATACTAATGAGAAGTAAGAACTAAAATTTAATGAAATAAAGTTTTATGTTAACGTTATTTCACTGAGGTTAAAATTAATTTTTAATTATTTTTTTAATCAATTCTTTTAAATTGTTGTTTCTAATTTAGTTTAGTTATGTAACAATAGAATGCTAATTATAAGTGTCTTCTGTTAAAACGGTTTAGCACAAAACAACATGTGTAAACATTGAATTACACACAAGGTGATAAATTTTGGTAAAGAAAATTATTTTAATGCCAATTAATGGTAAATCTTTAAACTTCTCTTGAATCAAATATACAGAAAAGTACTTACAAACATATATATCAAAACCAAACCATGGCTGTATATAAGATTTTTTAGGGCTAAATAAGGAAAAAAGAAACATCTGAGACTCAAATAATTAAAATTGTTAAAAAATCCAGTCTAAACATATGATTAGTTTTTTTTAAAATGGGCATGTTGTTAAATATCTTTTGGCTAATAAACTTCAAATATACATTGTTAAAACTTCAAACAGTGTTAGAATCCACCAAATTGAATTTAGGCTGAAACAATCACTATTTTGAAAATTTTAAGCTTCTGATGATATTATAGAAAAGTGTGTAAATCATCATCATCATTCTCCTATTTACGTCTGTTTCCCATGCTAGCATGGGTTGAACTGGGTATTAAGACTCTTTTCCAATCTGAGCTACACTGGGTTAGTTCTAACCTCAAATTCCTTTGCATCAGGTTTGTCCTTATAACTTCTCCCAAGGCTTTCCCGGTCTTCCTTTTGGGCTTTGCCCATGTCTCACTACCGTACAACATAACACTTCTTATACAACCTACCTTTTGCCTAAATTGACAAGACTTTAGAAACAGAACCTATCCTGCAAGCAACACTTTTTTAACACCTCCTTCACTACCCAACATATCACCTAAGTAACAGAAGTTCTGAACTATCTCTAACTAGCCACTGTTATACATCATTAAACCTGAAAATAATTCATTGTCTATAATCTCACCTTTGCAACGCTTGCATACAAACTGAATGTCAGCTCTTAAATTTACTTAGTAAAATATATTGCTCTTGTTCCTTTCTTTAGTTTGTTTCTGTTTGGGAAAGCTAATTAAGAGTTGTGGGGGCAGGGAAACCGCAGACCAAACATGGCTTAAAAATTTAATACAAAAAAATCTTTATTATACTCATTATTAGCACATTTGCTACTGCACAGATTGCCTGAATTACAGACATCGGTATTTTGTGCATTCCTGTTATAACTTCAAATATTAAGATCACTCAAACTCAGGCTTGAAATAGAGCTGTGGGGCAACCGTTGAACAGACAGACAGATGGCTTTTTATTAAGGGATTTTTCAAAGGAAAAAATTATCTGCAACAAAATTGTAATAGATTATTGCGTAAATGTACAGTTTTTTCAATGAACAAAGACATTTTAGATTTTCGCTTATGTTAATATAGGTATATAAATATTGATGTCAGCTGATTTGTTAATTTAGTTGTTGAAAATTATTTTTCTCTTTACTAATATTTTCAAAAAAGCTATTGTGCATTGTGCTTGATTGTGCTTACGTGTAGAATACACACCTAGCATACAAACATAATATTTAAAAACAGGTTGTTCGATAGTATTTGGGTACATTAGGAAACAAAAGAAAGGGAGTTTATTGGGTCATAAATATCAATCAATCGCAAAAAGAAGGCATTGCAGTGGAGAGAAATGAATTTGCATACATGACACATGAAAAAATGAACTAACTCAAGTTATATACAATATCTTTTGAGAATTTAAGAAAATGATTGACAAAAAAGTTTAGTCCTATTCAAGCTGGGCTATTTGGGGGCTCTGAGACCTATAAACAAATAAATATGTTTAAAAAACCTATAAGTAATGCATAAATTAAATGTGCAACAATTTCTACAAAAAATTTAGTTTTTTTTTTATACTACCTGTTGACAGATGTGTCACCATGACAACAGGTGTGACGTCATATCAATTTTTTTTTATATATTCTTGGCGCTTATGAAATTTTATAAAAAGTCAGAAAGTTTTAGCTCAGGTTAAGTTACTGACAAAAGTAAGTCTAGGGGAACTAGAAGAAACACTTACATTTTTTGTAATTAAAACATTCTTATACATCACAAAATCAACATATAGCATAAAAATTATGCTTTTTATCAAAAAGTTTTAGTAGGCAATAACTAAATATTCTTTTATGTCTGCATCTATTAAAAGTGATTGGAAGACAAAAAAAATAAAAAAATCTTTAAAGACGTTAAGTGGTGACTTTCTACTCGAAATTTCTCATACAAATGTGGCTCGGCGAAATGCAAGGAGTTTCGTGTTTTAAAGAACAGTAATTAATAGTCAGAGCTTTTTGAGGAATGTCAATGCCTGCAAAATATAAAAAAACAACAGTACTTGTGAAATTTAACCCCTTCAGGTATTTTATTGCAAATGTTCTGTCATGGTTAAGCCATAGGTCAAAAATAGGGCATGTCAATTTTTGCTACAAATTGGAGTGAACAGATGCCAACATCATAAGTTCTTTTTTTAGTATTATTTTTATGGTTTATTTATAATAATGTGAAAAAGTTTATACTACCTGAAAACACAGCTAAATACTTTGTACGGGGTACATGGTCATTCTCTTCTTATATTTCTTGAATTTAGGTTACTTAGTTGATGGCCGAAAGAATCCCTATCAAATTGACTTCACTCGTTTCAAAATTCGTGATATTGAATCAGGTGCTGTATTGTTTGAAATAGCTAAACCTGAGGAAGATCCTGATGACGAAATGGAAATAGACGAGGACGATCCCGATTCTGGAAGATTTGTTAGGTATCGTTTCACTGATGAATTTCTGCGTCTTACTTCAGTTGGTGCCACGTAAGTCGTGAGATTTTTATTTTATGCAATTCTATTTACCCTTGTATGTGTGTTGAACAAACCGATTCATTCTTACAATCTCGCATTTGTCTCATACATTTTTTCAAAATCCCACCCTCCAACCCTTCCCTTCCTCTGCTGTTCATAAATCAGTTGAAGTATTTGTATGAGCAATTCAACGTGAGATCATCTACCACGCCTTAAGTAAACCCAAATATATGTATCTATGTTTTTTTAGAGTTGAATTCACAGTTGGCCCTAAACCAGTGGAGAACTTTCGAATGATTGAGAAACACTACTTTAAAGATAAATTACTAAAGAGTTTTGACTTCACGTTTGGATTTTGCATGCCTAACAGTAAAAACACATGTGAACATATATATGAATTTCCTGGTTTGTCTGAAGAAGAAAGTAAGTTTGTTTACCTTCTCTGCTGTTCTATCAGCTTCTTAATCTACGAATAGCGAAGACCAAATTTCCGTAGATCCACGGAATAACGACTTGTGTTATATAATAATATGTGTGTAATTTCGTAAAGTGGATTTTTCATGGTCCCTGCAACTGGTGTTAAGTATTTTTTCTACAATTTTTTTTCGTTTAGTTGCTGAGATGGTGAGAGCTCCTTACGAAACAAAATCCGATAGTTTTTATTTCGTTAACGATGAACTAGTGATGCATAATAAAGCTGATTATGCGTACGATGGATGATGCTGCGCATACGACAGATGATGCCGTGCGTACGACAGATGATGCCGTGCAGATTTTATAAATAGGATATTTAACTTGCTTCATATCTAGTCTTTCTAAATCCCACTTAAAATTTGTGTGTTTGCTTTTCACTAAACGCCTCGCTAAGTCTTTTCGTAATGTGAAAAAAAAATGATGTAAGAGACAAAAAAAATAAAGTTAGCTGTCTTTTCTCTATTTATAAAGGGATATTAAATTTATTGGTTAGAACTTTGTAGTTTTAGCTTAAAAATGTTTCTTTTCTCCGCGATTATTTAAACAAACACAATGCTTTCAAAGTTGTAATCCTAATGCAGAAAAGTTTTAGCGAAAAACCTGCCTGTGGTCTAAGTCAAATTTTTAGTTAAGGAAAGTGTATATTTGTATAGATTTTTATCCTGTAAACAACCTTAGTACCCAATTCTCTTTCTTGTAAAAACAAAGCGGAGTTGGGTTCAAAGCTGTGTTATATAAATTAAACTAATATTAATCGTGTTGGAGCTGCCATTATTGTTTAGGTGAGGGTTCGTTCTGCTCACGCTTAAACGCTATTGGTTGACAATTACGTAATTATTTTAAATGTACAAAAATAAAATATTTGATCCTGTGATGATTTATTCTTTTCCTTTTTTATTTTCTGGAGAGTAGGGTTGAGGGTGGGTGTTGTTACGTTTGGCCAATATTCTTTAATATTTTAAAAAATATTTTTTTTGGAATATGAAATGGGTTTTTGCGCAAAAGGCCAGGATTTTTGTTTTTTTAAGGAACAACCATGTGAAAATTAGCTTTGTGGTTTATCAAAAAGTTTCTCTCTTTCGCCACTCCTCTTCCAAGTAAACTCTTTAGTTCGTGCACTGCAACCCATTCTCAAAACTTGATGGATTTCGTGCCAAAGAGACCTAGCAAGCTCAGGGGACGTGGTCGAGTAAACAGTAGAAAGATTTATTAAAAGGTATATACATTCGGTGAAAAAAAGTTCTAATGTATTGATATTTATGTAGATATAAAAATACGTGATTTATAAGTAGGATATCTGTACAGCGAAGTATTGTGAATACCAGTTAAAAACCTGCATTGTTTCGCAATCGCTGTACATTACTGGTGTATTTTGCTGTTCAGAAGTCTGAATTAGTGTGTTGATAATGTTCCAAGAATTGTAATTTATCTTACTTTACCATTTTTATGTAAAACTTTTTAATGACTCAGTTTTTTTTTTCTTCTGTCTAGTTTGATTTTATCTAATTCCAGTGCGTCACAAATTCCAGACGCAGCGATCTATAGTTTTTCAATTATGCAGATCTACCATTTAAACTCCTTCGTAGGTGTGAAGACCACCAACGCCAGGTGACTTAGGTGATGCTATAAAAATTTGTCCTTCGTTGACTTGGTTTCAGTAGACATTTCTATGAATGAATATTTGATATGAAAAGGTCGGAAGAATAATTTGAAAAGATAAGTGGAAAGATGGGATTAAGTTTGTTTCTAATAAAATTAAAACTAAAGTGACACTGACAGACGAAAGGAAAATCAAAACTTACTTACAACTTTTGTAATCAAGGTTCTTGAATATTAAGAAAATTTTCAAATTAATCTCAATCTTTGATCTTATTTCCTAGGGTTTTTAAAATAAACAGTTTGATCTAGCTTACACTTCTATTATTAAAGTTGCCACTAATTTTAACTTCTTTCCATCAGGGAAAGAAAAGGGACAAGGCGCCTCGAAACAGAGTGTTTTTAACTCGCTCGGAAAATTGGTGTGCTTCCCCTTAAAGAAACGTTTGCGCTATTCGGTATAAAATATATTGAAGTTTTCCTAGGAGTTTAACAGCGATTTAACTGGTTTAGCGAAAAGTGTGGCTATTACAAGGTGTCTGCTATAAACGGATTTTATTGCAGTGTCCATGACTCTTCCTTCGCAGCTTAACTCCCAAACCCTATTCTCGAGGAGAAGAGGCGGATGAGGTCTCGTAGATCGTCGTCGTTATTGGTGCATAACGAGCGTTTGAAAATTGGCTTTTACAAAGAAAGAGTAGGGGTGAGTCATGACAAAAACAGTTTGTTTCACCAGCCCTGCTATGCTTTGCAAATGCGCACGACGTGTTGCATTCAAAGGAGGCGGCGGTTGTTGTTTGAAGATGGCGGCGTAACTACACGGTAAGAAAAAAAAAATAAACCCTGTGATGGAGTTTATAATTTCTTTCTACCATATTGGATTGTTTGGAGCTTGATGCAAATGTGAGCTGCAAAAAAAACAAATGCTAAGGAATTTTTTTAAACCTCAGAAATGTGTCATTGATGGTTAGCACTTAAATATGTGAGAGATCATTGATACGTGCATGTCCCACTTAGTATAGCTCAATTAGATCAACTCAAATGTTTCGAAGGTCGAAAAGAGACAAGGAAAGAAAAGGTTCATTTTTTACTTCTGATGAGGAGGGGGAGAAGGAAAAAAATGGTTCTTTAAAAAGGCATTCGAAACTTTTTATATTTGGAAGGAGAGACAAAAAGAAACATGAGAATTTGCAGGACCAAGATTCTCCTGATACAGACGGCATACGTGTTGAAGAAAGTTTTGGAAATACAGTTACTCAAAGACATTTTGTTCGTGCACCTCATCAAATAATGAAACCTGTTGTAGAAGAAACAAATAATGATACACGCAAGCAGAATTCTTCTGTTAATAGCCATCAACGTCAAGTCTCCAATAGTGGATCACTTAGTTTAGATTTTGGAACTGATTCATCATTGACTTTCCAAAGTTTTGCTGCTGATGTTTTACGAGCAACAGAAGAAAAATTAAAAGGAGTTAATTTAAAATTGCCTGAAGTAAAAACGGAGCCTAATTCCAATTCCACTAGAGAAGTTACTGTTACAAGAAAACAGGATGGTGACTATGGTATTGCATTAAGAAGATCTACCGTAAAAAAAGATGGTGATAAAGTTGTTCATTTTGTTGAACCTACAAATGATAATACGTCTCTTGGTTTATTGCCTGGTGATCGTTTAGTATCTGTTGATGGTCAAAATGTAGAAAATTGCAGTAGGGAAGAAATCATTGAAAAAGTTGCATCAGCAGGTAGCTACTACAGCTGTACATACACCATGCATTTTAGCAGTGGATAACTGCAAATTAGGCTAATTAGTCTGTCATAGCCTATAGGCCATTTATCTCCCCTAATTAGGCTATCAAAATGGTTTTTGCTACCTATTGTTTCTCCATTACATATATACTCGCAACTTTTATATATTAGCTTAAAAAATTCTATCAAATTACCTTTCAATGACCAAATATGTAGATTCATTTGCGCTGTCAGAACATTAGCACCTAGTTTGTTTTAATTTAAGAATCCAAGCGCTGTGTTGCACCTCCTTCTATTGCTTTTGGAAAATGGCCTAATTTTCTGCAAGATATTTTCAACATGGATGCACATAACCTAAGGAGACTATCCTACCCTAATAAACCAAATCAATCTGTTTGCATAGTAAGCAATACTGACTATTAAAGTTGACTCAGCGCACACCCCGTTGTTAAAACAAGTTATCTTACAGCAGTAGCCAGTCTTGGTTGATAGGTGTTTGATAAATACTAGTTGTTAACCCATGGAAAAATCCATGGGGTTGCCCTTCCTTATAACACATTTTGTGGGTGTCGCTACTTCTGTTACCATTTTGACAAACAGACGTATACAGGTATTATAATTTTTAGATCTTTGTATCAGAGGATAAATCTGTGGTTCAACCATCATTATGTTTTTTGTGTCTGTAGTGTGGTATTAAGGTGGCAGTGAGAGAAAAATTTATCCTAGATAATTGCTTGGATATTTCTCCCTGGATAACTCCCACAGGACTATTCCTTTTCACTAATTTCAATGGAATTTCATTCTATTTATACCAATCTTTATTATCTTTTAGAGATGTACTTTGCTATTTCGTATAACTGTGCTTCTAATATGTAATATCCCTCAAATCACTTTTCATTCACATTATAGGTAATTCAGTGACACTAAAAGTTGCCCCTGTCCCTGAATTTGCTGAATTGAGTTCAAGAACTGCTGCAGTGCATGCTCATTCACCCAAGCTAGGCAGAGTGGCTTCATTAGCACGTTCAGGTAGTTCATTGGCAAAGATAAAGGTGAGTTTTAATTCATGTGGTTCTTTAATGAACTGCTTTTATTATCAGAGTATAGATAAATTTTTGCATGTAAATACCAGGGGTAAAAATATTTCCTTTCATCTCCGTAGCCTGTGATTTATATGCTGTATATCGTTCATTTTATGTCTGTATATGGTTCATTTAAAACTAGAAAGTCTTAACGTACAATGTGTGAATATTACGAAACTAATTACAGCTTTATAAACATTTTGTTGTATCAAATTAACAGGATTTTTAGGCCTATAACTTTTGTCAATTATTTTTTTCAAAAGTGTGGTATTGTTGTTATACAATATGGGGATTTCTTTAATAGATTTCTGACAGATACACTTAATTATTCTATGCAAATTTCTTCAATTTTATTATAAAAAAAGGTTGAAAATTCTCATCGAAAGACCTCAAATCTTCTTAAATTTAACCTGTTTTGCTGATTAGATTTGACAGTGTGCAAGTGAAATACGCTGAGGTTTTGTTTTGGTACGAAAAATTATTTGTAATCTCAGCTACATTTTCATACGCACAACCTATAGTGATTTTAGGGTACAGGTAAACACACGGTTAAACATAATCACAAGTTAAATTGAGTTATTAATTTTGTCTTTGTATAGAAAGTGCAATTTTTGTTAACCAAAAAGGTTTTGCGGGAGCAATTTTGCCTCCTTTGACTACTTTTACTCACAACCTGTTCATCCTATAGATTCAAGTTTTGTATGTGCAGGTATGCAATGATTCACAAGACATTTTTTCGTTTTATTTTGTTTTATTAATCTTGAAAATTCTTGTACAGTAAACTTTATGCTTTCATAAATTATGTATATAACATGAATTTCTTTGACACTGATTTTTGAAACATGGTTATGGTTAACATACATTATTAATTAAAAATCTATTTAAAATTAAGATCACACACATTTTGTGATTTTTAACATTATAGAGGATTCACTGGCATTGTCTTCATTCTTTATCATTATAAAGTAAAAAAAAATTCAGGCTGGTAATTATAGGCCAGTGTGACATTTTATGCATTCACTTTTATGTATTTTCCCCTAATTGTTTTGTGATTAGTATTTATAATGTTTAAGCTTACTTACACGGAATGCCTATTTTAAATTCTCTTAATACCTTCCTGTTTATAGATCAACTTATGAATAAAAGTAAGAGAAAAGGATTCTTAAAAAGAAATGAAATTTTAGGACCTTTTGATAACCACTGTTTAAAAAAAAAATTAAACTGTGAAATAGATAGCTTGTTAGTTAGTTGTGTATAATGTTGACATGCTGTTTCGTTGTTATAATTGGCAGCATTACAGAATAGGTTTCTGCTTTTTTTGTATGTAAAAAATATGTATTCCTTTTCCGTGAGAACATCTTTTTTATTTTCTTAATAAATCATTAAGTGGTTTAAATGGTTATTAAAAGGATTACACCAGTAAAAAGTCTCGACAAAATAACTATGTCATGACCTGTATACAAACTTTTTACAAAAATAAACAAAAGTGTCCGAATTCAGGTTAGATACAATATTAAATGTAAATTGATACATATATTATTCTATGTTTTGATGTGCGTCTTATATGTTGAAATAGATATAAACATATGCATGTGTTTTTGTTTTCTACTAAAATGCAAAAAATATTATATTGTATATAATACAATTTTTAAATCTTTAACTTTTTATGTTTTAATCTGTATATTATTTCATAACAGACATAATCACAACCCAAAGAAAGAAATTACATGCTTGAATAACTATAATAATAAAATAATAATAAAATTCAATTCAATTTTATATTTAATACAATTTAATTTAAATCTCTCAAATATTTTTTCTTTGATGTTTTTTTTAACTTAATGACACCCACCCAGTAAATGCACTGAGTTATAGCCCAAGAAGTTTAATAAGCATGACCCTGTAAAATAAAAAACAGAGTTTGCAAACAATACTTATGACATTTTGAAGCTTCAAAAACTTGGTTCAGGGCAGGCTCTGGAAAATCAGTAATATATAAAAAAATGGTTTATACAGGAAAGAAATCAGGAAATTGTTCAAACAAAAAAAAAGAAACTAAGGGTACAACCTAAAGATTTTCCTCAACTTTTTTAAAAGGTTTTATAACTGCAGAATAATTCTTTCCATATAGAGTTTCACTAAATTTCTTCAGCATTACAAGTATGTAGGCCTAAAAATCTTGGTAAAATTGCAAAAAGCTATGTTTTCTAATTTTTGACATTTTAAGGTGATTTTGGTGTGGCATTTAATATGATAATCTGAAAGATATTCAAAGTGAAGTTTATTCAAAGATATGTGGTATATGAGACACATAAAATTCACTTTGCTTAAACCATGCAAAAATAAAAAAATTGTGTCAAACATTCCAAGGAGCAAAACAAGTAACATAGCAATTTAAACTTTGCGTAGTAGAAATCAGGATTTTGATTATATCATTTTAGGTGACTAATAAACTATAAAAGTGAATTGTCTGCACAAAAAATGTTTCTTTTACGTATTACAGTTTCAGCTTAGAAAGATTTACCCAGTCTTACTAATATTATGCCACATTTATTTGGAATCTAGATCTGCGAATTTAGTTTGACATATAACATAAAGTCATCTACCAAAACTGTGTACACAAAATTCCAAAGGCTTCTGGTATGTCAGATAGTGGAATAAGGTATATTGAACCTAGAAACAGATTTGTCTTGCTAAATTGATTCACACTGCACATTACGAAATATAAGAAATCAGAGTAGAACCCAACGTATCTCTTTGTTACAGACACCCTATGGTAATTATTGTGTTTCCAAATAGAAAATAGAAAAATAATGAACAAAGATTATTTTACATAGTTCAGATAGTTTAGAACCCCATTGAAACACCGCCCTTACCCCTTCCTTTTAAAATCATCAGAAAGTTGAACTTGTGTGCATGCTTGGCAAGATTATCATTCTCAACGCTGTATAGAATAGAAAACATTCCAAAAATACTTAAACAGTATTAAGACAATATGAATAATACCAATTAGACAGTGCAGCCTATGTAAAGTTATACGTTTTCATGTTATATGTGAGATGTCTGGTGGAGATTTTCTAGCTTACCCCTAAATGGGTCGTTTTCACCTTTGAAATGACTTTCCCCCTTTCTGGAAAATCCCCCTGTATAGGCCAAATTATCCAACCCCCACCTTTTTCTGAAATTCTATAACATTGACACTTCACACATGACATCCTATACCACACCTCTTTAATTAACTATGTGTGTACATGTGAGCACCAGTCAACTCCATTTATAGCCAGAATTATCAATCTGAAAATCTTAATTTTATTTCATCATATTGCATAAAGGCATCAGTAAATAATTACTACCTTGCATCACAACCTTATCCATATTAACATGAATTTCAAAGAGAGTACATATCCAAGTACAGTACTAATTACTTTTTTTATATCCTCATGCTTAATTAAATTATTATTTCAGAAAAATAAAGCAGAAAGTGACTCTGTGAATGAAAGTTCATGGCGCGAGTCTGAAAAGGTTTGGCTGGTACACCAAGGAGGTTATTCTGCTGGATTATTATATAAACAAAAAAATGCTGATGGTGAAACGTATTCATGTAAAGTTAAGTTGGACCATGGTGGCGAGGTGGTTGAAGTGGAAGAAGATGCTGTTGAGAAGGTGAATATTTTTTTGTTTCTATCTGAGAAACAAATTGTCTTTTAATTGTTTCAACTAAAGAGGAATTGAATACCCAATTATATAGTAATATTATTGTCCTGTATTGTTTATTTCTTTCTGAAGTATAGAAGTGTTGATGTTATTTAAATTTTGTTTTAATTTTTTTATTTATTTTTTTTTTATTTTTCACCTCACACTTGCATTAAAAAGTCTTAAGGTGAAAATTACTTTCATCGTTATAACCATTTCTAAAATCATCTCATTTTTCTAGTAAACCATAGTATATATATATTTTATATTCTAGGCCAATCCACTTCAGTTTGACAAAGTTGAAGACTTGTGCACGTTACGCTATCTTAATGAATCTGGTTGTTTACATACCTTACGTCAGCGTTATGCTGGAAGTTTAACTTACACATATGCTGGTAACAAGTTGGTTGCCATTAGACCAAAAGATAAGTTGGGGATATACACTGAGAAGGTATGTATATACACCAAGAAGGAATGTATATACCCTGAGAAGGTATTCTTCTAAATGATGAAGTTTTATTTCTTTATTTACTGTTGCATGTTTAAAGGGAGTTTAGCCTAAGAGGTTCAGCTTCTTTAAAGCAGAGTGTAATCTAGCATTGCTTAGATGTCTTAGATGTAGATTCTAAGGGATTTCGTGTTAATTGACATATATGAGCATCAATTGAACAAACAAACAGACAAAGACAAATAGAAGGACAGGTGTTACAAATTATTTTTGAGCATCCATTCGAATACTGTCACTGGTACACCCCATACAACCTACACTAAAATGTATTTTGAAATTTCCAGTATCTTCAGTATTATCAAGAAAACATAGATATTAGTTCAGGACTCACAATTGCTACAGGGAACAGAGAGAGAAAGAGTTTAATAAATAAACCTAATTTATAAGCAAAAAGTATTAAAAACAGAATTCTTTTTTTTATTTGTTTATTTTTTTATTTATATGAAATTTCCAATCGATCCTAACAGATGAATATTATAATAAGATGAATAATTATAATACACACCATCCGGATAAACTATCTGAGTTCATCGCTAACATATTGCCGCACGTAGTCTAGTGGGTTCATCTGCAGCTCCCAGTTCTGGGGACCGCAGATTGAATCCTGCTCATTGCCAGGCAGTATGTTAGTGACACAGAGTACTTCTTCAATATGATCCTAACAGCTTCAGTTTCAAAAACGTAGGCAAAAATTAAAAGTGTCAAGGAAAAGCCTTAGTTTAAAAATGATTAAGTAAGGAGGCCATTTTACTGTTATATCTGTATTTACATGCGTGGCCATTAGTCACATAATTTTACTTCCAAAAAATGATATACAAGTCTAAATTTAAAAGTCCCCAACTGCAACAAAAAACAAAGTAAAAGGTGGAAAGAATAAGAACTATATCTTGTTATGATATAATAAAACATTTTGCTTAATACAACATTGCTCAAATCATTTGAATTTTTATTGCTGACAATTTTACCCGTAAGTTTAATATAACTCAAAAAAAATATCAGAAACAGAAATTCCAAATTGCAACAGTTAAAAATTTTCATATGTTAATATTGAGAGTAAAAACAAACGCCACGTAAAACCAGATTGAAGGTAGAATTAAAATTTTCAATATTGATAATTACATAAAAATTATTGTTTATACAACTCCTTAAAGACACTGCATAGTTATAATTTCTGTTTTAGGTTATGTGGATGTTTAAGGGTTGTAAAAGAGAAGATATGCCACCCCACATATACGCAACTGCCCAGACATGTTATCGGACAATGTTTTCAGCAAACACTAACCAATCTATTGTCCTTCAAGGTTGTGCAGGCTCTGGGAAAACCTATAATTTGCACCAATTGATAAAATACTTCACTACGGTAACAAAATCAGCGGAAAGTAATGCTACAGGTTGTTGTTTTGTTTATGATGGTCATGTTGTTATCAAACTGCGTACTGTGATACACCTTCTTTCTACAAATGTGTGTCCGAATGTTTTGCCTTATATACTTTTTCTTTTGCCAGTGTTAACCTTTTATGCTTTTCTAATTCAAGTTAATCCTCCCCCAAATACTAAATACATTATAGCGAGAAAAAATGTGTTTCGGTAAAATTTTACTGTAGAATGTGGTTGTTTTCTGATGTTAAAAACCATAACATGAGAAAATACATATTTCTTTTATATAATATCATTATAAAAATAACGCTATCCTATTGGTGAAAATAAAATATGTCTGATGTTTTTAAGATTTTGCAACTATGATTAATGCATTTATTCCTAGCCAAAAATATAGAAATTTGCAGGATTCATTTTTATGAATATTTTTTGAATTTTTGAATATTAAGAACTTTTTTCATTAAATTCTCTATTACTATTTTTGTGTACAAATAGTTAACAATATTCAGATCTATTTAGAACAAGATTTAGTTTTTTCTCTTGCTTAAACAAATCACTTAAATATTCCAAACTAGAATTCAAAGATTGTTTTTTTGCAAATTGGACACTGCAGTTATGACTTTGGAGGACAGCATTAACATTTTGTAAACTAAAAACCAGCGAGTATTTGTTTCTCAAGCAACCTTTTCTAAAGTAAGTAAGATACATTTGTGTAAATTTGTTGTTTCTTTTTTAGCGATGAGCATGGAAGCTGCATTATCATTGATTGGATCGTTTACGCAAGCTAGAACAAAACTTTCTCATAATGCATCTTTTGGACGTTTTTTGTATACTCTCGATTTTGATACTTCAGGTCTTGTGATAGGTGCTTCAATACAGGTAAGGCTTCATGGACTGAGTGATTTAAACTGTTGACCATAAACATTTTTTTCTGCATTAACTTGCCTGTATATGTGACGATTCCAGGGAATTTGATAACAAGCTATTTAGCGATAATTTTTCATTATCGATCACTTATAGTGCCTGATCGCTAAGCAAAAAGTTTTATCGATAATTTAGATTAAAAATATAAAATTATCGATAAATATCGCTAAGGGATTTTCTTTTTTTATTTATCGCTATTTTGCAAGGGCTAAATTAGCATAAATTAAAATAATGACAGCGGTACTTGATAAATGCTAGCGAGCTAAAGGAAGCCGAGTTTTGATCCCTTGCTGCGGGGAAAAACACCGTGTCTAAAAGCTAAATAATTATTTTTGTTTGATCTCTGTTATTTTATTCTTTTTAGATAATTATTTTCTAGATAAGGAAAGCAATCAGAAGATTCAAAATTGACCAAGAAAGTTTAGCTAGTTAGCTACCTTGATTTTTAGTCAGGATAAATTTTATTTTTATAGGATCATAATCTAGAGAATAAAGCAAGAGGACAGCTGTCGAACATGTGGATAGTTGTGTTTTGTTTACTTCAACAGCGCGTTTTCATGTAGGTCTTACTTTAGGAAACAGTAACACTTTTTCTTTACAAAACAAAGTTTGTAATAAAATCAGTAAACCAAGGAATTTAATAGGGCACGCGTTTCATGTACTCTTTGTTACAAATAAATAAAATGTGTCACTTTCTATCCCAGACAAATTTTGTAACAAGGTAGGGGAATAGATCTTTGGCTATTTTTTCTTTCATAATGCATAGAGTCATCCTTAAAAGGACGTCCAAATTTTGGGGATGGCTGCATAGTTTCTCCTGCAAACAGTTTCTTCCTTTAGAAATTATTCCACCCTCATGAGGGATTAATTTGGTAACACAAGGTAAAACTAAAATGAATACATAAACATTTCCATTTCATATTATTTTGTAACGTAAAATGCAAAAACTACGGATGTAAATACTTTCCTCATGATATATTATAATTAATAGTTAACAACAATTTCAAAGTTTAACATTTAAAAAATAAATATATATATATATAAACAAAGAAAGTTTCTAAAATTTAAATTGTGCTACTTACTAATTATGTAAACCATATCAAAATTATTTCTGTACAGTGATTGTACACGCGATTATCAAACATGAGAATAAATAATGAAATTTTTAGACAAACATGAAAACCTTATTTACGGTTAATTTGGGTGGTAGCATTAAATCAACTGAAATTGGTAAATAATATTGTTCTCAGGTTATATTTTAAGAAAATGTGAAAAAAATTTGAAACCAGAGGCCGCATGTGGGACTAGATAATGATCTGCAATAATATTTTAAACCATTTATAGAAAAAAGTAATGATAATCAAAAATGTTACTTCCTAGTATTTATTTATAAATAACTGTGTAAAAAAATCAGAAAATCGTGATGAGTGGACCTAGAGAAAAGCTTTGACGTATGAACAGACCCTAATTTATAGGTAACTTCACTATCGCGTAACCAAAAATAAGAGGTTAAATTTATTTTTTGGTTAAAATACATTACTATAAATATATAATTCAGGAGTGGAACATGGGAACCATCAAGATTTCTGAAGCACACAAAACTCTTCTCCACCATGTAACACCATAATTCTAAATTTAAAGGAATATGCAATGCAAATTTTCGCCCAAAAATTGGGTATCAAAATATCAAATGTCTGACGACACCTTCTCATATAAATGAAATGTCCGATACATGATTTTACTGGCACTCCAAAAAAAACATTACAAAAAGTTATGTAATTCAACAGGTGTGGGAAAAATTAGTTACAGAATGACCACACACTAGCTTTATTGTGGCAGTGTCTAAAAATGATATTTTTGATACTGCAATTTTGTGTAATATAAAGAAATGGCATGCAAGCAGTAAAAAAAATCTAACATGGTTAAAAACAGGAATTTCCAGTAGTGTTTTGTATGTTGCGTGGTTTGTGTAAACAGGGCTTTAAGTGACACAAACAAAAACACCCCCTAATTTGGCTGTATCAATTTGCATTTAAGCAGATTTTCTTATTTTATTTGCCGATATAATATAATTTTTCAGACTGAAAGTTTGGCAAATTAAACCATCACAACTAAAATTATTGCAAAGCAACAGCTGAGGCTAGCTAGCTAGCTCCCTTGATCCAGACTTGTTTTAGTTTTAAGAAAGCTATAAATTCACTGGTGTGGACTTTTATACAAAAAGTAGCTTGTTTCTTACTTGTCATAAAGTAGCTAGCTAATTCAAGGTTTTGTTCCTGCTGTTTTTTGGTGAAAGTTTGGCATATTATAAACGATCACAATTAAAATTATTCCAATGCAACTGTTAGAGGCTACCTAGCACCCGAGACTTGTTTTATTTTTAAAAAAGCTGTAAATTTATTGGCGTAGACTTTTATACAAAAAGAAACTTGTTTCTTACTTATTATTATAAAGTAGTAAGTTAATTTAATAACGTTTTGTTCCAGCGCAGCCATTACGTCCAAAAGAAGAATCTAAAATAAAAAGGGCTCTGGACAGTGCCGCATGTTTACAGTGTGTGATATTTTGCAGAACAAAAAAAAATTAAAAGAGACTAACTAAATTATTTTTTTATTCTTTACAGCGATCAAACAAGTTATATTTACTTCTAAAAAGAATATTAATACACTTTATGAAAACATCAAGTAAACCGTTTTTGCTGTTTTGCAAGTTATTTAATCAACAAACATTAAAAGAATGTTGTCTAGCTTGCTTTTCGCATAATAAGCTAACAAATTTATGCGTCGGCCATATTGCACTATTATCGATAATCTGCTGACAAAGCAAATCAAATTAGCAATAATTATAGCTCAGCATTGTTGATCGCTAATGACCTGATCGCTAATCCATTTTATTTATCGATAATTCTGTTCTTTTTTCATGAATTATCGCTAAATAGTGATCGATAAATATAGGTTGTTATCAAATTCCCTGGAATCGTCACATATATGTATTTAAAGAGATTTTTTTTTAACTTAATTTACATTTTGCTTAAATATAGTTTTCTGTGGAATGGAGTATAAAATGCTGAATGGGTATTAATTTTGCCTCTTTTTATCTGCTGCGAATTGTAAATTTATATTTCATCACACAGAATGAACATATAAAAAGTAACCAAATTGCAGCATCGTTATTTCTGTCAGAACATTTCTCATTGATTATGATTTTTTTAGTTTTTAGCTTTAGTTTTTTAGTTTTTTGGATTATTTTCATTGTATATGCATTATCACTTTTTTGCAGAACTTCTTTTTGGATAAAACTCGAGTTTCAAGGATGGTACCAAATGAATCGTCATATCAAATTTTCTACGAGTTACTTGATGGTTGCGATAAAAAGTTGAAGCAAGACCTTTTCCTGGATTCTCTCCCAAGGGAAGGAAACTTTTTGTTTGATTTTGAACAAAAGGTTAGTTTAAAAACATTATTCATTGTAGTTTTTGTCTATAAATTTTTTTCTGTTTTAGCATGTCATGATATATATTACCCTTTTTAACTATTTATTTGCAAATTTCTTTTACCTGGACATTCATTTAAAGGGTGGGCAAGGGACCTTTTTTTTTACGAAAAATGACTTTATTAACAGTATCAAAATATTTTCACTTGCAAAGAAATTTAGACTACTTTATATGCCTCATATATTGAAAAAAAAAGAAACTCAAGTAGAACTACTTTGCTCATCACTGCCAGGAATTTGATCCATGATCCCTAGACCTGATTGCCACAGACACACCCATTACACTGCATGCAGCCATGCTTGTAGGTAGTTTGTCCAGTTGACGTGTAAAAATAGGCAAAATTTCCCTTTTTTATAGAACAGTTGTTTGTGTTTTCTGTTTTTTTACCTGGTTGTTTTTTCATCTAACATAGGCATTTTGACTTTGTTTAAAATTTCAGTTGAGCAGGTACTCCTTTATCTTTGCTTCAATAAGATGTCATTTTCTTGCCCACTCATTTTCTAGACGGTTTTTGTTACTTTGTCCCACTATTAGTGAAAAAATCATTTAATATTTTAGTTTTCTGATAAAGACACACACCTGCAAAATTGGAGTAGGCTGCAAACAGCCTTCCAACAGTTAAACATATCTCCTGATGAAGTGAAAGGGATTATTTCACCCATTGCAGCTATCCTGCATCTTGGTGCTGCTGGAGTTGCTACAAGTATATATGTTCATAATACTGTTTTTATTTCCTAAACTTTAAAATAAATTATATAAAATTATAAAAAGTCTCCATCAAATGATAGTATTAAACAAGTTTTTACAGTCTCACACTTTTGAGTTTAATATCATGCTGTTGTGTTTTTCCCTTGATCTTCTGACATACTGTACCTTTAGGCCTCAAAAAAAAGGAGGATTATCCAGCAAAATGTTTTAGGAATGTTAAATTTTAATTTATCACGCTTCATTAATTCTAATCAAAGAAATAATGCACTCTTATGCGCTGTGTAAATATACCTTTACATAAAACAGCATATTTTTCTACAAAAAGAACAACCTTTTCAGTGAAAATTAGTATTTCTCAGTGGCTGAAATTTGAGAGCAAATTTATTTTAATTGCACTCTTGTTGCTCTTGCTAAAACCAAAAAGATACTTTTTTTCTCAAACTATTCTCAAATTACTATTCAATTAAAAGATCTGCCGAATGTGAATATCAATTGCAACAGCCAAAAGGGAATATTGTGAATCTTACACATAATAAGTTTATAACAACCATCCTTGTCTAGCACCTGGATCGAAGCCCTACTTTAACAATCCCACCTTTGCGCAAAAGGCTGCAAGTATACTTGGTACAACAGAAGAGAATCTTTCTCGTATTATATTTACATCGTCTGTACAGATGGCATCCAGAAGTCGTTCTGGTTCAACTTTATCAAGGTCTAATTCTACTGCATCACGGAGCTCTGTGACATTTAATAAATCTGATGAGAGTGGACAGAGAGTTGGTGATGTTGTTTCACCTACAATGTCATTACTTTCGTGCGAGACAATGTATGATAACTGTTTGATTTCATTGGAAGCATTTACAGCTGGCCTGTATGTTGAAGCATTCACAGCTTTGATGAGATTAATAAATAGAGCAATAAATACAGCTGCACGGGTATCCTCTGTTGTTAATATGTATGATGGACCAGGCTTTCAAAATAAATTGTTAATTGGAAAAAGTGGCACGTTTGAAGATTTATGTTCAAATTATTGTTGTGAAAAGCTCCAGTGGTTGATGCACTATTGTACCTTTACTTCACAAATTGAGAGATATAATAGGGTATGTGTGACCACTTTTTTCTATTTTTATTTCAATAAAGTATATATAAGGTTGCTTGTGCTCTTTACATTTATTTGATCAGTGTGTAAATCTCTACCTAATGCAAGAAATTATTTTTAATATATTTTGACAGATTGCTTATGCTATCAATATTTCCAAGATTTCTAGATTTTTGTACTAATCTGTTTGTTGCTGCTTTATATTTAGGAGAATATTGATTGTAACTACAGCTACGAAATAACTGCATCTCCAGATATGACTATTGCTGTTATTGATAAATTAACCGTGGTATGTGATGTTAACCAGTGTTAAATATATGTCTCAACATTTTATTGTTTAACCTCTAGCTAGTTACTCATATCGTATAAGTTAAATTTCTCTAAGACAGTATTTGGAAGAAGAAAAAAGTGCTTTTTCTACCAGTGTCTCGTTAAAAACCTCTGCATCCATATGCATCTTGCATTATTGGTTCTCTAAAAGGAAACCTATGATATAAAGTGATGTTGGACTGGTATTATAGAGCTCAAAAAGTTGGTTAAAAAGTCTTTCATTTAAAGAATTTTAGATTTAATTATGCTGCATAAATTATCATATTTAAATAGCAAATTTTGTGTTCATTTTGCTTTCAAGCATTGCTAATTTGCTAAGTTTATGGCGTAACATGTCAATAACATTTTTAAAATTATAGGAGCTATAAAAATTATTTCCTTGAATGTTTAATGCCATAGTTGAACAATAAACTCTACTATATTATTAAAAGTTCCATAAAAAAATACTAAAGCCACATTATTTTTACAGAAAGAGTAATACAGTTCATTTTTCTTAATTATTTCACCAGCAGTAATTGAACACACTACCATTCCCCTAAAACAAACAAACAAACAAATATACAAACTGAACTAAAAGCTATAACGCAGCTAGCTAGCTAGCTAAAATATTGTTGGGGGACAAAACAATTTCTAAAATGTTTGTGATGCAAAAACATGAACATATGTCAAGAATATATCACTTGATAGCTAGTAGTACGGAAAAAAGTAAAACATCACATTCTCAACTCACAAGATTGCTTGGACAAAAAAACTCTTGCCTTTTTTTTGACTTTCCGTATGAAGTTATGAGTCTTGCATAAAACGATACTTCTTCCCAAGTCAATGCAAATAAAAATGTTTCTGAAAAGTCTGTCCACGGAAGCAAAAACAAGCCAAAGCTGATTTTGTGGCTCACTATTTTTTCTAGGGAAGAAGAAAGGCTAAATCAAACATATTTGTGCAGATCATATGAAATATTGATCTATACTGATGTACTGATTTACTATGTATTTAGGATCGACGGATTTCACATGGTGATATATCTGATGCAAAAGGTTTGTTCTGGATGATAGAAGAGGAAGCAGTTCGATCAAATCCCAGTGAAATTGCACTAGTTGAAAAGATCAGAACACAACATACTGTAAACAGAGGTATCCAATGTACTTGCTTGGTTAGCAATTTTTAAAGTACTCTTATTTTAAACTATTGAATGTCAATGATTTTTAAAAAATATTAATTAGTTATTTCATCGATTTTACTTTTATTACTCTTACCTACAAATAGCCGGAATCATCTAAATAATGTGCCCTGGAGTTATGTAATTTGTAATACTATATTTAAAATAATTATATTTAATGTGTACAAGAATACATTATCATTTGTCATGATTTTTTGACGTTTAAAAGGTTTCACGTGTATGACACTAATTTCTGCTTCTGATAGGAACCAGTATAGTGACAACTGATGCCAATCTTCCAGAAATGTTTATGGTATCACATTTACAAAACACATGTTCAGTTAAGTACAATGTTAATGGATGGTTGAGAAGAGTTCGAGAACATCCTGCTGTGAAAATGGCATATAGTGTGTTGTCAGACTCATCTAAGTGAGTGTTCTGTCTGTCTGTCTTTCCTGTCTGCCTGTCTGTCTGTACATTACAATATATTTTTGCATCTATGGAATTGTTTAAAAGTAGATCTTTTTGATGTTGTTTTATAAAAAATTGCTTCCCTCGACTTTTTTATTATTTTAAGTTAAATTTAAAACTAGGTCCCATGTAACAGAGTTATATGCTGGACATCAAAGTGGAACATTCCAGGCTGAAGGTTCGCAACATACACGTGGAAATCGTAGAAGGACACATGGTCATACAGCTTTATCATCAGTTAGAAGAAACTCTGTCAGCATGCAATTAAAAACTCAAATGGTTAGACCGTTTTTTTAAAAAATATTGTTATTTAAATCCCCTGTGTATAATGTATAAATTAAAAGTGGGGGATCTGCTTAATCAAATGTTTATGGTATGCAAAGTTACTATTTTTAATAATGCAATGCAGCACTGTTTTTGTGCTTGTTGATTAAATGAAGGCTGAAAAAATACAGAATACAAATATACAACAGCAAATGCAATACCTGGTAATACAGGTAACCATTTGTAAGGTAACCATTTTTGATTTCAGCCAACTGAATAATAATAGACGTTAATTACCAGAATTTTAAGATAATTTATATTTTGAACGAAATTCTGACATCTGAAAATCTTTGTTGTCCCAACATTTAAGTGTTCAAAGTTCCTAATGGATACTGTTCTCTTTATATGGGCCAGAGTGTATTTGATTAAGCTTTATCTTAATTTAAAATCATCAATCACGAATAGCTGCTATAACTGCATAAAAAATCATTGAACAAGAGTTGTTTTTTATAAGGTGAATAGTTTAATATAAATCTCTTCCATTAGGGGACTCGTTGCATGTGGAAAATTTTTGTTGTCTATTATGTTAATGACTCTTTGCATGCAATTGATTGAGAAAGGAAATGCCTTGTCTTCTATCTCATCTTAATTTTTAAATAAAAATTTTCTGATTAGAAAAAAAGTGGAAAATATTTTTCCAAAATATTAAGGTCAGAAATGTTTTGTAATTTATGTAAACCAAATAGAGTTAATTTAATCATAGTCTATCAAAATGTTTGGTTTGCTCCGATCCTTAAATGGACTATAAAAATGCTTTATTGTATCCGATTTTCCTCTAGGAACGCATACTTGAGATTTTGGATCGTACAACAGTTCATTTTGTCTACTGCTTCCTGCCAGAACCTCTAGATGGATGTTTAAATCCAGTGAAACAATCAAGTAAAAGAGAAAAATCATCAGCACCCGTTTTTGATGTTCCATTTTTACGACAGCAGTTAAAAAGTGCACACTTGGTTGAAAGCATGAGGATTCATAGGCAAGGTTAGTAAAAAGTAAAATTTAGATCTAAATGAATTTTCTTTGTAAAGCTCATCAATGGTAATCGAAGTGATTTCACTTCACAGAGTTTAAATTAGAAGTATAGCAAGTTTGCAAAAATATGCTAGCTGTAGAGAAGGAAACCACAGCCAGCTGTAGTCTCTGAGCACTCTAGGCCACTTGCCAATGATCCCTTAATAATGGTTATTTTGTTGCAGCAACCATTATTGAAATAGGTGATGCAAACAGTTAATGCAATTTCCAATTGCAACCATTTAATTATGACCTGCGGATATTGCTTCACTCTAGGTGTCGTTTTTATGTAAAGGCCTCCTAAGACTGAATCTAAAACAATGCAGTCATTAAAAATCTACCTTGATTCAATTATATAAGAATTATTATATATAGAAGTGACTTCATTGTTATTAAAAGATTACTTGCTTGACTTGGTTGCTAAAACAGTCTGGTAATGTTCATGGCAATGGAATTTGTGACATCAAAAGCATTTCCTTTCTCCACCTTTTTTATCCAGTCTGTCATATGTTAAGGAAGAATAAACAGATTATCTACTAGTTAAGACGAAAACTCAGTCTATCAGTTAGGTTTTTAATTCGAAACACAAACATAACTGTCAGCATTTGTATTATAAATACTTTAATGTAAATTAAAAAAAATTCTGTGTTACTGACTTGTTAGATGTTGTGATGGCTTAGAATAGCAAGTTCGTTTTCTCTCGATCGAGTTATTGTGTAAGAGCAGGGAATTGTGTTGTTTTTGTTTGTTTGTTCGTTTTTTTTTGTTTTTTTGTTTGTTTTTTGTTTGTTAGTTTTGTTTGTTTGTTTTTATGTTTGTTTGTGTTTGCAAGAAAATACATGTTTGATGTAATTTTCTGTTTAGTTTTGTTGTTTTAAATAAACTGTAAGTTTAAATTATTTCGCATTATTACATGCTTTATTTTTGATAGTTCTTATTTGTTAACTAAATGCATAATTGACTGGGTTGTTGTGAATTTGAAGTGCAAATAAATTTAAACCAATAACGAAAGGGGTTTAAAAAACAAAAGACGTAGTAAAGAAAGAATGCGGTGAACCATCCTTAGCATGATAGGTTATGGTTTTATGTGATTGTAATGTATATTTCTTCAAGTAATAGCCTATGTATCTAATTTTGTGCTTTTTTTTTTCATTCTTTTTGATGAACAGTAATTTTTAAGGTAATTCTTTATGCTGCTTTCTTTTACATTGATCATCTGTCCTTTTTAGAACTACAGCCACTTTAGTTCATGTTTTAGAAAGAAAATAATCAGAGAGATTAGCAGAAGTTTACTGCTAAAAAAAATTAAGATTTTATGTTATTTTTACAATATATTTAACGGGCATTCTCAAGAGGTTTTTTTGTTTCTTCTCTATACTTTGGCAACTAAAGGAAGTGAAATAAAAATATGTATAGATGTGTTAATGATTTCTCAATTCGTTAAAATTTATTTTATCGGAAACAATGCAGATCTAATTTTTTTCACCGTTTTGGTTGTTTTTTTGTGTATGATATTGTGCTGTTTCAAATTAATATTGATCTAAAATATTATACATCTTTATTTTTTTTATTTGTTGTTTTTGTATATTATATGTTCCATTTCTTTAATTATTTTTGCTATTATTTTTTTGTCTTGTTAGTGCTGGTGCAATGGTTGTTCTTGTCTTTTTGTGTTTGTTGTTGTTTGTTTTGTTTTTGTCTGTCATTACTGTCAATTATTTTTGTTTTTTGTTGTGTTTATTTTTCATTTTTTGTATGTTTTTTGTATGTTTTTTGTTTTAATTTTTTTTGTTTTGTTGTTGTTAGTGCAGTTGTTATTATCCCTGCAAGTATGTTGTAAACAGATTTCGCAAAGGAAAGTGCAGTCCTTTTATTTCTTGATCCCTTCTTTACTATTCTCTTTTTTAGTAGGTACTCTCCTTTGAATAATTCATTGTTGTTGTGTTTAGTTTTATTAAATAAAATGAAGCTAAAAGACAAGTTTTTATATTTTATTCTACCAGCTGTACAATTTCTTCTAATACTTTAAGCTTCAATCTATGGAACTCAAGAAAAAAAATTTTCACAAATTATTTATGTTATTTGAAAATTTATAAATCACAAGCAGTTTGACTGTTACCAGATTCTTTATGTGAGTTTGGTTTTATAGGTTTATAATATGTGTTAGCTCAGAGAGAGAGAGAGAGAGAGATCATTTATTGCATGTATCTACTTTACATGTGTTTAAGAATTTTAAAAGGAAAAAACATTGAAGCCTTTGTTTTAAAAAAAAAAGACGAAAGAACAACTGAATTAATAAGACTGAAATGTTATTATGAATTATAGCAGTAACACATTTCGTTTCGTTTATTTTCTGAAGTTGTGAAAAGTTAAGGGAAGTGTATGTACAGGCTAAAGCACTCAGTTAGATAGTTATTTATTTTCAATTCAGTTACTTATTTTCAAAAAGTGGGTTTTGTTTTGGGAGGAAAGGGTGGGGGTAGGATTTTCCAATTCTGGTAAATGTTTCTTCTTTTTAAGGAGTGTTTCAAAAATATTATCGAAATTCTAAGTGCCTGAAAACTTACGTAAATTTCCAAAAGAAGGGGGTCAAGGATCTATGGGGAACAACTCCCATGTAACTACAAGGGGCAGGAAAAAGGAGATAATTATTAGTTATTTTAAAATAATTTAAACATGTTTAAAGTTTCTTATTAAAATGACAAACTTTTAAGTGTCCCTTTCGATTTTTTGTCTGAATTAAGTTTTTAGACAGTAAACAAAAAGGTTAACAACTACTGAGAAATGGTCTTTTAAAATAATAATTTTTAAACAGTAGTGTAAACAACCTTAATACAGCCTATTATATGATGTGTAAATAACAGAAATGAATGGGTTGGAGAACCGAAATCTACAATCTGATACATTGTTAGAAAATGACTTTTTTAAACCATGCAACACAAATGGAAGAATATATTCGCATTCATTTAAGTTCTGGCCAAAGCGAGATAATGGTTTCGTAAAGCATGTATACTTAGTTCGAAGTACAAATGATTATGCTGACACATACAATAATGTAATCTGTGGTTGTTGTGAAGGTAAAGGACGAATAATATTGTAAAGCCCTATGCGAAACACGAATCATTACTTGTTAGTAAGAAAATAATTTCTTGTATTTAGGTTACCCTGATCATATGAATTTTTCGGAATTCCTTCGCAGATTTTCAATCCTTTTACCAAAAGAAAATGAAGAAAACCGAACTATACTTGATGAAAAGCAGGTTTAATTTTATTTTGATATTATAATATGTATATGTTTATATATTTTTTTTTAGTTTTTTTTGAAACTAAAGTAAGTAAGCTTCGTCGAGTTTTACAGAAGCAACCACTGTTTATAATAATTATCAAAGTACATATTATTCTAAGTAAATGTGAACTAATGAATACCAAAATTTTTTTTAAACGTGTAGAAAGTGAATAGTTATTAAGCATCCATTTTTTGCGACAAAAATTGTCTGATCTGTTGTTTCAAAGTTAAAATAAACCTCAACACTCACTTAAGAAGTAACCATACTTTTTTACCCTTGGTAATTTAACTCAGGTGTTTAGATTATGAAAACAATATTTGTTTCTTGATTAAGTCATATTTTGACGATTAGGTCAGATTGTAATCCTTTAAAAAAAATTGGACTTTCATGATATCAACAGGTTTTTAATTTCTTTTAGACTGTCAGTACGATGATTGAGAAGTTGGACCTTGAAGATCGTAGCTACAAACTTGGTATAAGTCAAGTAAGAATTGTTTTCCTATCTCAAATTTTTTGTTCCTATATGATTATTATTTCATAATTTGTTATTTATTCTATATGATTATTATTTCATAATTTGTTATTTATTCGAATTAGTTGGTTTAAAAGTAAAAATCAAAAATAATTTGAAAAAAATTTGGATAGATTGCAACACACAGAGATTTGTCAAAAGATGTTGATTCTCAACTTTAAATCCCAATCTATATTTATGTACTTTACATAATGTCCTAAAATATACTGAAGGAAAAACTGTACACTGGCCAAAGCCCTATAATAATAATTTCATTAATTCTACATTATATCCTCGATTTGATTGTACTTTTTAGATTTTCTTTCGATCTGGTGTTTTGCCGCAGCTAGAAGATACGAGGGATGAAAAACTTAGTGAATCTGTTACTGAATTTCAAGCTTTGTGTAGAGGTGTCTTAGCGAGGAGAAATCTGAAAAAACTAAAGGTAAAGTTTTTCACCTTTTACTTTCCCAAACTTTCTATTTCCTATTTAGTTTTTTGAAACCTCAAGAATAGTTATTGTGTACTCACAATTGAATTATAGCCCAGCATTTTGTGGGAAAAAAATTAATTCTATTTCAGTTACAACTCATGGCTATCCGTTGTGTGCAAAAAAACGTGCGTAAATTTTTGTTGGTTCGAAATTGGCCGTGGTGGAGAGTGTACACAAAGGTTTTACCATTGCTAGATGTTCACCGAACAGAACAGGAGCTCAAAAGCAAAACAGTACGTGTGATATTTTATTTATATGAGTTAATAATGAGAAAGGATATTAGAGTGTGGCATATAATGCTATGTAAATTGTTAGGAAGAGGACTAGTGACATCAGGAGAAATCTACAAGTATTTGGTGTATAATGTCATATTCTGTGTGGCAACAATTTTATCAATGACCATGATACAACGTTTGTTATGACATAGTTACAGCAGCAAACCAACAACGATTCATGAATATCTGATTAACTAACTTTTCATGAATTTGTGTAGTTGGATTTAGACAACACAAAGAAGATATAATGGTCATTCACCTTCAAGCAGTTTAATTTCCACGTTTCTACATATCCTGACTAACGAAGTCAGTTTTGTTAAACTAGAAATCATTTCTGTGTAATAAAATTGCAGCACTGCTTCATTGCCATTATTGAGACTAGGCAAATGAGAGAATTAATATATTTCATACTTTTAGTCTGAAGTTGGTACATTACATAACAAGATCAACAAACTAACCAGTGAAAATAGCGACTTAACAGATGAAAATGCAAGACTTAAAAAGAAAGTATGTTATTCTTCTTCTTGTTGTTTTGTTGTGAAATCCTAAACCAATTTTTACTAATGTCTTATACAAGTGTTTTGTGAAACTAGGGAGTTTGTTTGAAAACATAAGTATGAGATGTAGTGCTAATGTGCTCTATAAATGTTTTTTGATCTTAACTTTTCATAACATATAAAGAAAACATTTTTTAAAGAAGGTGTGACTTACAAAAATGGTGGATTTTCTGAAAATTTTTATTTAAAAATACGAGCTAGTATTTAAGAGGTTACTGAAATACAAGTTGTGATGGGATAATACAGATGTATTTTCTGGTTTCCATAAAATGGTACTGGAGTGTTTTTAAATGACAATTGGTTCATGACTTACCAATGATTATAACTGTGATTAACTGTGATAACTTGTTTCTGAAGTGTTGTATTATGCTTTTGTTGTTGCCATCGTTGTTGTTGTTGTTGGTGGTGTTATTGTTGTTTGTTTTTGTCACCGTCTTCGTATTTTTTTACTTATCAGTTGTCATGATCTCAACCGAATTCAGAGTACTGGTTTTAGACCCCTGTTTAATCATAGCAGTATCGTTGATGTGAAGTTGTATAAGAAATCCTGTTTTTTTAAAATACTTCGTTTAGTGTTATTTTTCTGTTCATTGCTCTCAGCAACACCACTGCCTTTAAAAAAAATTTTTTCTTTATAATCACATTGGAACATATCTAAAAAACAAAATTTTGTAGAAATATTTTCTCAGATTTCTTTAATTTCTCTATTGCATTCAAAAATATTGTGTGTGCCATTTTTGTGCGTGTTTGGTTAAATTTGGGTAAAAAAATCCCTAAAAGTTTTTATGTTTTTATACCATATACCACTAGCAAATGTTTACCAAGTTTTAAAGTTAGGTTTTAGGAAAACCTATGTGAATTGATCTGTATTGTCTATAGCCTTCTTCTTTTTCTTCTCATTTTCAAGGTACAAGAATTATCATCACAACTTAGTGAGGTGCATTCATCTGCAAACGGTGCAGGAGAGTTACTAGACCACGAGACAGCCGAAAGAGAAAGATTGGAAGAAGACCTTCAAATAGCAAAGGTAAGCCTTGTAAACTGGTAGTTTGCGTACTTCTCGACTACTGATCTGAACGTCATCTAACTGTTGTGTAATAAACCTCTAGCCCAGTTTTGTTGCATTCCGAGGACTCAATTGTTGTAAATTAAAATCGTTTCATGCAAAGAAACAGTTCTATTACTACCCAGACTTTTATTATAAGGATGAATGTTATATATGTTAAAGTCTGGGAACTCAATTGAATACGCTGCTGAAACAAATCACTGGATCCGTTGTCAGTCTTACATTTTGTTATTTATTTTGTAGATGGAAACTGAACGTATCCAACGGCAGTACGATCAGCTACAAACTGAGTACTGTGATATGAAGGTTCATTCTATTTCAAATGGTGGTTTTTCTTACGAGAGAGGAGTTGATGCAGAAGAACTGGAAGAAAATGGTATTGCTGCTAGTAAATTTTAGGCTTTTCAATAAATTGAATGCAATTATTTGCAAAATGATTAGTTTGGTTTCTATCACGAATTTTATTTATTTTTCTGACCTTCTCTAGTTACATTAATATATAGGCGTGAATAAGTAAAGCTTTTACCACTGTTATAAACCTTCGTTTGATTAAATGTAACGTAAAACGAAAACGTACCCCCTGTAAGGCTTTACAGAGTCTGGAAAATTAGAGAATGTCACAAAATGTTTTGGTGGTCAAAAAAATAGGAAAGTGCTGATATTTTTTAAAAATCAGTGATGTTAGTGGTAAGAAAGTTTTTATAGGGTATGTACAATTTAACTTGTACTTTAGAAAATTGGCAAAACTTAGGGAACTTTCTATGATATGCGTCAATATGTATGTGCGTGTCTATGTTTCACATTTTTCAGATAATGTGTGGAGACAGAAGTACAAAGCTTTGTCCCGCGAGTTAGAAAATACCCGCAGAAATCTGACTGATCAAGCTGAAGAGGAAATTCAAGAACTGATGAACTTAAAGCGAAGCGGTGAAAAAGCTGTAAGTGTATTTTTGTGTAGCATCTCATAAACACGATCTCAGTTGCGTTTTAGGATGAGCTAGTGATAGAAATGTCATTATTATGTCAATTACAATGGCTTGTCGATGATTTGAGATGTATTTGTAATCTTGACACGACACTGGTTAAATGTTAAAACTTCTTTATTATAAAGTATTTTCTTTCGTTGTTTTAATAAACTCATGGGCAGGGATACGTTTGCATTCAATACATTATTGGAGCGTAGACAGCACGTTTGCATTCAATACATTATTGGAGCGTAGACAGCCCAACTTATCACCACCCCGTTCTACACATGCGGTCCCAGTATGTTTGTTTGAAGAAAATTCTAGTAATAAAAGAACTCAAAAAAGAGGTGTCCGCCTACTATCCGGGTATCCCTAAATGAAAGCTTTTAGGCGAGACTATTTGGTTAATTTGCGTAGTTTGGTTTTTGTTATTGTCTTTACAACAGGAATTCTGGAGGAATCAAAAACATAATATTTCACAGAGTCTATGTTTAAAACGTTTCCTCTATTCCTTCTTACGAGGAACAAGAAACCTCTCATGTAAATGTGCAGCGGTTGGCATATTTTGCAGAATGTATGTTTTTTTAGCTTGCGGAAGAACGAGCAGAATCAGATGAAGCGCGTCGACAACTAGCGAACACGAAACGTAAGTTGAACAAAGTCAACGCAGAGATGGACGATTTGAAATTGTTGCTTGAAGGTTTGCAAGGGCGAAACTCAAACGTGGAGAAGAAGCAACGAAAGTGAGCAGATTGTTTTGTTTCTTTTGTTTGTCGTCTTTTAGTTTTTAATTATTCATTAACATTTTAAATGTTCTTAAATCACGTTCTTTTATTTAATTAATTAGCTGCTGTTCAAATGTTTTAATCATGAGAGAGTCGTAGACTGAAAACTCCTCCCAAATTATTTATGCCATAAGCTTGCATGTGTTAACAGCTGATGTAATTCTTACAAACCAGATAAACAATTATCGAATCTTTTCAAAATATTAATGTTGTCATAGACAATGTCACTGAACTCCCCTACAATAGTGCTTTCACAAGATCATTGAAAATCTCCTAAATATCATTTTAATTCTCCTCAATTTTACTCATATTCTGCACCCTGTCATTAAAATTCTTTACCATGTTGCAATCTCCACCATGTCATTCAAATTCTCTACCGTCTCATTGAGATTCTCCGCAATATCGTTGAAATTCTTCATCTTAGTTAAGAATTTCTCCGTCACGAGATTTCCTGCGATTAAATATCATATTTATTAACTATATCGAATTTGGCTTAGTTACTTTCGTCGTGCGATAATCTTAAGATTTTTTGCATTTATGCTATTGTCAATTTCTGTCGAGCATTTTTATTCATTAACCGTCTTTTCATGATTCTTCTACGCATTAAACGCTTACATATATGTTATTCAAAATAGTGTCATTAGTTTGAATGGGTTTTAATACTATCCTAATAAATATGCTTAATCTTTTATATTTCTCTTATGGAGTTGCTTTGTTTTTGTTTTATTTCTGTTTTTTATTTTTATGTTGTTTTATATTTTCTGCTTATTTGACTCGATTAAGGAGGGAATTAAAAAATTTGAGACATAATATTCTTGATATATGTGAAATGTTTCTCCACATTGTCATGTAGTGTGTTTTATCGTCTCGTTTATTCGAATCTACCTCCTCTCTAGATTTGACCACGAAATGCAAAATCTGCAAGAGGCTCTCGAGCAAGAGCGGGCACTTCGCGAGACAGCGCAACGAGAGCGAGATAAAAATAATTCAGAGAAACTTGCTTTGCAAAACAGTATAACTAGCTATGAAGAGGAGATAATTCAACTCAAACGAAAAATCGATCGCCTCAATGAAGAAATCGATGATTATGGCTTGTCAGGAAAAACAGATGCTGAAGTAAGTTTTAAGCTGTAGCTACAACCCCTGCGAGGATATTATAACAATGGCACTTTATCTGCCATTTTACAGTTGGCAAAAAGCATCAACTCGTAAAATAGCTGCGGAATTGATACTTTTTTAGATTCGTAGGCCAGGTAAGCAGCCTTTGATTTGCGCTACATGTCCGCTTCAAGAAATAATCCACGTCATGGTACACAAAGTCCCCGAGATTTTAGAAAAAATGACCACGCTGTCGTCGGCATTAGTTGGCACTTTTTGAGAGTTGGAATCTAACCAAATAAGTTGACATGTTCAAATTTCGTGAATCGTGTATGGAAATCGCCTGTATATCTACTTGTAGCAATGAACTTCGAAATTTCCAACTTGACTCGAACAAAATTATTTTTGCATGAACCCACCTACGAGTTTGTAAATACCGTCGATTTATTAATTTCAATTAAAAGGCGGGAACATAATAAACAAAACAACAAACAAAAAATCCACTTACACAATCTTCTTAAAATTTATTGTTCTTCTCATCATAAAGTTTGTTCTTGTTAGTTTCTTTTAAAAGGCGCGAATATTAAATCTTTTTTAATGAAATAGACAACTGAATGTTATTTTCCCGTAACTTTTTCCGTGCACGAATTTACAACAAAGAATCTGCGTTAAGGGAACAAACTAAACAAAATCAACTACCTATGACTTTTGTATCACAATTTTTTTAGCTTAAGTAAAAACCGTGCAAAAACCAAAATAAATTATATATCGCATTTCTTATTTTTGTAACACGATTCTTTTCTCGCGCATCAAAGACAGACGGAATACGGCTATTATTAAGGAGCCTAGTCGGTAGCCCGTGAAAAAATCCACGTGTTCTCCCCTCTTTTATATATCAAATTTTCTGTTTGGCTCGTGTATAAATCCACGGGGTCGTCCGTCTTTAAATTACACGCTATCTCGTGTGCCCGCTGCAAAACACTTTTCTTGCGGACAAAAAGACAATACGGCTATATTTAAAGAGACTTGTATCAATGCAAAAGTGCTAATTCGCATTTTATCTTAGATTGCTTTTTTGCAGGAGGTAAAATAATAATTTTTCTCGACTGCCGGTTATTTGACTGCAACTGCTGCTCATTGGTACGCATTGATATATTTAGCTTGTTGCGGTCAAGAGAATTCAAAGAGAACTGGAAACGAAGGTACAAGACCAAGAAGAGGAGTTGGACGAGCAAGCCGGACAAATTCAACAACTGGAACAGGTGGGCGCTTAAGATGTAGTTAAAATCAATTTTTTATCTTTATCTTCTATGATACTTTCTGTTTGGCAAATAACCTCCTGATGTAGCTATAAGGACAAATATAGCTCAATATGCCGTCACGTTCTATACTGATGAATGACCTACAAATATTTGCTACAGTTAAAATTCATCTAAAGATAATGTAGTGATTTTCGCACAAATGTCTAGCCGTTTTATATTTACCAGTGTTGTTAATTTACGTTAAATTTGACTCGAACTTCTGACGCTCCGAACAATAGTTTGAGTTATCGAGACGTTGTTAACTCGAATTTCTTGAAAATTTTCAACTCAAAACTATGATCTTAGTGATGAAGAGGGTATGCGAGTGTTTTTTTCTTTAAAGTTTACTGAAGAAACGATGTTTGTATTCTTAAAAATTCAATTTTTTTTCTGGAAAGAAAAATAATAACATCTTTGAGTTATCAGAAGGTATTTGGACCAGGAGACCATTAAAATAGTTGGTTATCAGATGTTTGACTTCCATTTAGTGTTTTTTATAAAAAAGGATTAGTGAAAAACAGTTTAAATTACTAGAAGTTCGAGTTATTAAGTTAAGTTTTTTAATGAAATTAATGTGAATCTCAAATATAACATTTATTAAAACGTGTGACAAAATGTCTATTTATATTTGTCTAAGTTCCGCTTGCATGAACGTCTTAAAAACTAAATAACAGAAATTAATGCGGTATTAACGAGTTTTGTTGCTAATCTGTTTAATACATCGAACTAACTTAATGAAATCTGGTATTAAAATTTTTCTGATTAGTTTTTACGACCAACTATCTTTTCAGGTTAAATTAAAATTGGAAATGGCCAGTCAACGAGACAGACATCAATTTCAAAGAGACTTGGACATGAAAGATGAGGATATCGAACAAATGCGAACAGATCACCAAAGAAAGGTATTATCTTTTTAATACTGTTGTCCCATTGTTTATATATGTTTTTGGATAACATAGCACCGTGTTATATTTTTGAGGAAATCGCGCTTTATATATTTTTTTCCAAAAAAGGCGCTTCAAAAGTATTTAAAACAGAGATACTAGCAAAATTTTCTTATTATTATCTAACCCGAATGCATTTGTGTTTTAAATGTATTTTCCTTATCACATGAAATAACTGCGAAGGCTATCCTTTTTAAAATGTTTGACAGTATTTGTGGTTCGGTGAAAATAAATAGAGCTCAACGAATTAACCTGCCCACTGGATAATCAACTGTTACATATATACTTTGTTAGATTTTAATCTTAAACAAGTTTTTTTTATTATTATCATTATCGCGCTGGCATATCAGCACATTCCTACAGCCACAACTCTTTATCTTGTATTTCATTCAGACAATCTTTTACCGTGTTCTTCGTTCAGACAATCTTTTCGTGTTTTTCGTTAAAACAAACCCTTCATCGTGTTTTTCGCTAAAACAAACCCTTTATTGTGCTTTCTGTTTAGACAAAATGTCGTGTTTTTCGTTAAGAGAAACGCTTTATCGTGTTTTTCGTTTAGACAATTTTTTATCGTGTTTTTCGTTTAGACAATTTTTTATCGTGTTTTTCGTTTAGACAACCTTTTATCGTGTTTTTCGTTTAGACAATCTTTTATCGTGTATTTCGTTCAGACAATTTTTTTATCGTGTTTTTCGTTTAGACAACCCTTTATCCTGTTTTTCGTTTAGACAATCTTTTATCGTGCTTTTCGTTTAAAACAACCCTTTATCGTGTTTTTTGTTTAGACAACCTTTTATCGTGTTTATCGTTTAGATGCGCGCATTGGAGGAGCAGTTGGATGAAGAAATGAAACGAAAAGACGATGTTAACAAGGTAATTCTCGCGACTTGTTGAGAAATGAAACCCTATTCATATGCTATTTCCAAGACCTGTACAAATGCAATACCAGGATTCTTGATCTTCCCTCACGGTATAACTCGACCAAAAACAGCCCTGTAGTTGGACAGCCGTAACTCTCCAGGTTGTTGTGAAAAGTGCTTCCATGTTTTATTAGAAAGAGAATTAATTGAGCTACCCAAAGGTGCCTAGTACGAACATTTTGCCATGTCCACAGCCACCAATCGATTTTGGAGAAGCTGATTGCGTGTTGACTAAAAAAGAGGTCCTTTCAAAAATGTTCTTTAAGGGTTATTATTGTCCTAAATGTTAATACGACGTCATGTTTTTTTATTTCTGAGTAAAACTTTATCAACTATTTTTGCAGGTGAAACGTGAGTTAGAAAGGCAAGTGTATGAACTTCGAAGTTCTACTGATGATGTTGACAGAAGTATGGAAAGACGATTGAAGAAAGAATTAAAAAAGTTGAGGATTTTATATAAGGACGCGAAAACAGCTTTGGAAAACCAGGTATTTTCACTTCAAAAAGTTACAGATTATATTTATTGTTGACGATTCCCTATCTGTGTTAACTTTCCCCTCTTTATAACCTTATGATCTAATTTTAGCTTTAATATAAATAGCTACTTTATTGTACATTTTAGGCTGCAAGATCAGGAGACTCTTCTGAATTAAAAGCACTTCGAAATCAGGTATTAATATTAGCATCATGGTCTGTAAGCTCGGTTCAATTCTTCATATCTTGATTTTGATAGGGTTTGATCAAGTATATACCTGGCCGTTTATTTTATATGCCTTGACGTTGCTTCATATATATATTTGTCAGCTCGAGGATGCGGAATTTGCAAAGCATATGGCGATCAAAGCGAAAGCTCAAATTGAGACTGATCTAGAAGAACTTACAGCTCAGAACGAAAATTTATCCAACGCAAGAGAAACGGTACTTTAAATATATTTCATTAACTAGCTTTTTATGCTTGATGCGCTACACAGTGCACTGAGCTCGCATAAAAGAAGATTTCGAACAACCTGCAGCCATTATGGATGTTTTCAAGTGCCGCGAATTTCACTGGATACACTTTTACCGCCTTTCCCCGCTAGAAAATTGACTCGCCTACTAGTATTGCTATTTGTTTTTGTTTTGTAGGTAAACTAGAAAAAAAGTGGTGTTAATTTTGATTATTTTCTGTTGCAGCTCTGTGAACAACCAGGACTTAAGATTTAATACATTTCTCCTACTTTCGCTTCACATGCACAAGTCACAAACAAAAGAAATCGCAATAGCAACTCTTGAAACTCTTGATTTGTGTAAAAAAAAAACTCCAATAAATTGTGTTCTAAAATTTCATAATTTTAGATTTTAAAGAATTTAGGAGGTTTGGAGGTCAAAATTTAGAAGGAAACGCTAAAACGTACAGAATCCATTCCTTTTCTTGATTTTGAATTTTAGTTGGAATATGACAATAGTTACTAATTATCCAGCTTTTCCTGACGTGAATACTGGTTAATCTTTTTTAAAACAAGGTAATAAAACTTAGAAAGATGCATGCCAGATAAACAATTTTGAAAGAAATCAGTATTTTGGTCAAACTTTAGGTTATTTAGGAGATTTTAGGAGGTGCTTCGACCCTGTGCACAAGGAGTAGCAAAAGCCACACTGTAGTTGGATAAAAAATGTGTCCAATCACATGTCAGAAAAATGGGTTATCAGATAATTTAAATGCTTTTATAAAAATCCAGCTGCATCACGACGGCATCTACATGGCAACAAAGACGGTATCTACATAGCAACGAAAGACGGCATCTACATAGCAAAGAACAGCGATGGTACTCTCAAGACTAACTTGCGAATTGTGTGTAAACGTTCTCAAAGAATGATTATTCTGTTTTTTAGATTGAAGAGAAATGTTTGATATTATCTCGAGAAAATGCCGAACATTTAACGCGCTTAGACGAAATTGAAGATGAAGTTGAAGACTTGATTCGAAAAAATAAACAGCTTATCTCGCAGGTAAGACTTTGCGTACAATTTTGAATAAAATCTTATTTTTTAAAACTTAAATTTTTGTGGCTTTTTTTTAGCTTCTTTAGCTTTAGATTTTATAAATCATACACAGATAATTAATTTCACAAATTTGGTTGTTTTTAGAACCTCGCGTTAAGAAATTTGTTTTTTGTCACATTTCTTTAAGTACAGAGTGCAAATGATTAACAGGAAAAATTATCCCGGGGTTGGCTGGTTTAATTCTTATTAACTGCTCGACCAAAGATTTTTCTTGTTTATTTCCAAACAATTATTCTAAGCAGCTAGATAGATGGACGAGGGATAAGACAAAATACGATTATGCGTGTATTTTTATTTGCGATTTTTTGATTAGTTAGTGGCCAAGCCCCTTACACGCATACATGAAGAAGATTTTGATTTGACTATTCGACATGATATATTGTTACAGTACGTAACTGATGTTGTTGTTGTTGTTATTGTTGTTGTTGTTGTTTTCACGTAGGTGTCGGAGGCTCAAGGTGCTGTGTCAGACGCTCGTGAAAGATACAGATCTATCGAAGATGAAAAAGATGTTCTTTCACAGAAGGTAATTGTAATGAAGAAGGAATTTCTTCTTTTGTTTATATTATAAGTTAGTGTGGAGTTTCCTCAAAAAAAGGTTAACAAAAAAAATGCCTACTGCAAGATCATCACCTTAATGAGCGTTAACTTGTGCACGTGTTGTGTTTATAAGAACGTCTTAACAATTTGGCGAGGCTGATTTAGTTTTATCCTGGAATATTGTTCTAAGGTGTTCTCATCGGAACATATTGTTACAGGAAAAAACTTTAAACAAGTCATCATGCTCTATAAAAAATTACTGCTAAAAATTAAAGATAAATTATATAAGTAGTATGTTCTAAAGGTCTTTAAATTTTAAATAAACCCTCAAATTCTTATAAGGTTGATTCGTAGTTGTCTGTTCGACATTGTAAAATGTATATTGTTCCGCCTTAGCTTCACATAGCAGTATTACTTTGGTGTGTATACCCTGCATCCTATACCCTACATCTCATACCCTACATTTCTTACCCTAAATCACATACTCAAGATCTAATATTGATCTCTAATAGGGTGACCACTCCTCCTTACATTCCTTAAATAACCTTCGAAAAAGAAAATCTCCTTAAAATTACTTAAATATACTTGGAAAAATGGAAATTTTAGCTATTCTCCTTAATTTCTCCTTATTTTTTTATTTTTTTCTGATCGTAACTTTTTTGGAAATGTGTTCAGGGTTTGTTCATCACCAGTGAAATAAGACATATTTCTTATTACACATATTACTTGAAATCCTATATTTTCTATCTTTCAGGGCATAATTTATATGAATATTTGTATAATATGTATAATTTTCTTTTCATAGAACATAGTATGTACCATTAAAGTTAGAGAACTAAAATTGGTTTTCTCCTTAATTATCCTTATTTTATTTATTTTTTTATTATCGTTCGCAGCAAAATATTCTTAAAAAATGTCAATTTCTCTACTTAATTCTCTTTAATATCCTTACTTTTGTTCTCATTTTAATAGTGGTCACCCTGTCTAAATCATATTTGTTGATTACCTCAGGTTGATATGCTCACTCAAAAACTGGAATCTCAACAGAAAAATATGATTGAAAGAACAGAATTTGAGCGGCTTGAATTTAGGGTGAGTTGATTTCTATTTCCATCACTCGGTACAATGTTGATAACGTCGTTTCATATTTGTATTTTCACACATACTACCACCCACCTAAAATGTTGAATACATTCTTGTAATCTTAGCTACGTGACATCGAATCAAAGTTCGAAACAGAGACAGCCTCAAAGATAAAGCTAGAGGTGACGTTTGTATTTATATTTACAGATCTATGACGTGCTTAGTCGAATAACTCCTGCTGCTGGAATCTACAGTGTTTTGTGCACTTTTAACACAGTTTCTAAAATTTATGACATTTTTTTGTCTACAAAAGACTAAACAGCAGTTTTACATTCTAAAAACTGTCTAATCTAAAATGGCTTTGTCGTCACTGCAACCGCCATTATGGTCACTGGCAGCTAAAGCAAGTGCACCCATCGCGACACTTTAATCGCTGGGAAAATTGCACTTAGAAGAAGGAGACCAATGTATAGCGAAATTGTGCGTAATTGTATACAAGATAAACTAACCCTGTGTTTTTCTTCGTAGCATCAAGTCAACCGTTTGAAAGGCCAACTTGAGCGTGTGTCGGATGAACGTACAGACTTACAAAATAATCACAGCCGTGTACTGCAAACTTCTTCAAGGTATAGAAAAAAACTTTTATTTGATTGACGTTAAGTTTTTTTTCTTGATTTTGTCATAATCACTTGCTTATATTTATTTAGATTCGAGCGGCAAGTAAAAGAATTTCGCGATGAGTTGGAAAGCGTAAAAGGTTTGGAAGCAGAGCATAAAAGACGCAAAGAAGAGGCGGTATGTATATATTCCTTCTCCATCATTTTGAAGTTGCGATCACTGCGCATGTGTTTTATTTGCTCTGTACAAATGCTTTTTTGTAAGTGGGGATTTTCTTACAGTTAACTACAGAATTAAATTAACTTTGGGAGTGAAAAATTCCACAGGTTCGCCTGACGTATGCGATCCGGCATCGCATTTTCACACGTCGCGCATGTTTCGGACATCTTTATTTCGTGCATTTCTAACACAAAGTAGTGATTCATCTCCCATTTTTGAACAGAATGTTTATAGTATTGCAGAAACGAGTCGTTAGACCGTGGAGAAATATGGAATTTTGCCCAATTATTCTAAGAAGAATGAACGCGGCAATTATTACAGGGACTAGTCATTAACCCGTAGAAAAATTCACGGGGTCGCCCGTTCTATTTCGTGTACCTGTTGCACGACGTTTTTCCCGCGGACAAACAGACAAGATACAGCTATTATTACGGGCACTAGTCGTTAACCCGTTTTTAAAACCATGTGTTTGTCTGTCGTATCAAGGTAGCAATACAGAAGGTTTTTTTTTGTGATATTAAGATTAAATAATCTTATGATAGTATTGGAATTATTTTTTTTTTTTTGCAGGAGAATCGTTTGCAAAACATGGAAGAAGAACTATCGCTCAAAAAGACGGAACTGTCTCTTGCAGAAAAACGTATTCGTGATTTGCAAGAATCCCTTGAACAGGAGATGGCTGCTTCTTCCGACGAAGACATCACTTTAGATGACGTCTACGGAAGTGACGACAGTTTAACGTCGCCGGCAAATGTTCGAAGATCTAGCTCACGCCGAAACAGATCATTTAAATTTTCGTCCAGTTCCTTTGAAACAAGCTTAACTTCGCCGTCTTATCGGCCACGTAAAAATGAAGATAGTTACAGACCTTCCAACGGTATTTTAGGCCGAACCTCCAGTACTTCAAGACCAACATCTTGATCGCTATACAGAACAGTAGTTTTGAATAATAGGTTTAAGTTTTGTAAACATCTATGCTTTTAAAATAGTTATATCCCTGCACAGTTTTATATGGTAGGCCATGTTTATTTTAGCTCAGAGAGAATTATTTATCCATATTTTGTACTCCCTAGCAAACCGTTAGCAAACGCACATTATTTGTAGATGGAAACTTCAGTTGGACACAGTATTTATTATAAACCATATATATTTATGCCATGTTTTAATATGGATATTTAATGCCCATATATGGCCTTTTGATTTTATATTCAATTGAATACATTGCCTATTCTAAAACCTACGTCTTCATTGTTTCAGTATAGATAAGTTTGCCCATATATGGGCATGTAGTAGCTATTATATGGCGGTAGATATTTACCGACTTGTTATAAATATTTGTATGATATGATAATCTTTAATTTTTGTAAGACAAAAATCGTGTAAATATATAAACCCATTTCTAGTTTACTCGACAACTGGTTTTTAGAATTTTTTTCTGGAAGTTTCATCGTCGCATCTAATTTTTTAGAAGTTGAATTGTAAACCAAAATCAAGCACAAATCGAGTTTACATAGTATCGTCTGATAAGACAAAATGGATCTTATTGAAGGTAGGCAGGTCATGAGTTGGAAATAAGCAGCAAAGTATTTGTATTGTGTATCATCTCAGCTTAAAAATCTTAAAAAAATAAACAATAATCCTCAGTTGAAAGTCACTGAAATGTGTGGAAAATCCTAAAGTCAACAAATTTCCGTTGCATCACTTCTTTGTTCTTCTTTGAGTTTTCGTGCATCATCATTACTCTCTTATGCTTTTTCAAAACAAACAAAACATTTAAGAGTCCTCCGGAGGTGATCAAGATTGTACTTCCATGGTTTCCCTCTACAATTGTAATGTTACTATTTATTCTTCTTACTACAAGAAATCGTGGTGTGTTCTAATACCTCGGTGTACATAGTTCAGCTCCATGTAATTTATAATAGCTTTTGCCAACTTTCTAGCAAACTTTCGATACGTCGCTTTCTTGCGATATGTTTTTGGAATTTCCACTTGTATACCATCCACTAAACCTGATTTTTCTGAACCATAAAACTTGGTGATGTGTTTGCCATCGAAGTACTGCCGTTCGCCAGGTACTCTGTTTTCATGGACAGGTGATGGAATGGTACCGATCCCTTCTTTTTCAAGAAAATAACCTAAACTTGCATTTCCATGGAATAGTTCTTTGAATGAAATTTTAACGTGTCTTGCGAGTGCATAGATTGATGAATCGTTCGCATGTAGAATTCCTAAAACATTAAAATTCAGCTTACAACACTGTCTACTAGCCTTTTTAACAAGAGCTTAAAGAGAATGCAGCCTAATTTATTCGAGACGGCGTGGAGACATTAATAATCTGACAATCTCAGAATTTTCATTAGCCCCAATTTTAAAATATGAAATTTGTAGAGAAAACACTTACAAAAATTATGACCAATCAAAGTCATCTTAATAAAATATCAAATTTTGCGGGAACTCTGATATTATCGTTATTTTTTGTATTTGTAGTAGTTAAAAATAACGTACGCAGAGAAATTTGGAAATGCGTGAAATAAATTCCTGCGGAAATACTAAAATTTAATATGAGAATAATAGGTTCCTGTCTTTAACAGTTTTATCAACTTTACTGCAATATTATTATTACTGAGAGATTTTTTTCCAAAACAACCTTATAGAAGGAATGAGACCGGGAATAAAATCAGAATAAGGAAAATAACAAACTTAAAATTTTTCAGGAAAAAACATCTTTCATGGTAGAAATTTTGCAGAATCAATTTTAAAAGAAGAGAAGTATATAAAAAGAGTTCCTGCAAAAGTAGTGGTCACACATACAAGGTGACCACTCCTCCTTAATTTCCTTAAATAACCTTAGAAAAAGAAAATCCTTTTTTTTCTCTCTTTCAGGGCATAATTTTTATGTATATTTATATAATATGTATAATTTTCTTCTCATAGAATTTAGTATGTACCATTAAAGATAGAGAACTAAAATTGGTTTCTCCTTAATTATCCTTATTTTTTTTTTTTTTTTATTCTCGTTTGCAGCAAAATATCCTTAAAAAATGTCAATTTGTCTCTTTAATTCTCCTTAATATCCTTACTTTTGTTCATATTTTATTAGTGGTCAACCTGACATACCTTCATTTACTTTTTTAGCCTGGATGTGATAGCCAAGTTCCACTAAATAATGATTGTGAGATTGACCATGTATATCAATCAAAAGTCCTCTTCCTTTAATTAATGACTTTGCGTAAGCGATAAAAGCATGAAAGTCTTCATAAGCAACCGTGGCCTCATCTTCATTAAAAGTTCCTTCTTCAATGACTCTATTCACGTCTAGTTTTGATCGCTTTAAATTAACAAAAATCACGTGAGGTCTTCTTCCTGTCATCTGCTTAATACGGTCAGCTATAGTGATTGTCAATTTTCGTGTGTAGTCATCTCGAAGGATATTCACAGGACATTTCTCAGTATCCGGCTTCAGCCCGTTCTTGTTATATTTGTGTTCAAAGTGACATTTACCATTGATAAAGTACCCGCTAGTGCGTGCGGCCATTTGTTTTGGTTCCAGTCCCCCGCCGTGTGGTGCTATAAGTATGACGTTTGTTCCAATGTCCCCTTCCTCAAATTGACAATACCGTGGGTTTCCCGTGCAAAACTGAATAGCTGAAGTTAAGTAAAGTTTGTTTATTATAAAATATGGCATATAAAAATATCATAATAATATTTATAAAATTTTATAATAATAATAATTGATAGCTACTCACAACTTCGATCCTAGGACCTGTGGCGTTTTTCCTTCCTCATATCAGAAAGTTTTTTTTTTGAATTATGTAGGTCAGCTGAGTGAAAAAATTGGGTTCTGATTTATATTTTGAATGCAAGGCGGGTTTATACTTAACCCAAGAGCTCTTTAAGTGTTTTAATTTCAAACAGTTTTGAGTACGAGATGAAGCGGGTTAAAATGCATTGAATAAGGTTTATATCATTTTTGATAACCACGTATTGACTCTAGACTTCAAATAAATAAATAAATAAACAAATAAGCAGTACCTTTGGTACATCTGTACATTTGTGTTGTATGTGCTGTTCCAGAACGAAACGTGCTACCTCCAAAGGTTTGAGGGACAGCGTCTGTTAGCACAACATCATAACCGCCGTTTCGTTGAAGTATCTTTACCAAGCCTGCAGAAAAAAAATAAAATATTTTTACACTTAGGAGACGGAGTAACAAATACAAGAAGTGATTTTTTTTTAAAATTCTAACCCTAACAGAGTTAGTGAGGTTAGGGGGAGAGAAGCGAGAGCGAAGGGGAGAAGAGCTTAATGAAGGGATTGGAGGTCGAAATTTTGTTACACAAGAACCATTCATTTAAATAACTAGCGTGAGGTGACAACAAACGTATGTGTTCTTTTCACGTCCCGTGAAAGGAGGTCGAGAAAATAATCCATAATTTATAGCCTCCCCCTTCCCTCATTTTCTTGTATGAAAGAAACGTAGAGTAAGGTGGGTTCTGTATGCTTAAGGTTAGACTAGTGAACGGCTGAGAGTTGTTTATGCTTGGGTTGCCACTCTGTAATGAGAATTCAACTTTTTTTCTTTCTTTACCTTGGTAGACTGTGCTGCTTTTAACTGTTTTTTGTTTTGTTCCATATGTTAAAAAGGTTGGTCGATAGTTTGGGTATTTTTTAAACAGGTCACGAATGAGTTTGGATGCATCTGTGTAATTCATGTCTCCTGCGGCGCATGCGCTACTACCTATAACGATAAAAGGAATGAAACTACTGTAATAGTACTCTATGTGCCGTACCCAAGCTTGTAGACACCACAGGAAGCAGCAAAATATTTACAGCTTTTAGGCGAAAACTAGATTTTAAAATTTCCAAAAACATATCAAGAAAAAGTTATAAAATAGTTAGTATCATGATTGGTTAGACTATTGATGTCTATAAGAACGCTGTTTTAGTCGTTTAAACAGACGGGTTTTTCAGTCGGTGTGTTATCTATACGAATTTCCTTTGTTATTTCCTGAAAATATTAGCCTTTAGGCACATAGAAACAGTTATGTTTATTTTTTGCTGAGTCAGTAAATATACTCGTTTATAAATATGCAATAAAGAAGAAGAAAAAGTACCTTTCACGAGCTCCAACTTTTTACAAGAGTGTGCGGAAAATTTTGCTTTGAGAGAAATCTCATTAGCGTATTATACGGTATCTAGCCGCTGTCAAAATAAAAAACTATTCAAAATCAACAAAATTCCGCGCAAAAAAGAAACAAAAATGCTATCAGAAGTTGGAGCTCTCGGGGTGAGCCGCTATGAAGAACGGAGTTTATATATATAAAGTCGGTGTAGAAAGATTCTTATTAGCGCCGGGCCTGAGAGCGTAAAGCGCTTCAAGGGGGAATAACAGTATATTTTGCAGTGTTTTCGGTAAACATAAAAACTTTTTTGGCAGTTATGCTGCTTATAATAACTGTGGACTAGAAATCTTTTTCGAGTCCACAGTTTTTACAAGCTCGTGAGCTTGTATTAAAACGCAAATGTGTCCTACAAGAATGGAAATTTTTGCCTCCCTGAGCACCGACACGGGAGTCGTCGTGTGTTCGAATCTCATCTTGGTAACTATTTTTACTTTTTTTTTCTTTTTTCTTTCTTAAAAAGATAAGACAAGTGTTCAAAACACTTGTTTAACTAACTAGTAAATAAAGGTGTTTCTACCAAACTTTTTAAAAGTGAATGTAGGCAGAATTAACTGAATTAATAAATTTCGCAAATTTTGGGGTTTGTGGGTTTGTGGTCTTTCTCCTTCCTGTCAGTCGGTTCACCCAAGACGGACCCATCTAAAATTAAAAGTTCGAGGAATTTTCCGTTCAGGAAGGTCTCACAAATCAATTTTGAAAAATAAGTGTGTAACAAATATTATTGCGTATCTGAATAGTAAAATATGTCGTGTCTAACTTCGTAACAAAAATCCCAATTTGATAGACAGCTTTTTGTAAACTTTATTCGCGAGGTTGTTTGCGTATATCATACGTCTTGTTACTTTTAGTTAGCAATCTGTGTACCAGCTATATCTAGCATACAAAAATAACTACCAAAATATGAGTTTTACCAAACAGGCGTTGAAGCATAAACACTTTTTTGGGTATGTAAACATCTCACCTAATGCATTGTTTTCTTGATGTATACTTTTTAAAGTTTTCTTGTGATAATCCAACGTAGTAGAAAGTTGTATGATATGTATAAAACAGAAGATCACGAAGTTCATCCGTCTTCTCATTTTCTTAAACTTAGTTAACAAAACAAATAATCTATATATTTACCTAGGTAAACTTTTTAAACTTGTGTTATTTTTGAGCACAATTTTTTCTAGCTGCGATTCAACGGCTACGCCCGTGCTCAAATTTTTAGCAGGGTGCATGCTATAGAATATTTTTTTATTATCATTTTATCTTTTTCTGAATGTAAAGATGTTTCGAATGTAAAGATGTTTCGTGCATTCTCGTCCCCAGATCCTTTTTAGATAAACCTCGAAACCTACTTGTTTGTTGTTAAAAAAAATCCTGGGGATGAGAATGTGTTTTGCGTATACTTACCAAAACATGCATATGCCTGGGTCAAATTAAAGCCATTATCTGAAATCACGTTAAAGTATTTTGTTGGAAACTTAAAACTCTCTTACCAAAACAAGAAATACTGTTAGAAATTTCAACATAAGTGGATATAGGCAATCGTAGCATAGTCCTGGATTTGCATGTAACGAATACAGTGCTTACATGTTATTGTTTCGCTTGTCCTACTTTTCCATAACAACAAAAATGTAAATATGAAAAGCACCCAGTAATGTAAGCAGAACATTCTCTTCCCAGAGCTCTTTGAGATTAAAACCTCAAAAGGTTCGAGTTTATCTTAAAAAGCTCTGGGGTCGAGAATGGGTTACTTAACTGACTGCTTATCATAATTTTTTTGCCACATCATTAGCCCTGTTATGACCATATGGATTTATCCTCGTTCACAAGGCATTTTGCCTTACTTACAGCTCAGGGACCAAGAAGACCTAGGGATGAAGATGCATTTGGATGGTGTTTGTCAGTAGTAAGCTCAACACAAACACAATACAGAGCGGTTGGAAGCTCAGACTCAAGACTTTTTACACCCTTTGATACCGCTCGTCGTCTCGGTATAAAAAGAGTCTTGGGAGTTTGGTGCTGTTAAACCCTGATATACTGTTTCGGAGAAAATATTTGTCATCGTACAACTAGGAAAGTCGCAAAGTGGAGGAAATATGTTCAGGGGCAAGTGCGGGGCTAAAGGTGTGCATAATTTTTAGTCCGGGTCTTAACCCTTAAATAAACTGGGTTGCTAAAAGTGTAGCAAAGAAAAATGATGCTAACTGAATTGTGTGTATTAACTAATCAAATGCAAGCGATTACGTCATATTTTTAAAGTGAAATATATAAATAAAATTAACATGCTAAAAAATAAATATAACAATAATAAATAAAATAATGAATATAGATTCTTCCATATGATATCAATTGTCCCTGGGTAAGAGGTTGATTAATTGTTGCTAACCCTTATCGGCGTTCTTTCACGACATACTTCCAACTCCTCGCCGTTATAGAGTTTAACAATAAGAGTTTTTGAACGATTTCTTTTTTGATCGTGTTCTTTAAAGCAATGGCCAATAATTACATGGAACGTTCTGACAACTTCTTCACGTACTGCTTTGTTTAATAAACCATACAGTAGTGGATTTATAGCACTTGCTGAATAATTAACGACGTTACCCATCCACGTCAACTCCCTAGGATGACAAACGTCACACAAAATATTTGTCGTCACTAGAATAATATACGACAACCAACAAAACAAAAAAACGCCGACAAGTAAAGCGATACGTTTTGCTGCTTTAATATTAGCACCAAAGTTGCTGAAACTTTTTCTTCGGCTTTTAACCATAGTCTTTTTCTCGTCAGTGTTGCCGACAAAAGATCCAAGACGTGTACTAAAGCGTCGAATACGCTGTGCATGTTTTCTGGATATTAAAAACAAAGCTATATTTGCGTAACAAATGAATACAATAGGTAACAGAAAGTTAGCAATCAGTTGAAATATATCGTAAAAGTAAGGGTATGTGAGGTAGCAGAAACCATAGTACACACGGATAGCACTTGGGTTGTAAAACGTAGGAAATAAAGCAACGATGAATGTATAACACCAAGTTGTCAACAAAGCGATAATCACTCTTTGCTTGGATAAAAATGTAAGACTGTAAAAAGGGTATCCAACTGATATATACCTCTCTGCAGTCAGTAAAGTTAAATTCAGGACCGAAGATGGTAGCGATATAAGAAACGTGGTCTGCATTACACCGCATGCTATTTTACCATGTGGAAAGTAGCCTTTTAACATTAGTTCTACATCGAACGGGATTGTTCCTAATACGGTGATCAAGTCACTGACTGCTAAATTTATAATGAAAACATGTGTGACGGAGTGCAGTTTTTTAACAGAAACGATAATGAAAATCAACACTGTGTTGCAGATAACTGATGTTATAATTATGACCAGAAAACAAAAAGCAACAAAGATGGCGAAGTTTTTACTTAAGGTATGACCAAATGGGTATTCACTGACAGATGCGGAATCTTGGGTGGTTGTGAAATTATTGGTAAACAGCGTCGATGTTGGAAGAAGTGTTGTTGTGTTGTATGGTACAGTTGCATGTAGCATTTTTTTTCTAATCTAGAATAACAAGAAAACATAAAAAAACAATGAAAATTAAAGATAGGATCATAGGATCATAGCTGGTATACAAACCCTTTATGTTCGTTTTCATAATAATTTGTCAAGAACAATCCGCCAGACACAGACTGATCTTTTATTCGTTGAAAATATGATGAATATTTCAATAAAAAAGTATATTACTTCAGTTTATTATTGTCGTATTAAACTTTTGTATAAATTACATTGAGATGAAGATTTCTAACGGCTGAAAATAAACAAAAGGAATCTATAAATTGTGGAATCACGTGACGTCAATCACGTGGCAAACTATTTTGCTTTTGATGCAATTGTTTAACCCACTTAAAGCTGCTAATTTTCACAAGTCCTAACTTTTTAGGCAGATCTCATTAAAAGAAGAAAAAATATTTAACTGCCAGCTATTTTCAGTAAACCAAAACATCAGTTATTTCATGATTTAGCGATGCTCGTGCAAACAACGGAAAGCAGTCATACCAAAGGGAGGTCGTGTTATTCAACCTTTAGCCTCTTTTTCGTGACGTTTCAACGATAACACTGGTAAAGCTTTTGTTAATATAACAATTTAAAATATTTAATAGTGTGAATAAATGTAAAAATTACCGCTATAAATTTCAACATATAAAAGAATATTTAATGTTTTGATATTGTGTTCATCTCACCCTTACATGCAATTATAACATTTCTTACTAGCCTTGAACTTTAATCTCTGAACTTTAGCAACGACGGAGTGTAATTTACGCTACGCTTTAGCAATGTGATGTAGTTATCAAACTTTTCGCAATGTTTATGTTGAAACCCTACCTTAAACAAAGTTGTAAAAATATTGCGCAGGTGAACTCATTAATAACTCTAGCAGCAGGAATGATTCTATTACAGATAATAAGTTCTTTGGTATCTATTTCTACTGGAGATAACATTTCGTGTCACTAGAAAAATGAAATAAATCTTATAGAACTAGCATTATACTCGTAGAAAAGTCCAAGGGTTTGCCAATTAGCTAATTGTTCAGAACTCTTTAAGAAACCAGAATGAAGCTGCACGCAACCTTTTTAAATACATATAATGCGGCTATTATTATAGAGACTAGTCGTTAGCCCGTTAAAAATCCACGGTTTCCCCATCCTTAAGTTAATATATATTGTTAATAAATCGGATTTTCTTTTACGTGTGTTCGTGGCCCAACGTTTTTCCTACGGAAAAACAGAGAATACGGCTATTATTAAAGGTCGTTAACCCGTGCAAAAACCCACACTGTCGTCTGTCTTTAAATTACACGTTATTTCGTGAGCCTGTTGCACGACGCTTTTCTCACGGACAGACAGACAGAATATGACTTTTATTATAAAGAGACTAATCGTTAACATGGTTATGTTTTATGCCTAATATGTAGTGACCTTAATGAACTTTGCACTCGTTTTAGTTTTCTGGATAGTGTATTCTTAAGGAAGAATTATTCCTTTTAATTCATTCTTTTCTAAAACTTTTTAACATCACGAAAAATACACATACGCAAAAATTTTCCTGCGCGAATACAGCTTTGCGCAAGAATTAAAGGTGCGAAAATTAATCGCGCAAAACAATAGAGGGATGCGAAATAACGAAAGTTGAGATATTTTTGTATTAAATTTTGGCGGATTTGACATTATTTTGGGAAGTATTCGAGAAGGATAAAAACACTGCTGTACTGCTGGAAGATTGGAAACAAAATATTTAATGCTCGCCAACCTTGTCCCCAGGGCTCTTATTCTCTTTTGTCAAAAAGACCAAAAAGAATGCTATAGGAGACAAGGTTTGAAAAGACACATACCTATATATCTTTGTTTTTTTCTTCGATAAATATTCTTACTTTATTAAAAATTATTTTAAATATTTTAATAAATTTATAAATATTGCATCACATTAATTTTTCTTTTGAGCTGGATTTCACATTCCCAGTCATTCTTTGGTTTTCTCTACCATGAAAAAATAAAAAATGATATATAAATGTCGATTTTTATATCCAATAAAACTATAAAAAGTTGTCTTCATTATCAAAACAATAATGTTTCCATTGTGTTTACTCCTACGTTACTTGACACAGCAGACACTATTTTTTACGATACGAATCACCAAGCCCTAACAGCACAGTGAAGCAAAATATATTACAAAAACTCATCAAGATCTAAATTCGAAGTTTTCTTTCATACTTTAGACTCTGTTATCTTCCAGTTATATACTTCTTTACTTAACTCATTCAATAAAGAATATTTTATTTAAGTAACATACAAAGATTAATCTCTTTTTCATGTACATTCTAAAAACGATGTAATCTTTCTGTAATGTGTATTTGTGGCATACTGAAATTGCCAGAGTCAAATTAAAATCAACTTCGTTCCCAGTACTAAATATTATGTGTCCTTTATCATGCAAGAATTCTACCACAGGATCATCATTTTCGACAAAAAAATTCGTATATTAAAACCTGCATTCAGTTCCTGAGCGCAGCACCCGAAATGTTTATCCTGTAACTATAACAACTGTGATGTATTATTACCACCCCCGCAAAGAAAGGAGGAACTTAACGACGTCATTTAATAAACAGGCCCAGAGTAAAAATCCGGTTCAAAATACAAATTTTTGATACAAAAAAAAAATGTTTATTAAATTAGGAAGATTAATTATCCACACTTTTTTGTGGGCTTATATGTTTTTTTCTAATGAGAAATATTAGCAGTGAACAGGCTGCCTGGTTTTACTATTCGGCCAGATAAATCAGTTCTTGGATTTTCGTGAAAACTCGCTTTCTTGGGTTTGTTATAAACTCTTTTGACATCACTATCACAATAACCGAGTTGAAAAAATGCAAAATTAAAAACTTATGTGAGAAAA